>NC_045434.1:178102780-178141200 GCF_002776525.5 Piliocolobus tephrosceles
AGAAAGAAAGAAAGAAAGAAAGAAAGAAAGAAAGAAAGAAAGAAAGAAAGAAAGAAAGAAAGAAAGGAAGAAAGAAAGAAAAGAAACAAGCAGATGAGGACTAAAACGATCCCTAGCTGCCCTCATTTCTCATTAGCATAAGACATTTATACTAGTGCCATGACAGCTTACAAATGCCATGGAAATGACCTGGAAGTTACCTCCCCTTTCCTAGAAAGTTCTAAATAAACTGCTCCTCAATTGGCATTAGTCCACCCCTTAATTTGCATGTGATCAAAAGTGGGTATAAGTGAGTATAAATACAACTGCCAACAACCCATAAGTTGCTGACTTCAGGCACACTGCCTATGAATTAGCTTTGCTCCAAGAGGAGCAGTATTATTCAATAAAAATTGCTGTCTAAGACTACCTTCTTGTCCTTGAATTTTTTCCTGGGGAAAGCCAAGAACCCTCCTGGGCTAAGCATCAATTTGGGGGCTCGCCTATACTACATCAAAGAGATTTTATTTTATTTTATTTTATTTTATTTTATTTATTTATTTTTTGAGACGGAGTCTTGCTCTGTCGCCGGCTGGAGTGCAGTGGCGCGATCTCGGCTCACTGCAAGCTCCGCCTCCCGGGTTCACGCCATTCTCCTGCCTCAGCCTCCTGAGTAGCTGGGACCACAGGCGCCTGCCACCGTGCCCAGCTAATTTTTTGCATTTTTAGTAGAGACGGGGTTTCACCATGTTAGCCAGGATGGTCTGGATCTCCCGACCTTGTGATCCACCCCACCCACCTCAGCCTCTCAAAGTGCTGGGATTACAGGCGTGAGCCACCACTCCCAGCTAATTTTTTGTATTTTTGGTGACAATGGGGTTGTGCCCTTTTGCCTAGGCTGATTTGAACTCCGGGGCTCAAGCAATCCACCCTCCTTGGCCTCCCAAAAAGCAGGGATTACAGGCATGACCCACCCTGCACCTGGGCCCTATTTATTTTCCAAAAGAATTTTATAATCAATTTCTCTGGTTCCAGAAAATTTAAAAAACTGGACCTGTAAATAGAAATCACATGTAGTTTGTAAATTTTAACTTAGAATTGGATTGATATCTTTCTGATATTAAATCATCTATTTTTTTTTTTTTTTTTTTTTTTGAGACTGAGTCTCGCTCCATCTCCCAGGCTGGAGTGCAGTGGCGCCATCTCGGCTCACTGCAAGCTCCGCCTCCCGAGTTCACGCCATTCTCCGGCCTCAGCCTGTCATGTAGCTGGGACTACAGGCGCCCACCATCACGCTCGGTTACTTTTTTTTTTTTTTTTTTTTAATAGAGACGGGGTTTCACGGTGTTAGCCAAGATGGTCTCGATTTCCTGATCTCATGATCCGCCCGCCTTGGCCTCCCAAAGTGCTGGGATTACAGATGTGAGCCACCGCGCCCACCCTAATTTTTGTATTTTCAGTAGAGACGGAGTTTTGCCATGTTGGCCAGGCCTGTCTCAAAATCCTGACCTCAGGTGATTCGGCCGCCTCAGCCTCCCAAAGTGCTGGGATTACAGGCGTGAGGCACCTCACCCGGCTTATCATTTTCAGTAATTCTAAACTTTTTATTTTCCATTTATTGTGGGAATTATTTTAAAATTTGTGCATTTCTAAAATCTTCCCAGTGGTAGAAACTGTATTATTATTATCAGTTTCTAGCTTTATTGCATTGTAGTCAGAAAATGCTATTTGTATGATTTGTATTTGAGGTTTTTTCTTTTGGCCTAAAATATCTACTTTTATGCACATTCCATGTGCACTTCAAAAAGTGTATTTTCCAGTATTGAAATTCCAAGTTTTATATATATTTGTAAGTTTCCATATTGACTGTAATGTTTAGATCAGTGCTACTCAAAGTAGCCATTCTCTTGTGTCACTGAGCACATATTTAGACTCCACTGCCTTTTTATTAAAAAAAAAAAAAAAAAGCATATTTTTCTCTGTGAAAGAATTAATGCATTGATTTATATTTTGGAGCAAGCATCCACCTTGTTGCACCTGGTAGCCACAGTTCATGGACTGGCACCAGTCTGTAACCACAGTTTGACTAGCACGACGATGGAGGAGACCAGCAGGACTTATTTCCTGGTCTCCGTGGGATGAAGTGAAAAAACCGTCAGAAACCAGCAGATGAGAGGCCAGGCACTGTGGCTCACGCCTGCAATTCCAGCACTTTGGGAGGCTGAGGCAGGTGGATCACTTAGGCTCAGGAGTTCGGGACCAGCCTGGGCAACATGGTGAAACCCCATCTCTATGTACAAAAAATACAAAAATTATCTAGGTGTGGTGGCGGGGGCCTGTAATCCCAGCTACTCGGGAGGCTGAGGTGGGAGGATTTGCTTGAGCCCAGGAGGCAGAGGTTGCAGTGAGCCAAGATCGTGCCACTGCACTCCAGCCTGGGTGATACAGCAAGACCCCATCTCAAAAATAGTAAAAATAAGAATAAATTACGCAGTATCAGATATTGCTTTATAGCAATCCAAGAATGACCTAACACAAATGGTGTTGGGATGACTGATAATCATGTGGATAAAGGTAAAATTGGATTAATTCCTCATTCTTTATATTAGGATAAATTCCAAATTGGTCAATATCTAAATATAAAAATAGTAAAGTCATAAAATATTAGAGAAAAACTTCTTAGGTATTCATTGTCAAAATATATATATATGATTTAAAAATTAGAGAAAACTATAGGTTAATTTTTTCACAATCTGGAAATGACGAGGACTTTCCTAACTGTGATTCCATATTCAGATTTAATAAAGGAAAAATGGGTAACTTTGTCTACTTAAATATTCTTAAAATTGTATGTGCAAAATACTGTATGGAAAGTCAAAAGTTAAATAAACAATTGAGACCAAATACTTGTAACTTATATCACAAAATACCAACATCCCTAATATGTAAAATCCTATTCTGACAACCTGTTAGAAAAATGGGGAAATTACAGAAAAACAAATGAAAATGGCTCTTAAATATATGAAAAGATGTTCACTTTGCTCATATTAAGAGAAATAATAAAAGAGATGCACATTAAAACTAAACGGAGATACCATTGCTCATCTATCAGTTTTGCAAAAATCCCAAACTTGACACTCCGAGTTGATGGAACAGTGGAGAAATAGGTACTTTCCTGTATTGTTGATGGAGATGTAAATGGTACAACTATGCAGGGGATTTGACAACATCTAGCAACATTACGTATGTATTTACTCTGCCCAAGCAACCCTTCTTTCAAGTATCTGCATCTGAGAATACAATGCCAAAACCACAAAAGGATGACTGCTCAAGGCTATTTATTACAGCACATTTTGTAATCATGAAAGACTATAAGCAGTCCACATCTCTATCTGCAGAGGATGGGTGAATAGACAATGAATGGTACATACATGCACTGAACTACTATTCAGCTGCTAAAAAAAAAAAAAATTAAGAATATCTTTATAAGGCCAGGCACGGTGGCTCATGCCTGTAATCCCAGCACTTTGGGAGGCTGAGGTGGGCGGATCATTTGAGGTCAGGAGTTTGAGACCAGCCTGGCCAACATGGTGAAACCGTGTCTCTACTAAAAATACAAACATTAGCCAGGCATCACAATGGGCGCCTGTAATTCCAGCTACTTGGGAGGCTGAGGCAGGAGAATTGCTTGAGCCTGGGAGGCGGAGGTTGCAGTGAGTAGAGATAGTGCCTTTGCACTGCAGCCTGGGCAACAGAGCGAGACTCCATCTCAAAAAAAAAAAAAAAAAAAAAGAATATAAATTGTTAGAGAATGAAAATGAGAAAAAGTAACATACAGAAGAGTATTAACAGTATTGCATTTTTTTGTGTATGAATGGAATAAAAATAAAGCATATGCATATATATTGGCTTCCAGTTTCAAAATTTAAAGGTATTAAAATAAAAACTAATAGAAATAATTACCTATTGGAAAAAGGATAGGGATGTAAACTATAACTTTCTGATGTGCCTTGTTTTATAGTTTTGATAAAAATATATACGAAATTTAAAATAAATTTTACAAAAAAGTAATCACTATAAAAAACTGAATGAAAACCCATTGGTCTATCAAGCTGTGTCATAATCACACAGAGAATTCTTTCACCTAATTTTGAAACAGTATAATTGCGTACAGCGTACAGTGGGACAGTGTATATAGGCTGTACAATATATAGTGAGATATATGTGAACAAAACAAATATAAAGAAATCTTGCCGGGCGCGGTGGCTCACGCCTGTAATCCCAGCACTTTGGGAGGCCGAGGCGGGCGGATCACGAGGTCAGGAGATCGAGACCATCCTGGCTAACACGGTGAAACCCTGTCTCTACTAAAAATACAAAAAAATTAGCCGGGCGCGGTGGCGGGCATCTGTAGTCCCAGCTACTCGGGAGGCTGAGGCAGGAGAATGACATGAACCCGGGAGGTGGAGCTTGCAGTGAGTCGAGATCGCACCACTGCACTCCAGCCTGGGTGACAGAGCGAGACTCCACCTCAAAAGAAAAAAAAAAAAAGAAATCTTAAGCAGTATTCAGTAAACCTATTGCTGGTAATAATACTGGTATTGGTATCTCAAAAGTATTATATTTATATAATGGGATAAAGCAAATGCCACTAGGAACCAAGATCTTCAGTGTGTTTTAGTCCATTTGTGTTGCTGTAACAGAATACCACAGACTGGGTAATTTATAAGAAAAAGAAATGTGTGTGATCTGTGACACTCATCCTCCCCCATTCCCCTTACCTTCCCCACTCCCGGTTTTCTGACATTCAGACTGAGACTGAATTACCACCCACCAGCGTTCCTGGTTCTCCAGCTTGCAGATGACATATTTTGGGACTTTTTGTCCTCCATAATCACATGAGCCAATTCCCATAATAAATTTCCTCTTATATTTCCTTATATTCTATTGTTTCTGTTTCTTTGGAGAACTCTGAGAAATATAGTATCAGTTTACACGGAGAATAGAGAAATATATTAAATGACATCCCAAGGTTACAAATTCAAGTCCAGGATGTGGGAAATCACAAGTGACAAATTACCCAGTTTCTTCAATGAATAAATGGCATAAAACTAAAACTAAATGACACAAGGAATGAAAAAAAAAAAGCCATTCTGTTGATTAAAAGAGACTTAAGAGCAGCAACCATCAGCCCTGTCAAGATGGCGGCTCCTTGGAGCTCAGTGGCTGGGAGGCGGCTAGGTGCTCCTGTTGGTACACAGCGAGTATGTGGTGATGATGGCTTATGCCAAATTATCTGGTGAACGCTTGAAAGTTGACGTTGGGCCAGGCGTGGTGGCTCCTAGCACTTTGGGAAGCCCAGACGGCGGATTGCTTGAGCTCAGGAGTTTGAAACTAGCTTGGGCAACATGGCAAAACCCATCTCTACTAAAAATACAGAAAAATTGCCCGGTGTGGTGGCTTGTGCCAATGGTCCCAGCTATTCTGGAGGCTGAAGTGGGAGGATCCCTTGAGCCCAGGAGGTGGAAGTTGCAGTGAGCAGCGATCGTTACACTGCACTTCATTCAGCCTGTGTGATAGAGGGAGACTCTGCCTCCAAAAAAAAAAAAAAAAAGAAGAAAAGAAAAGAAAAGAAAGTTAATGTCATAGATAAGCCACTGGAGAGGTTCAAGGGAAGATATATCAATTTTGACAACTGAAGACAACATTGTTTCTTAGCTGGCAAAAATATTCAACTTTTAAGGAAAACAGAAATATAATGTTTATTATGAATTTCCAGCCAAACAAAAGGTAGACACACTGGCTTTCACTGCTCTCTTTGAATAGAAGCTGCCTCCTCTAGCGCTTCACGCATTCTGGGTGGGAAAGCAACAATTACTTTGCTGTGACAAAGCCATGGTGTTGGTTTGCTTCATTGATTCCTTTTCCCTTGGGTTTGATCCTGCCTGGAAAAATGTCTGCAGGAGCACTGATCGGATTCTCCTGACCAGAGGAGAGCCTCTCCTTTACCGCCTGTGAGAAGTGGAATCGTGGATATACAGATGTTAAGAAGTGCTTAAATCTTTTGGCAGATAGATTGTGAACATCTCAGCTTTTCCTTGGAGATACGCGTTCTACTGTGGTTACCTATGTGTTTGGTTTCCTTGCACCTCTGCATAAAGTGCACTTTCCTAAAGTTCAGTTACAAGAACATTTGGAATCTCTCTCCAACCTGCGTTCCTTTTGCGATGCTATCCTAAATAGTTATTTTAGGCTTAGCGTTGGAGATGGATGACAGTCTTCACCAAAACCCTCAACTTCCTCCTTGGAAACTGCCAACATTCAAATTGACATCAGCAGAGGAAGAAAGTAATTCCTTATGTTAAATTAAATAATAAGTACTCATTAAATATATAGCTTATTTCCAAATAAAATATGTTTTTAATTTAAAAATTATAAAAAGACTTTTAAAATACGCTCTTTATTTTAAAAAATGTTTTTAATCTAACTTAAAGGTTATTTCAAAATGGGAAGCAAAATTAAAAAAACAATAAATGGAAAATATATATTAAAGGTTGTAAATATGAAAAAATACATATTTTTGAAAATATAATTTTAATTTAAAAAGATTAAAAGTATTTTATATTGGCTGGGTGCGGTGGCTCACACCTGTAATCCCAGCACTTTGGGAGGCTGAGGCAGGTGGATCACGAGTTCAGGAGATCGAGACCATCTTGGCTAACACGGTGAAACCCCGTCCCTACTAAAAATACAAAAATTAGCTTGGTGTGGTGGCGGGTGCCTGTAGTCCCAGCTACTCGGGAGGCTGAGGCATAAGAATGGCGTGAACCCAGGAGGCGGAGCTTGCAGTGAGCCGAGATCGCACCACTGCACTCCAGCCTGGGCAACAGAATAAAAAAACTCAGCCTGACATGGTGGCTCATGCTTGTAATCCCAGCACCTTGGGAGGCTGAGACAGGAGGATCACCTGAGGCCAAAAGATCAAGACCAACCCAGGCAACATAGCAAGACTCTGCCTTCATAAAAACTAAAAAGTAAAAAATAAATTAGCTGGGCATGGTGGGGCACACCTGCAGTCCTAGACACACAGGAGGCTGAGGCAGGAGGATCATTTGAGCCATTGACGCTGCAATGAGCTATGATTATGCCACTGCACTCCAGCCTGAGCAATAGAGCAAAACCCTGTCTCTGAATAAAAAGGGGAAAAAAATTGTATACACTATATTTTTGTCCTAAAATAACTCATTATTAAAATATATATATATATACAGGTGGCCGGGCACAGTGGCTCACACCTGTAATCCCAGCACTTTGGGAGGCCAAGGTAGGCAAATCACTTGAGGCCAGGTGTTCTAGACCAGCCTGGCCAACATGGTGAAACCCCATCTCTACTAAAAATACAAAAAATTATCTGGCTGAGGCAGGAGAATCACTTGAATCCAGGAGGCAGAGGTTGTGGTGAGCCAAGATCATCACGCCACTGCACTCCAGCCTGTCTCAAAAAAAAAAAAAAAAAAGACTGGGCATGGTGGCTCACGCCTGTAATCCCAGCACTTTGGGAGGCCTAGGCGGGCAGATCACCTGAGGTTGGGAGCTCTAGACCAGCCTGGTCAGCATGGTGAAACCCCGTCTCTACTAAAAATACAAAAATTAGCTGGGCATGGTGGCAGGCGCCTGTAATCCCAGCTACTCGGGAAGCTGAGGCAGGAGAATTGCTTGAACCCGGGAGGCAGAGTTTGCAGTGAGCCGAGATAGCGCCATTGCACTCCGGGCTGGGCGACAGAGCGAGACCCCGTCTCAAAAAAATAATAATAAAAATACCCACCCCCCCCCACCACACACACAGAGTCATCCCTTGGTGTACACAGGGAGATTGGTTCTAGGACCCCCACGTATACCAAAATCGATGCATATTCAAGTCCCTCAGTCTGCCCTGCAGAACCTGCATATACAATAAGTTGGCTCTCCATATACAAGGGGTTCATATCCCATTAATACTGAAGTTTTGATCCATGTTTGGTTGAAAAAAATTAATATGTAAGTAAATTTGCACAGTTCAAACCTCTGTTGTTCAATGATCAACCATAAATAAAGCAAGACAAAAAGTCCAAACGTCATCGATGATCTAAAAAAGTCACAATAAGTTTCATTTTAAAATTTTATTTTAAAAGTTTTGTGCATAATCAAATTGACTAATTTAAAAAATTATTTATCTCTCTAAAAATTAAACTTTAATGCTAAAACTACATTAATACAAAACAAAAAAAAATTGGTCCCCTATGTTAAAACAATAAGATTTTCTTAAAATATTAATTTACACTTAATAAAATTACTACAATTGGCCAGGTGCAGTGACTCATGCCTGTAATCCCAGTACTTCGGGAGAGAGAGGTGGGTGGATTGCCTGAGGTCAGGAGTTCGAGACCAGCCTGACCAACATTGTGAAACCCCCCAACTCTGTAAAAATACAAAAATTAACCAGGTGTGGTGGTGCACACCTGTAATCCCAGTTACTCAGAAGGCTAATGCAGGAGAATGGCTTGAACCCAGGAGGCGGAGGTTGCAATGAGCCAAGATTGTGCCACCATACTCCAGCCTGGGCTACAAGAGCAACTCTTTCTCAAAAAAGAAAAAAAAAAAAAGGAATAATGTTGGTCTCATAGAATGAGTTAGGGAGAAGTCCTGTCTTCTCAATTTTTTGGGAAAGTTTTGATAGGAATGGTACCAGTTCTTCTTTATACATCCAGTAGAATTCAGTCATGAATATATCTGGTCCTGGACTTTTTCCACTTGGTAGGCTTTTTATTACTTAATTTCAGAACTCATTACTGGCATGTTCAGGGTTTCTGTTTCTTCCTAGTTCAACCCTGGGGGGTTGTATGTTTCCAGGAATTTTTTTATTTCTCGTAGGTTTTCTGGTTTGTGTGAATAGAGGTGTCCATAATAGTGTCTGATAGTTTTTTGTATTTTTGTGAGGTCAGTAGCAATGTCCCCTTTGTCATTTCTAATTGTGTTTATTTGGGTCTTCTCTCTTTTTCTCTTTATTAGTCTAGCTCGTGGTCTATTAATCTTACTATTCTTTCCAATAACGAACTTCTGGATTCATTTATTTTTATTTTGTTTTTTGCATCTCAATTTCATTCAGTTCAGCTCTGATTCTGGTTATTTCTTGTCTTCTGCTGGCTTTGGGGTTGGTTTGCTCCTATTTTTCTAGTTCCTCTGTGTGTGATGTTAGGTTGGTAATTTGAGATCTTTATAACTTTTTGATCTGGGCATTTAGAACTATAAGCTTTCCTTTTAACATTGCTTTAGCTGTGTCCCAGAAATTCTGCTTTGTTGTATCCTTGTTCTCATTAGTTTCAAAGAATTCCTTGATTTCTGCGATAATGTCATTGTTTACCCAAAAATCATTCAGGAGCAGGTTGTTTAATTTCCCTGCAATTGTATGGTTTCGGGCAAAAAAAAACTCTCATCAAATTTTAACCATGGCTATTCTAAGACTTTTTTTAATCCACAGATATTATTTTAAATTATTCCCTAAAAACATTTGCCATCAGCTATAAGATTACTTTTCACTAAAAAGGCCTCTAGCAAATACCCTTAGACACACATTTCTAATAACTTTAAAATCAATCGACTAAATGAAAATTATTAAAACTCTAATAAAAAACTAATAGGTTCATAAAAACTACTAAACAAGATCAAACAAAACAAAAAGTTAACTAATTTAAAAAAAAAGCCATGTTTTATAACTGTTATTTAAGATACCGTTAGTTCTGGCTGAGCATGGTGGCCCATCCCTATAATTCCAGCACTTTGGGAGGCCAAGGTGGGAGAACTGCTTGAGCCTGGGAGTTGGAGACCTGCCTGGGCAACATAATGAGACCTTGTCTCTATTACTTTTTAAACAATTATAAAATAAAATACTGTTACTTCTTTAAGTAGTGCTTTAAGTACTGTTTCCTTTTCCATTAAACAATTTTCAACTGGACATGGTGGCTCACACCTGTAATCCCAACATTTTGGGAGGTCAAGGCAGGAGTGTCACTTGAAGCCAAGTGTTCAAGACCACCAGCCTAGGCGACAAAGTGAGACCCCCATGTCTACAACAAATTTTTTTAAATGTGTCAGGTGTGGTGGCGTATGCCTGTAGTCCCTGCTTGGGAGGCTGAGGCAGGAGGATTGCTTGAGTTTAGGAGTTCAGAGGCTGCAATGGAGCTATGAATGCATCACTGCACTCCAGCCTGGGCAGCAAAGTAAGACCCCATTTCTATAAAAGAAAAAATAAAAATAAAGAAAATTTTCTCTCATATGCTATCTATAGTTTACAGTAATAGCCTGAGCAAAATAGCGAGACCTCGTCTCTACTAAAAAAAAAAAAAAATTAGCTGGGCATGGTGGCACGTGCCCTGTGGTCCCATCTACTCACGAGGCTAATTGGACGGATCGCTTGAGCCTCAGAGATTGAGGCTGCAGTGAGCTAGATCGTGCCACTGTACTCCAGCCTTGGTGACAGAGTGAGACCCTGTCTCAAAAATAATAATGTTAATAATTTAATAAAATATACTTTTATAAACAAAGATAAAAAACATTTGCTTTTTCTTCCTACTTAATTTCTTAAAAAATTCAAAAACTATTTGTATTATTTTTATAACAACATAATTATTTACACAAATTCAATTAAAATCTACTCTATAAAAATACAATTAAAATATTAGTTATATTGCTAAGATTTTGACTAAACTGTCATATTTTTAAATGCACATAAAATGTTTAAGAGTTCTCAATCTTACAATAAATAAATAAAAATTGTTACTTTCTTACAGGCTCAAAAACCATAAGACTATAAAAAAAAATCTAAAATCTGCTTTGATTTGGTTTCCCAGCCTCAAAAAAGTTTATAAATCTGAGATTTCTATATAATCAACTTTTTAAAAAATTATGTTTCTAAAAAATCTATAAAACACCTATTATTAGACTATAACCCCATACATTATTTTCAAATTCCTTTTATCTACCTGTACACTATACTAAATCTTAAATTTTTCTAATTCCCTCCAAAATTTGGCTACAACTCCCCAATGAAAAACAAAAAATACTCTCTTTCTAAACTAAAACAAAATAACTTTTAAAAACCAAGTCTCATGCCACACAAAACATTCACCAAACCACCCAATGTCATGACATTAACACTGCAACCCCCAGAAAAAGTTAATGGTTTTTACTTGTGGAAGGAAGTCTTGGTAAAAAAAAAAAAAAAAGTTAATGTTTTCATGTTATAGACAACTTTTTCCAAGATATCAAAGCAAGAGTCTATATCATAATAAAACTTTTATCCCTCTTAATGCCTACCTTTTTCATTGAACAAAAGGATATAATTAAAATTTCACAATCAATAACTTCTACTAGTAACATAAAAGCTAATGTAGGCCAGGCATGGTGGCTCATGCCAGTAATCCTAGTGCTTTGGGAGGTCAAAGTAAGAGGATCACTTGAGGCCAGGAGTTTGAGACTAGCCTGATCAACATAATGAAACCTTGTCTCTACAAAAAAGAAAAAAAATGAGCCAGGCTTCGTGGTGCAGGCCTGTAGTTCCAGCTACTCAGGAGGCTGAGGCAGGAAGATCCCTGGAGCTCAGGAGTTCAAGGCTACAGTGAGCTATGATGGCACCACTAGACCCCAGCCTGGATGACAGAGCAAGACCCTGTCTCTTGACCAAAAAAAAAAAGGAAGGAAGAAGAAGAAGAACTTTAAAGAATCCTTTAATATCCATTAGTTAAAATTGCAAAAGGCTAGAGTGGTAGGTGCAGTGACTGACACCTGTAATCCCAGCACTTTGGAAGGATGAGCTGGGAGGGTTGCTCGAACCCAACAGCTCAAGACCAGCCAGGGCAACATAGGAAGACTCCATTTCTACAAACGAACAAACAAGCGAACAAAAAAGGTAGGTGTGGTGGCACGCACCTGTAGTCCCAGCTACTCGGAAGGCTGAGGTGGGAAGATGACTTGAGCCTGGGAGATCAAGGCTGTAGTTAGCATGACCCAGCCTGAGTGACAGAGAAAGATCCTGTTTCAAAATAAAATTTAATTTAATTTAAATTTTAAATAAATAAATTTTAAAAGTCTATACTATTACTAATATTACATGATAGCATGTACCTAAATAAATTATTCTAAAATAAATATAAAATATTTATTATATTTTATATTATTATATTATATTATATTATATTATTCTATAAAAATAATAATTTTTATTATTCTAAAATAAATAAAAATAATACCTAAATAAATTATTCTAAAAAAAGTTAAGATCCGGCCAGGCGCGGTGGCTCAAGCCTGTAATCCCAGCACTTTGGGAGGCCGAGACTGGCAGATCACGAGGTCAGGAGATCGAGACCATCCTGGCTAACACGGTGAAACCCCGTCTCTACTAAAAATACAAAAACTAGCCGGGCGAGGTGGCGGGCGCCTGTAGTCTCAGCTACTCGGGAGGCTGAGGCAGGAGAATGACGTAAACCCGGGAGGCGGAGCTTGCAGTGAGCTGAGATCCGGCCACTGCACTCCAGTCCGGGCGACAGAACAAGACTCTGCCTCAAAAAAAAAAAAAAAAAAAAAAAAGTTAAGATCCACTTATAGAAAATTAACAAAACAAGTCATATAATTACAACAAGTGTAACTGAATTCCCTATGGTCATTTAATTTATTCAGTTGGTAGTCTTTAAGTCTCAGTTCATGGCCCAAAACCATTATACAAACTAAAATTGTCATATTGCTAATAATTTACTCTAATTTTCCCTTTTAAAACTTTGTGTCTACTGCTTGTTAAATTTTCACAAAAATACAGCTCTTAACAAAATAATGCTGCCCCAAAACTTTAAAATAAGAACAAAAGACTGAAAAACAAACACAATTAAACTTAATAATACACACTAGATAAACAGCCTAAGGGCCATTTTCTTCAAACTCCATTGTTACTCAAACGTGACTAAAATCATTTTGACACTGACTCTCAGTGGCCAATTATTCCCCGCAACAAGAGATGAGACCAACAACCAAGACAGGTTAATCTTGACACGGAAGGACATCAGAGCCTAACTACAAAGTAATTGATCAGTAATACTTTCAAAAAAAAATGTGGACCATGCACAGTGGGTCATGTCTGTAATCCCAGTACTTTGGGAGACCAAGGCAGGTGGATCGCTTGAGCCAAGGAGTTCGAGACCAGTCTGGGTGACGTATCAAGACCTCTGTCTTTCTGTCTTTTTTTTATAATTAATTATATTTTTTTATAATTAATATAAAAAAGTCTGGGTGACGTATCAAGACCTCTGTCTTTCTGTCTTTTTTTATAATTAATTAAATTTTAAAAAAATTTAAAAAATTTTTAATCAAAAACAATGCATAAAAGTTGTCAAAACCATAATAAAATCAGGAATATTTTAAAAATGATAACAATTGGCTGTGTGTGGTGGCTCCACCCTTAATTCCAGCACTTTGGGAGGCTGAGGTGGGCAGGTTGCTTGAGCTGAGGAGTTCAAGACCAGCTTGGGCAAAATGGCAAGACCTTGTCTCTACAAGAAATTTAAAAAATAGCCAGGTGTGGTGGTGTGCACCTGTAGTCCCAACCAGTTGGGAGGCTGAGGTGGGAGGATCGCTTGAGCCCAGAAAGTTGAGGCTGCAGTGAACTAGGTGCATACCACCACACTCCAACCTGGGTGACAGAGCAACACACTATCAAAAAATAGAAAACAACCCATAAGACTTAAGTGATAAAGTGAGAGTTCTCATACTTGCATGCCTAATAACAAAACTATCACAAAACACTACAAAAACTACAACCTTACACAGACTATCACAATTTTATACAAAAAAAAAAAAAAAAATTCTTCTCCATGGACACTCACCCAACAACTGCAAATGGTGTCACTCTTGTTATTGATCTTTATAGCCAAAGATAATAATTTCAAAACAATTGTACAAATCCTCATTTTTTTCTTTAAAAATTTTTGTCTTCCTTTACCTCCATAAATATACACATGGCTTCACACAATACAGTGTCGTATAGTTATACTATAACGTATTACTATTACAATACTCTAGTCCCATATAAATATCTTTTTCTTTTAAAAAGCCTCTCTGTTTGTTATTTAAACTGCCACAAGAGTTATCACCATCAGCATGCTTTGTGCCCAAACCTTTGCCTCAAGTCACATGATTATTGCAGTAATTTCTTACACTAAGTATGTGAGGTCAAAAAGAAAATGTTTTTAAAAAGTATGAAGAAGACTAAAAAGGAACTTTCTATACTATATATATATATTTTTTTTAACTAGAAAGTTTGCATTTCAACTTAGATTAAATAATGTCAAAGTGAACTCTAAATGAACTTAGAAAAAAGAAAATACATTGTGCTGTATATGTTTTTTAAAAGAAGAAAGCCTGCTTTAATCTTGGCAGACTTTTGCCTTTGGTTTACATGCTGCTGACCAAAAGACACAATTCTATTCTGAATGTGTGTTCAATTTATTCAAGTTAATTTACTCAATTTGTCAGTTTTTTTTAGGCCAATCTGAATGTTTAATCTGCATCTCTTTGGCTAAGGCCTTTTCTTCTGTTTAGAAATCTGATTTCTGGGATGGGTGCGGTGGCTCATGCCTGTAATCCCAGCACTTTGGGAGGCCGAGGCAGGGCAGATCACTTGAGGTCAGTAGTTCGAGACCAGTATGGCCAACATGGTGAAACCCGGTCTCTACTGAAAATACAAAAATTAGCTGGACGCAGTGGCGCATGCCTGTATTCCCAGCTACTTGGGAAGCTGAGACAGGAGAATCTTTTGAACCTGGGAGGTAGAGGTTGCAGTGAGCTGAGATCACGTCACTGCACTCCAGCCTGGGCGATAGAGCAAGACTGCCTCTCAGAAAAGAAAAGAAAAGAAAAGAAATCTGATTTCTGTTTTAGAAACTAGGAAAAATATTAATTATTTCAATAGAAAAGCCTGTATTTAACTTGAGAGAGACAGAGACAGAGACAGAGAGAGCGATAAGAGACTTATCAATCAAATGAAATATATAGTCTTGTTTAAGTCCTGATTTAAATAAACCACTTTCAAAAGACATTTAGGGACAATTAGGGAAATTGAACACGGACTGGTCATTATACTAGGGATGTGAAAGGAAAATAAATCTTGGATCCCAAAATCACTATGCTAAAGGGAAAAGTCATGCTGGGGACTGCTTAGGACAAACCTGCCTGCCATTCTATTCAGTCATCCCTCTGCTCACTGAGATAAATGCGTATCTGATTGCCTACTTTGGAGAGGTTAATTAGAAACTCAAAAGAATGTAACTTGTGTCTCTCACCTACTTATGGCCTGGAAACCCCCTCCCCTCCTCCCGGCTTTGAGTTGTCCCACCTTTCCAGACTGAACCAATATGCAACTTACATATATTGATTGATGTCTCATGTCTCCCTAAAATGTATAAAACCAAGCTGTGTCCTGACCACCTTGGGCACATGTTATCAGGACCTCCTGAGACTGTGTCATGGGTGTGCCTTCTTAACTTTGGTAAAATAACCTTCTTAAATTAACCAAGACCTGTCTCAGATATTTTGTGTTCACATTTGGCAACCACAAGGGACCCTGAGTGGAAGTGGCCCTGACCTTTGATAAATCTCCTGCCGGTGCTTGGTACCAGCCAGAGCTATATCTTTATGGCTCCAACCTATAGGACAATTTGCTGAGGTCTGGAAGCTCCCTGCCCTCCAGAGAATCCCAAACAGCTGAAGTTTATTTTGCTGTACACTCCCTTTTCTGGATTTTTACTTGCTTCCAACAGGGAAGGCAAGTTTTCCTGCTTCCCTAAAGATGGAAGGCAGGTAACTCCTTTCTGGAATTTGAGCTTGCTTCCAACAGGGAAGGTGGGTGTCACAGGTGTCCATGTGAAGAGGCCACCAAATTGGCTTTATGTGAGTATTAAAGCTTTTTAATCACCTGTTTGCAGATGGGCTGAGGTGATTAAAAAGCTTTATTGCTCACACAAGGCCTGTTTGGTGGTCTCTTCACACGGATGCACGTGACAGTGGGTTTGAGTTTTTTTCCTGAATTGGGGTTTTGTCTAGGCTAAAATGAAGATTAACAACCAGCTGGTCTTCATTTTTCATTATCATTAGAGTACTCGGTAATCTTTTGCAGTAATCCTCTGTTTGTTTTGCTTAACTGCTTTGTTGTTGCTGTTGTTTATTTCTGTTTTTGTTATTGTTTCGGTCTTTTTCCCATTGGGTTTGACCAACTCTATTCAACTTGATCAAATCTGAAGAAAAGTTCCAGATTACGAGGAACAAGTCCCCTGAAGTGGCTAAATTCTTGCCAAAAAAAGAAGGTGGGGGGTAGAGAAAAACGGCCAGCAAAAGGGGGAAAAAAAGGAAAGATTTTTTATTTTGACTCCTTTAAGGGGCTTTATTTACATAACAAGGCCACCTTTTTGCCAGCCAAGCCAAACAAAGAGCATGGCAGTTGCCCCACTGTGGTCCTGCCTTTTTTTTTTTCCCCCTTTCACCACAACAGCCTTTGTTTGGTTCCTAATTATGTCCTTTCTGGTTTGATACTTGTTACTTCTGAAATATCAGCAATTTGTCCTAGATAAAATATGGTAACAAGACTTAAAAAGACTTTGTAAAGGAGCTCAAAAGTCAGCTTAATTAAAAGCTAACATTCAAGATGTGTGTTTGTATTAAAAGGCTTTTTATTTTCTTTATCTTCTAGGACCTTGTCTTTTTCTTGAGCAAAAGTTTTTTTTCAGGCTGGGTGCTCACGCCTGTAATCCCAGCACTTTGGGAGTCCCAGGCAGGCAAATCACCTGAAGTCAGGAGATCGAGACCAGCCTGGCGAACATGGTGAAACTCCGTCTCTACTAAAAATACAAAAAAATTAGCCGGGCATGGTGGTGTGTGCCTGCAATCCCAGCTACTCGGGAGGCTGAGGCAAGGGAATTGCTTGAACCCAGAAGGCAGAGGTTGCAGTGAGCTGAGATTGCTTTCCATCTCAAAAAAAAAAAAAAAGTTTTTTTCTTCTCAGTTGACTGATTTCTGTTTCCTTCATCTACTTGTGCTGTCTCTACTTCCTCTTGCCACCTTCTGCTGCATGAGGAAACTAAAATAGTTTATAATAGGCTGGGATTCCTTAAAGAAAATGGAGAAGGACCAGACTTTCTTTTGGGGAGTTACCTCTGTTTTTTCTTATGGAACCCCAAGAATGTAAACAGACAAGTTTGTCTCAGATCTTAAACTGCTTGCTTTTTTTTTTTTTTTACTAAAATAGTTATTACAGCAGAGGCTATTCTTGGGTTTTTATGGAAGAGTGTAATTTACTTACTTATTATTTATTTATTTACTTATTTGAGACCAAGTCTCACTCTGTCATCCAGGCTGGAGTGCAGTGGTGTGATCTCAGCTCACTGCAACCTCTGCCTCCCAGGTTCAAGTGATTCTCATGCTTCAGCCCCCCGAGTAGCTGGGATTACAGAAGCATGCCACCACACCCAGCTAATTTTTGTATTTTTAGTAGAGACAGGGTTTTACCATGATAGCCAGGCTGGTCTCAAACTCCTGATTTCAGGTGATCTGCCCACCTCAGCCTCCCAAAGTGCTGGGATTACAGGTGTGAGCCACCATGCCCGGCCAAGGAACAGTGTAATTTAGACACTTAGAAGTGTCTTCATTTAAAAAAAAAAATTTTTTTTTTTGTTTTTAAGTGCATGGTAAAAGCATCCTATAGTCTAGCTTCATACTAATTATTTCTTTTTGGAGACCCAGGATTCAGTGTGGGCTCTGCCCAGAGCTCTGGGATCCACTTGAATATCAGTAGTTCCTATCTAAATAAAATTGGTCTCCTTATACAATCCTATGATACATTTCTACAATTTTATGTTTGATTTGGTAACCATCTTTAATCTCCCTCTACCACCACCAGATTCTCTCTCTCTACTTGGAGATGTAAATTTTGCTATCTGATTTTTTTTAACCTGGGAGTTCCTTTAATATGCAAATTTAGGGCTATCTAGCTGACGATTGCCTAGGATAATAAAATAGGTTATCAAGAAATTGAAAGTCTAAAATAGGAGAAAAAAAATAGAGGACTTATGAATCTGTAAGATAGACTTCTATCTAGTGTCTAATATATCTATGTATGTATGTGTCATGCATATGACATTTTAGTACTAACAATGTAAAAAGAGTTCTAATTAATTGGCTTAAAAAAGCACTTAAATCAAATACTTTATCAAAAAAAACAGACTTTAAGCCAAACACTTTTTCAAGTTCACATGACTTAAGTAAACTTTAATAAATAAATTGGTTTTAAAATTTTTGGTGAAATAGAATTAGAAATGGCTTCGGAATTGTCAACATACGTTATTTATCTCTGCTAGATGTCAAAATTTGGCATGAGGGTTATAAAGCTGTGAATGCAGCTGAAAAGAGAGTTTTCTTTGTTTATGGTCAATGTAATAAATAACATAGTTAATATTGTTTGGTTAATGAAAACAGCTAAATCCTGAATTATTGGCAAAAATACAAACCCATCTATTTAACCTTAAGTTTCTTACTTATGAAAGCCTGAAATGCACAGGTCATAAAAATGGTTAACAAGGAAATAACTTTAAATTATAACTATAACAGTTTTAGTAAGTAATCTGAGTAAACTATTTTTTAAAAATTACTTAGGTAAATGGAATAAATGCTTGTAGATAATCTTGTCATATAATTTAAAGTCTAAAGTTATATTAAGCTAAATAATAGATATTCATTAAATGTTTGGGCCATTTCCAAATTTTTTTAAATTATAGGAAAACATTTTTCTAAAAAAAAGAAAGGTGCTCTTATTTAAACGAAAATAATTTTTATCTAATTCAAAGAGTATTTAAGAGTTATTTAAGAAATTAGGTAAAGGCAATCAGTGAATAAGAACAATGTAAAAAAAGTTATAAACCTAAAGAGGTATTTTGGGCAAGAAATGTTAAAAGAAAAATAATTTTCTATGGGAAAGAATATTGTATGGTAAATTTTTGTCCTAAAATAAAATAACTGGTTATTTAAGAAAGAAAGATGTCTAGGATAAAGCAGGAAGTCCAAGCATGTCATAAATGATTTGTATCAAGTTGTCTATAATTACACAGAAATTATGTATAATAGTTTTTCTAGAGGTGGGGTCTTGATGTTAAAAAAAGAAACATGTATACACTAAAGAATTGTTTAGAACAATGAAATTTTCTTTAGGGATTCATTTACTCTTAATAAATTATATGAGATTTTAATTTTTTTAACCCAAAGTTCAACTTTTATTGCAACTCACCATTTTTGGTTTCCTCTCCCCTTTTAAAAGGCGCAAAATAATAATGTTCTCCTTCAACTCATTTTCAGATCATATAAGTAGTTTTTGCCTTGGGTTCTATTTGTTGTGCCTGATGCTAAAAATGTTTTCTTAAAGGTCTAAAGGAAATGTTTTCTTTCAATGTAGTATTTTGTGCACTGCAGAAGGTCTTTTCTTTTGCATTCTGGTAACTGACCCAACAGATTTTATATTTTTATCAAAATAATTCCTATACCATTACTATAAAGTTTTGGTTTGCTTAGGAAGAAAACTGAGATTAAAAAAATTTAATTAAGGTTATTACATCAGTATATCTTTCTGTACGTACTTTTTTTTTTTTTTTTTTTTTGAGATGGAGTTTCACTTCTGTTGCCCAGGCTGGAACGCAATGACACAATCTCAGTTCACCACAACCTCCACCTCCCAGGTTCAAGCGATTCTCCTGCCTCAGCCTCCCTAGTATCTGGGATTATAGGCATATGCCACCACGCCCGGCTAATTTTGTATTTTTAGTAGAGACGGGGTTTCTCCATGTTGGTCAGTCTGGTCTCAAACTCCCAACCTCAGGTGATCCACCAGCCTTGGCCTCCCGAAGTGCTGGGATTACAGGCATGAGCCACTGCACCCGGCCTTGTATGTACTTTTAAAGTCCTTGTGCCATTGAGTTACAGGGCTTTGATTTCTGGGTCTAAAAAGGACACCAAGTCCTGCTAAATCTTAAACACTAACAGCAATTAAATCCTCATCTTCAGGCCTGATAGAAGATGCCAATTAAAATAAACTGCATTCATGAGACACAGGGCCAGAAATTAAAACTATTCAACTCCTCAAGACTCAGGTACTATCACAGAAGAGATGGGCACATGAGATTGTAAGGGCCGACTTTGAGAGATAAATTAAGTTCAAGTTCTCTATAAATTAACCATTAACGTCAAAGGCACACTGATGCAAGACCAGTGTATGAGCCCCTGTGTCAGATAAACAAAGTTTCCTGGAGCATCAACCCATTCCTTAATAAAAATTATGTAAGTTATAAAAGGCTTATGGAAATTATATCTTATGGTCAACATAATTAAAATTGTATAGGTTGTTTATAGAATTTTGAAAAACAAATGTAATCAGCCTCATGCTGTTTTTGTTAGGCTTATTGTTTGGGAAATCAAGTCTCCTCTCTTAAAGAATAATGGTTTTCACCTTTTTTTTTTTTTTTTGAGATGGAGTGTCACTGTGTCGCCCAGGCTGGAGCAATCTCGGCTCACTGCAACCTCCGCCCCTCCAGGTTTAAGCAGTCCTCTGCCTCAGCCTCCAGAGTAGCTGGGATTACAGGCACGTGCCACCATGCCCGGCTAATTGTTTTCTTGTATTTTTAGTAGAGATGGGGTTTCACCATGTTGGCCAGGCTGGTCTTGAACTCCTGACCTCATGATCCACCTGCCTCAGCCTCCCAAAGTGCCAGGATTACAGGCATGAGCCACCACGCCCGGCTGGTTTTCACCTTTTTAAAAAAATCTTTGAGTTATCCATTTGGTTAAATGAATGACTTATTTTATAATGGCCTGTGATGCTATTTTGTTATAAGAAGCATTTTAAATTTTTTATATTTGATCAACTTTCCAAAGTCAAATTCTAACTTGGGTTCTCATTAATTTTTTTATATCAGTCCCCTGAAGTCCAAAAGAGACATATTCAGCTCATTTAGTATAAAAATCATACAAGAAGCATTGTCAAATATGAAATGCTGTTTAGTATTCTTTGGACTATATTTGTATAAATGTTATTGGTATGTGTTCCAAGACTATGGGAAACTCCTATAATTCTGATGACTTAGTGTATGTTATTATTAATAATTATAATTGTTACGTAAAATTGTTGAATGCTGTAGAAGTAACCAAAATTCCTAGTCAATTGTGTGTGTGTGTGTGTGTTTTTTTTGTTTTTGTGAGACAGAGTTTCACTCTGTCGCCCAGGCTGGAGTGCAGTAGCACAATCTCAGCTCACTACAACCTCCACCTCCCAGGTTCAAGCAATTCTCCTGCCTCAGCCTCCCGAGTAGCTGGGACTACAGGCATGTGCCACCACACCCAGCTAATTTTTTGTATTTTTAGTAGAGACAGGATTTTGCCATGTTGGCCAGGATGGTCTCGATCTCTTGACCTCGTGATCTGTCTGCTTCGGCTTCCCAAAGTATTAGGATTACGGGCGTGAGTCACCATGCCTGGCTCAATTGTGGTTTTAATAATGGCTGTCTTATGACTTTTTGTCATCCATAGACAATTGTTGTCTTGTTTTGATCCTCTTCAAAAGGTGATTTATAATCAGCGATAGGACTTTGATAGGTGCTCTTGAATGCAGGTTTCTAACAACCTTGGAAACTGGGACATTAGAACAAAGGAAAAAACTTTCAGGACTCTCCTAGAGAGCTGAAATATTCATGAATACTAAACAGAACAGGAGTTAACTGCATGGACTGAACTAGTAGAAGACTGAAGTAATCCTTTTTTTTTTTTTGAGACGGAGTCTCGCTCTGTCGCCCGGGCTGGAGTGCAGTGGCCGGACCTCAGCTCACTGCAAGCTCTGCCTCCCAGGTTCACGCCATTCTCCTGCCTCAGCCTCCCGAGTAGCTGGGACTACAGGCGCCCGCCACCTCGCTCGGCTAGTTTTTTGTATTTTTTAGTAGAGACGGGGTTTCACCGTGTTAGCAAGGATGGTCTCGATCTCCTGACCTCGTGATCTGCCCGTCTCGGCCTCCCAAAGTGCTGGGATTACAGGCTTGAGCCACCGCGCCCGGCCTTGAAGTAATCCTTTTTGACTCTTTGCTTAAAACGTTGCTGATCGTTTGTTTTGTTTTTCAGAGTCAAGAAAAGTTTTCTTTTTTTTTTTTTTTTTGAGACGGAGTCTAGCTCTGTCGCCCAGGCTGGAGTGCAGTGGCCAGATCTCAGCTCACTGCAAGCTCCACCTCCCAGGTTTACACCATTCTCCTGCCTCAGCCTCCCGAGTAGCTGGGACTACAGACGCCCACCACCTCACCTGGCTAGTTTTTTGTATTTTTTAGTAGAGACGGGGTTTCACTGTGTTAGCCAGGATGGTCTCGATCTCCTGACCTTGTGATCCGCCCGTCTCGGCCTCCCAAAGTGCTGGGATTACAGGCTTGAGCCACCGCGCCCGGCCTCAGAGACTCATTTTCTTCTAAAATGCTTTCTCTGAAAGATTTCAAAAAGACAAGGGAAAATATGAAGGGAAAATAAACTTGGAATCCCCAAATCACTATGCTAAAGGGAAAGGTCAAGCTGGGAACTGCTTAGGGAAAACCTGCCTCCAATTCTATTCAAGGTCATCCCTCTGCTCACTGAGATAAATGCACATCTGACTGTCTCTTTTGGAAATGCTAATCAGAAACTCAAAAGAATGCAACCTGTTAGTCTCTCACCTACCTATGACCTGGAAACTGAAACCCCCTCCCCATTTCAAGTTGTCCCCGCCTTTCCAGACTGAACCAATGTACAACTTACACATATGGATTGATATCTCATGTCTCCCTAAAATGTGTAAAAGCAAGCTATGCTCCAACCACCTTGGGCGCATGTCATCAGGACCTCCTGAGGCTGGGTCACAGGTGTGCATCCTTAACTTGGCAAAGTAAACTTCTTAAATTGACTACTGAGACCTGTCTCAGATATTTTGTGTTCACAAGAAATTATTGTTAAGTTTTCTGGATATGGTCATAAAATTGTGTTTGTGTTATGGTTATATAATTTGTCTATGTTAGAGATTTTTCTTGAAAATTTCACAAGTAAAAGGATATTTTATCCTTGATTGCTTTAAAATACTCTAGCAAATGAACAAAAAGTGATGGGGAGGATAGAGTATAAATAAGAGCAACAGAACGTTGCTCACTGTTGAAACTGAGTGATAGGTGCGTGGACGCTTATTATACCATTCTCTCTGCTTTGTGTGTGTTTGACATTTTCCATAATAAAAAGGTATTAATTCCCTCATTCCTGTCTCCCCAGGTGAAGCACTGAGCTAAAAAGGTCAAGTGTTAGATCAAATAAAAATTTTAATATAAATTACTTTCTTTAAGTTGCTTTCTTTGAGCAAAAGCAGCCGCTGGGGAAAAGTCCTATGGTGCCTCACCTACCCCTGCTGCCAGTGCCAACCCATCTGGCCCCACACTGAAGGCCCACTTCTGCAGCCTGCTAGAGACTGCCTGGCTCAATGTCCTGGCTCTGCCCACCTGGGGCCACAGGGCCTCAGGACCAGACTGGCCCTTGCCCCGCCCACAGCTTCTGGGCAGCCAGAGCCATCACCTGTAGCACTGGTTGCTGGTGCTTTGTAGGTAGCGATCACTCTTAACCCTCCCTCCTGCCTGCCTGGCTGCCCCAGGGCCAGAAGTAGATGCTGGGGCTGGGGCTACTCCCGTGGAGGGGTTTCAGCTTTTGACCCGTCCAGGGTGGGCTGAGAGCCCCTGAGCTTTTAACCTGAGGGTCCTTATTGGATAGGACCACTTCCTATGTCTTCCCTAGAGAAAACACATGGGCTTTGGAACCTGACAGATCTGGGCTTGAATCCTGGCTGGCGTTCCTTGCTGCATGACCTGGGCAAGACTCTTCACCTCTGCTGAGCCCTCATCCTCCATCTGTACAATAGAACAACGCAACCTACCTCAGAGGGTTGTTGTGGAGATGCTACCTGACACATATCCCGTTAAGGTTTGGTCTCTGCTTCCTCCCCGGGATAGGGCCTGGAATCGGAGCCTGAGAGCCTTCCTGTAGAAAGTCTTCATGTGTCCTAGGACTTGGCTGTCTTAGAGTGGTACATTGTGCGGTGGATGTGGCTCACATTTTCTAGAGTCACCCCCTCATCAGTATTTGGGATTGGGCTGGCCCAACCCCCAAGCCTGGAGCTCCCTGAGGGAGCCTGCGCTGCCCACTCCCAATCCCCGCTATTGGTGCAGCGATGCCACCTGGGGCTGGCATCCTTGTTCTGGACCTGCTCTCCCACCCCAGGACGCCCCAGACCTGTCCTCAGTGGCTTCCCTGAACTGCCTCTCCCACCCCAGGCATTATGCCAGGAAACATGTTTTCTGGAAGCCAAGCAGCTGCTGGGACTCAGGGACTGGTGCAGGCAGGCTGAATGGCAGCTCAGTCCTGGAAGGTCTCTGAAGATCTGGACTGGGAATCCTGGTATTCCCCAAGCCAGAACCCACCAGCCAGGCCTGCTATGGGCCACCTGCCTGTGGGGTGCTGGGCTGAACCAGAGGCTGGCAAGCTCTGGGCCTTATTTAAGGGTTTGTGATGAGCCCATGGGCCCTGGAGGCAGGCCATTAAAGCATCTGGCTTGTTTTGAGGGGGGAAGAAAAGTTGCTTTCTTTGGCCTTGGATGCGTTTTAACAGATAAAAGTTTAAATATTATGGAAAAGTAAAAGACCACTGTCACAGTCTGTTAATCCCATATGCTTCCCCTGAGAAGGATAAATAGTTATATGACAGTTTTATGGGATCCAGGGCCCACTACAGGAAAATTTCCCAGAGGACTCTCAAAACTGTTTTTACTCACATCACTTCAAACACCAGTGTGTGGATTTTTTACACACCACCAACAACCAGTTCTCCAACTCTCTGGACACCAACTAGGTGTCCAACAATTCCATTTAATTGTGATACAAGCTACCTGGAGTTAGTGCAGGCCTAACCTGTTAAGGGCTCAGTCCCACAACACTGCCCCAACTACCAGTTGAAAGTCCCAGGTTACCACACATACTTCTGACCAACCAAATATAAATTGGAGGTTTCCATGACCCCCTCTTCACTTTTGATAATTTGCTAAAATGGCCCACAAAACTCAGGGAAACACTTTACTTGGGTTTATTGGTTTATTATAAAAGATATTATAAAGGACACCAGTGAGCAGCCAAATGAAGAGGCGCCTAGGGCGAGGTCTGGAAGGTGCTGAGCACAGGAGCTTCTGTCTCCATGGAGTTTGAGGTGCATCACCCTCCTGGCATGGGGATGTGTTCACTGACCCAGATGGTCCTGAACCCCGTTGTTCCGGGATTTTTACAGAAGCTTCATTACGTAGGCATAATTGATTAAATCAGTGGCCACTGGTGATTAACTCAATCTCCAGCTCAGCTCCTCCCCCAAGAGGTCCAGGGATGGGCCTGAAAGTTCCAACCCTCTAATCACAAGACTGGTTCCTCTGGCCGCCAGCCCCCTAGCTCCCCAGGGGCCACCAAGAGCCACTTTATTAGCGTAAACTTAGGTATGGTTGAAAAGGGCTTTTTATGAATAACAAAAGATGTCCTATCACCCCTATCACTCAGAAAATTCCAAGTTTTGGAAACTGTCAGCAACTGAGGACAAAGACCAGATGTATATTTCTTATTGTATCACAGGCTCTCTAATACTCCATTCTTCCTTTTCTTCTTTTCCTTAATCAGTAGGAGAAGATGGGGGAAAACATTGAAGCCTGAAGTAATCTCTTACTTGACTAGTTAAAACAATGAAAATATGGGAGCTTTAGGGCCTTTGGTTTGAGAATCTCTGGTTTGATATTAACATAAGTACATTAAGGCTACCAGGACAATTCATTTGAAATTTCCAGTGGAGGCCAGCTTTCCTCTATTAGATAGAGTATCATTTGGAAAGCATGTCCTCTTCAGTACACTCTTCCTTTGAGAACTAGCTTGCTATTGGACTCCAAGAGATTATAAAAACCCTTAAGAGGGGGATTCAAGATAGCTGACTAGAGGCGCCATTATGTAGGCATAATTGATTACTGTGCCTCCTCCACAAAGAATGACCAACACAGCAAGTAGATAACCACATGTCAAATAGAGCTTCTAAGAGAGAACACTGGAATTCATCAGGGAAGTGGCAGGGAATCTCTGAGGCATGCAAGGCGAGAGAAGTAAAGCAGCCGGGCCTGCCAGGATTGGCTTACAACTCCCAATTGCAGGGAGATGTTGAGAGATCTCCAGCAGCCTACATTCGCACTGCAGACTCCTGCAAGCCTAGCTGTGGGAAGGCCCCTTGGCTCTTGCAAGCCCTGAGACTAGAATAGGGAGCTGCCTGGAGACACGTGATGGCATTGTTTCAGAGAGGGAGTTCATGCTAAGTCCCACATCCCCCCGAGACCCAAGCAGCTGCAGCATAGGGCATTTGAGAGCTTCCCACCAGACTGCATCCTGCCCTGGGGCCCAACAGCCCCTGCACTTCCACATGCCTGGACCCCAGTGACATCCCCTCACATCCTCAGAAGCCTGTAGTATTGAGACGCCAGCTGGACCTAGCAGTGTTGCTGGGTTTCCAGCACTCTAGCCCATGCAATGTTCTACACCTTAGGGAACAGGCAAAGCAGTGCACCAGGAAGATTGACCTGCGACAAAGGAAGCCAAAGCATCCGCTTCCCAGAGCCTGAGTGCTGCCTGCCCCAGGGCCACTGCCACTGACAGCAACCCCACTCCTTTCAGAAGAAGGGCCACCGTGCGCCTGCATGTGCCTTTACAGAAAGCCTGGGGAACAGCCCACCTGTGTACTGTCCTTATGCTGGAGGAGAGGTGTTGGCACCCATGTGCATCATCCAGGGACCTCAGGATGGGCTGCCCCATCTGCCACCACCACCCACTTATACTATCCAGGGGCCTGGGGATAATTTGGCCACCCTGCCCTCCACCACTGGTGCATGTGTATGCCTTCTAGGGGCATAAGGACAGGCCCACCCACCCACTACCAGATTACATGTGTACCTCTCAGGGGACAAGGGACTGGCCCTCCCAGTCCACCACCAGCACTGACTGCTATGCATCCTGCTCCAGGGCTTAAGGGTTGTCCACTGATGCTACTACCACCACCAATGCCACGCACACCACCTGGTGGTCCAAGGGCATACCCACTCAGCTCACTACTGCCACCGCTGGTACCTGAGCATACCACCTGGAAGCCTAAACACTGGCCTGCTCATACCCACCACTGCCAGCACCCACATACACCATCCAGGGCCTGAGGACTGGCACACTTGACCCACCACTGCCACCACTGGCAGTTGAGAATTGGCCCAACTGGTATCCCCTTGTCACAGCTCCTACTAATAACTATATCCCAAGCCACCAAGGAACTCACAACCACCACTGATGCTGATTATAGGTGAAGACATCACATGGAGACTACACTACTGCACCCACCCAGAGTCAAAGCCAAAGTACCCTGCCAACCAACTATAGATGCAGCTCTAGGAAAGAGCCTTCCCCTACAAAAGCCAATCTGTAAAACTGGAACAAGCAACTGTTACACCAGACTTGCAGATATCAATATAAGGACATAAGACACATGAAAAAGCAAGGAAGCATGATGCTTCTAAATGAAGACAATAATTCTCCAGTAGCAACACAAAGAAGAGGAAATCTATAAAGTGGCCTGAAAAAGAATACAAATAATGATATTAAAGAAACTCAGTGAGATACAAGCGAACACAGATAAATGATAGAAATAAATCAAGAAAATTCATGATCTGAATGAGAAATTCAACAGAGATAAAATCCAACAAAGAGATAAAATTCAACAAAGATACAAAATACAACAAAAAGATGTAAAAGAAAAACAGAAATCCTGGAACCAAACAATTCAATGAATCAATGAAAAATTCATTCAAGAGCTTTAACAATAAACTAGATCAAGCACAAGAAAGAATTTCAGAACTTGAAGTCAGGTCATTTGAAATAACCCAGTCAGACAAAAATAAATGAAAAAAGAATGAAAAAAGCATGGATGACATATGAGATATTATAAAGCAACCAAATATTCAAACTTTGGCAATTTCAGAAGGAGAAGAGATGGGCAAAGGCATAGAAAACCTATTTAACAAAATAATAGCTGAAAACTTTTAAAGTCTTTTAAGATATACATATATCGAGATACAGGAAGCTTAAAGATCCCCAAATAGATTCAACCCCAAAATAGTCTTCATCAAAGCACATTATCATCAAACTACCAAAAGTTAAAGATGTTGGGCACACAGCTGTAATCCCAGCTACTTGGGAGGCTGAGGCAGCTACTTGGAAGGCTTGAGGCCAGGAGTTTGAGGAGGTAGTGTGCTATGATTGTGCCTGTAAAGTAGCCACTGCACTCGAGCCTGGGCAACATAGCAAGACCTCGTCTCAAAAAAATAAAAAATGAAGTAAAAGACAAAGAAGAGAATTCTAAACACGACAAGCAAAAAGCATCAAGTCACATATAAGGAAATTTCCATCAGACTAACAGTAGATTTCTCAGCAGAAACTGTATAGCCCAGGAAAGAATGGGATGATATATTCCAAGTGCAAAAAGAAAAGAATTTTCAGACAAGCATACTATATCCATCAAAGCTATTCTTCAAAAATGAAAAAGAAATATTGAGGGAACTCATCATCACCACACTGGCCCTACAAGAAATGCTTAAGGAAGTCCTACATCTGAAAGAAAAAGGACAATAACTATCATGAAAGTATAAAACTCACTGGTGGAGAGGACACGCAAATGAGAAAGAGAAAGCACTCAAACATTATCACTACAAAAAAACACCAAATCATAAAGATAAACAATAAAAGATGAAGAAAGGAACATAAGACATACAAAACAATCAGAAAACAAGTAACAAAATGACAGGAGTATTTTACTTTCAACCTATCAATAATAACCTTGAATTTGAATGTAAATGATTTAAATTCCCGAATTGAAAAGCATAAACTGGTTGAATGGATAAAAAAAAAAAAAAAAAAAGGCTGGGCGCGGTGGCTCAAGCCTGTAATCCCAGCACTTTGGGAGGCCGAGACAGGCGGATCACGAGGTCAGGAGATCGAGACCATCCTGGCTAACACTGTGAAACCCCGTCTCTACTGAAAAATACAAAAAACTAGCCGGGCGACGTGGCGGGCGCCTGTAGTCCCAGCTACTCGGGAGGCTGAGGCAGGGGAATGGCGTGAACCCGGGAGGCGGAGCTTGCAGTGAGCTGAGATCCGGCCACTGCACTCCAGCCCGGGCGACAGAGCGAGACTCTGTCTCAAAAAAAAAAAAAAAAGGATCCAACTGTATGCCACCTGCAGGAAACTCACTTTGCCTAGGGCTGGGCATGGTGGCTCACGCCTGTAACCCCAGCACTTTGAGAGGCTGAGGCGGGTGGACCACTTGAGGTCAGGAGTTTGAGACTAGCCTGGCCGAGATGGTGAAACCCCATCTCTACTAAAAATACAAAACTTAGCCGGGCATAGTGGTGGGCGCCTGTAATCCCAGCTACTTGGGAGGTTGAGGCAGGAGAATTGCTTAAACCTGGGAGGTGGAAGTTGTGGTGAGTGGAGATCGCGCCACTGCACTCTAGCCTAGGTGACAGAGCAAGACTCTCTCAAAAAAAAAAAAAAAAAAAGACATACATAGACATGAAGGGGTGAGAGGCCAGGCATGGTGGCTCATGCCTATAATCCGATCACTTTGAGAGGCCGAGTTGGGCAGATCACCTGAGGTCAGGAGTTTGAGAACAGCCTGGGCAACATGGTGAAACCCCGTCTCTACTGAAAATACAAAAATTAGCCAGACGTGGTGGTGCATACTTGTAATCTCAACTACTCAGGAGGCTGAGGCAGGAGAATCACTTGAACCTGGGAGGTGGAAGTTGAAGGGAGCTGAGATCACGCCATTGCATTCCAACTTGGGCGACAAGAGCAAAACTCAGTCTCAACAAAATAGAAACAAACAAACAAACAAACAAAAAAGACATGAAGGGATGGGGAAAAAATCCACACAAACAAAAACTGAAAGTGTGCAGGAATAGCCATGGACCATGATACATATATTGACATTATGTTCTTGACGTAAACATTCAATACAAGAAAACAGAGGAAAGACACTGTGGATAAGTTAACTTGCAATATCAAGGCTGTAGGAGAGCAATTTTAAACATGCCAGAACTTGGAGAATACTGTTCCCATTGCCTCTTCTTGATGAACCTAAGAGGGAATGGGCTAGAAAAGATAATTGGAAAAACGTTGGCAAAAATATTTGTGGCAAACCTTGACTGCGTTTAGCTGAAAATGTGAGGCTAAAACAAATGTGGAGATAAGGATAGTAACTAATATGAAAATCTGATATGCTCTGTCAAAATCAAAATAATATCACTTAAAAAGGGGGAGAAGACAGGAAAGCCCAGAAACTCATTAACTGATTCAGAAGCAATAGCTATATGTCACAAGATACTACATAAAGTGGAGAAATCAAAACATGGAAGCCTAGGTTTATTTGAAAGTGCAAAGAAAAACTAAACTTTGGATGATGGGGGAAAAGAGGGAAGAGTGAGAAAGAGGTTACAAGTTAGTTTTTGTTTTGTTTTGTTTTTCTTTTTTTGAGGAGTCTCGCTCTGTCACCCAGCCTGGAGTGTAATGACATAATCTCAGCTCACTGCAACCTCTGCCTCCTGGGTTCAAGCAATTCTCCTGCCTCAACCTCCTGAGTAGCTGGGATTACAGGCGCACACCATCACACCCAGCTGATTTTTGGCATTTTTAGTAGAGATGGGGTTTCACCATGCTGGCCAGGCTGGTCTTGATCTCCTGACCTCAAGCAGTCTGCCTGTCTCAGCCTCCCAAAGTACTGGGATTACAGGCATGAACCATTGTTCCTGGCACAAGTTAGTTTTATAACAATAGTTTTATAACAAAAGGAGGCCAGGCGTGGTGGTTCATGCCTGTAATCCTAGCACTTTGAGAGGCCAAGGTGGGAGGATTGCTTGAGCCCAGGAGTTTAAGACCTGCCTAGGCAACATAGTGAGATCCCGTCTCTTAAAAAAGTAACAACTTACAGAAATATTTTTTTAAAAATTTGTTTAAGTCATTGCCTAAAGGAAAGTGGGAACTGAAAGTACAAAATATAACAATTAGAAAAAATTAAAACCTTAAATTTCACACACACACACACACACACACACACACACACATGGATTTTGTGATGTTTCAGTTTAGCTAAATCCATTTAAACAGTTTCTCCAAATGTCCTTCCCTGTATCATTCTGAGTTAGGATTGGCCACAAGATACAATTACAGTTGCATTGTTCCTGATCTACTGCTCACTTTGTTGCAGTGGGACAGCCAGACCAGCTGCTACCCTAGCTCCTGTCTGATCTCTCTCAAATTCTCTGAATCCTGGGCCAGGTATGTGTGCTACCCATGGTGAAGAGAACCAGTTTCTCCTACAGATCGCATACAACATTGAGATCTGAGGCATGAGATCTGATGCCATTCTAGTTTGTCCTCAAAAGTTCCCGTTTGCCCATTCCTAATTTCCTAACTTCACATCCATCTTCCCTTCCTTACTGCTGGCCCTGCTGACTTCAGACCAGCATCAGTCACACAGGTAAGTCTTACAAAGACTTATTCACTAAATCCTAAAGTTATATAAGGCCTAGTACCTATAATAAATCTGTTATTTGTACCATTTGCAGTGATTCAGGTGCTCTGAGTTTTTTTTTTTTTTTTTTTTTTTTTTTTTTTTAAGAATGAAAATGAGCAAAGGAAACAGACAACAGAGTATGGTAAAAATAGAAAATTCAGAAAAGATAATACAAAATAATACAACTGAGACTAAACAAATACGTTGTATCAATAAATGTAAATAAGCTTAAAAGACCTATTAGAAGAAAAGAAAAATAAATGATTGATAAGTGGATTAAAATAAATGGATTAAACACACAACTCAAAAAGGAAAAGAATGGCAAAGCAAGTTGAAAAAATACAGAAGGATGAAATTGCTAAATATGAAAATGGGAAATATTGAATCAGAAAACAAAAAAGTCTACATAATAAAAAGTATGCTAATCAAGCAATTAAAAATTAGTTCCTTGAAAAATATCAAAACTATAGAAAACCACTTTATAGCATAACCAAATAAGAAATGACAAGTGAATGGGATACAGTGGCTCATGCCTATAATCCTAGCAATTTGGGAGGCAAATGTGAGGGGAATACTTGATCTCAGGAGTTCAAGGCCAACCTGGGCAACATAAAGAGACCCTGTCTCTACAAAACAAATTAAAAATTAGCTGGGCATGGTAGCACATGCCAGCTACTTGGAGACTGAGGCGGGAGGATTACTTGAGCCCAGGAGGTTGAGCCTGCAGTGAGTCGTGACTGCAACATTGCACAGCTAGTCAACAGAGTGAGATCTTGTTTCAAAAACAAATCAACAACAACAACAATAAAACTCAAATAAATGAAAAGTGAGAAATAACTATTGAAAAGAGTAAATACAAAATGATAAGGGTTGGGTGTCGTGGCTCATGCCTATAGTCCTGGCACTTTGGGAGGCTGAGGTGGGTAAATCGGTTGAGCCTAGGAGTTCAAGACCAGCCTGGGCAATGTGTCAAAACCCTGTCTCTACAAAAATACAACAACAACAACAAAAATTAGCTGGGCATGGTGGCATGGTGCCTGTAGTCTCAGCTATTCAGGAGGTTGTTGTGGGAGGATCACTTGAGCCCGGGAGGTTGTGGCTGCAGTGAGCTGTGATTGTCACCCATCAGCCTGGTTGACAGAGTGAGACCCTGTCTCAAAATAAAATAATAAGATCATAACGACATCAGGGAAGGTGGCAGAGTAGAAAACACCAGGAATCAATCTCTCTACCTAGTCAATTGTACTGACAGAATCTGTCTGATATAACTATGTTGGAACTCTCGAATCTATTACAAAGCTTGCAACTTCCAGGAGAAGACTGTGGCTCATTTCAGTCAGTTTCAGCTCTCACACTCTTGGAGCAATTTGAATTTGGCTTGCAGGAGCCAGGGTAGGCAATAAGAACCTTGTCCTCCACGTATCTGGGATCTATGTTTTGATCTCTGATTGCTGCTTCTGATGGCAGAGGTGTAGACACAGAAGTGAGCTGCCATTGTTGTAACCCCCATTGCCATTTTTACAATCCACACTGGAAAAGTGACTTCCAGGAGACTTAAAAAGCCAATGACTGTTTTTTCTCCCCTCATCTTTCCCTTTTCCCCCTTTTAGGGGCCAGACATTTAAGGACTAGGACATCCAAAGTAACTACATATATAAGGGAATATGGAAAATCACCATGCATGTCCAGGGAAAGGCACAGACTCAGAGAAGACCTTCAATTTATTTCCCAATCTTATCCCCAGCTTAGAGACACCATATGACCACAAAAATAAAATAAAATAAAATAAAATAAAATAAAATAAAAACAGCATGCTTTTTTATCCATGTGCCAAAAAAAAAAAAAAAAGCAAACCCTGGGGAAGGAGAGAATTTTATTTCCAGAGTTACCACATTATAAGATTCAAAAGTCCAGTTTTCAACTACAACAACAAAACCACAAGACATACAAAGAAACAGTAAAGTGTGGCCTATCTAAGGAAAAAAATATCAACAGAAAACATTCCTGAACAACTGTCTTAAAGATGCTCAAAGAGCTAAATGAAGACATGGACAAAGTCAAGAAAATGATATATGAATAAAATGGAACTTTCAACAAAGAGACAGAAAACATAAAAAGGAAGAAAAAATTCTGGAACTGAGAAGTACAATAACTACAATGTAAATTTGACTAAAGGGATTCAAAAGCAGATTTGAGTAGGTAGAAGAAGATTCAGACCAACATATGCACTGTAGGAGTTTCATAAGAAAAAGAGGGAAAGGGAAAAAGGAATTTTTTTCCCCCCAGAAACAAGGGCTAGAAATGCCCCAAACTGGATGAAAGACATGAATACAAACATGCAAGTTGTTCAACAAAGTTGAAGTGGAATAAACTCAAGAGAGGTCCCACCAGGAAATATTATAGTTAAACTGTGAAGGCCAAAGGCAAAGAGAAAATCTTGAAAACAGCAAGGAAGAAGCAACTGTTTACATACAAGAGATTCTGAATAAGATTGTCTCCTGATTTCTTACCAGAAACTGTGGAGGCCAGAAGGCAGTGGATTGATAGATGCAAAAATGCTGAAAGGAAAAGACTGTCAAGCAAGAATCCTCTACCTGGCAAAACTGTCCATCAAAAATGAAGAAGAAATTAAGAGGCCAGCCACGGTAGCTCATAACTGTAATCCCAGCACTTTGGGAGATCAATATGGGTGGATCACTTGAGCCCAGGAGTTTGAGACCAGCACAGGCAACATAGTGAGACCCTATCTCTACAAAAAAATACATGTGCCATTATAAAAGCTAGTATTAATGTAACTTTCATTTAAAACACCACATTTTGTTTATGTTATTTAAGAGACTAACCATTAAAAAAATCAATTAGAAGCTTGTGTTTTTGGACGTACAATGCACAAAAATGTAATTTTATGACATCAGTATCTGAAAGGGATGGGCACAGAGCTGTATAGGAGCAGAGTTTTTGTGTGCCTTTGAAGTTAAGGTGGTATAAATTCAAATTAGGCTGGGCATGGTGGCTCACACCTGTAGTCCCAGCACTTTGGGAGGCCAAGGCAGGTGGATCACCTGAGGTCAGGAGTTCAAGACTAGCCTGGCCATCATGGCAAAACCGCATCTCTACTAAAAATACAGAAGTTAGCCATGGTTGCACACTTCTGTAATCCCAGCTACTTGGGAGGCTGAGGCAGGAGAATCGCTTGAACCAGGGAGGCAGAGGTTGTAGTGAGCTGAGATTGCACCACTGCACTCTAGCCTGGGCAGCAGAGCAAGACTCCATCTAAATAAATAAATAAATAAATTCAAATTAGTATTATAATTTCAGGATGTCAAATGTAATTCTTATGATAACCACAGAGAAAACATCCATAGCATATGTGCAAAAGGATACACACACATACACACATACAAGCATTTAAAACTTTTCACTACAAAAACTTAACTAAACACAGGACAGTAATGCAAGGAATGAAGAACAAAAAGGCTATAAGGCATATAGAAAACAGAATTAAATCCCTCTTTGTCAGTAGATACTTTAAATGTAAATGGATTAAACTCTCCAATCAAAATACAGAAATCAGCATAATGGATAAAAAACATGAATCAAATATATGATGTTTACAAGAGATCACGTTAGATAAAGACAGAAAAATAGGTTGAAAGTAAAAGGATGGAAAAAGATATTATATACTGTTTGTGTGAGGGAGAAGGGACAAGATGGAGGAAGGTAAACAAGAAGGCACAGCCCCTGTTGCTTCTGGGTTCTTCCTCACCAACTTTCCCGTGTGCGGGAAAATGCAGCCCACGCCCAGGAAGATGCAGATCAACTGAGCATGCGCCAGGTGACTTCTTCGGCCCCCACATTCGTGGACTGGAGAACCTCACCCGAGAGCGCCGGTGCAACTTCCCTGGCCCCCCACACCTGAGGACCAGAGAACCTCGCCCGAGAGTGTGTGCATATTTGCAATAAAGGGCTGCTGCTTTCTTATGTACTTTGGCTTCATGTTTAATTACTTCTCCTAAATTAAGTTACATTAAATTAAATTAAGACATATACAAATAGTAAACAAAAGAGAGTGGGGTGTGTATTCTAACATCTCACAAAACAGACTTTAAATCAAAAAAGATTACACAAGACAAAGAAAGGGATTACATGTTAATAAAAGGTAAAATAAAGCATGAAGATAAAACAATTATAAACATTTATGTACTTAATAACAGACCATCAAAATATATAAAGCAAAAACTGATAGAATTGAAGGGAGACGGCTGGGCATGGTGGCTCAAGCCTATAATCCCAGCACTTTGGGAGGCCGAGACAGGCGGATCATGAGGTCAGGAGATTGAGACCATCCTGGCGAACACAGTGAAACCCCGTCTCTACTAAAAAAATACAAAAAACTAGCCAGGTGAGGTGGCGGGCGCCTGTAGTCCCAGCTACTGGGGAGGCTGAGGCAGGAGAATGGCGTAAACCCGGGAGGCGGAGCTTACAGTGAGCTGAGATCCGGTCACTGCACTCCAGTCTGGGTGACAGAGTGAGACTCCATCTCAAAAAAAAAAAAAAAAAAAGGAGAGGGAGAATGTAACAACTCTACAATAATAGTCAGAGATGTCAGCTGGGCATGGTAGCTCATGCCTGTAATCCCAGCACTTTCGGAGGCCGAGATGGGCAGATCACATGAGGCCAGGAGTTCAAGACCAGCCTGGCCAACATGGCAGAGACCACTGTCTCTACTAAAAATACAAAAATTAGCTGGGCATGGTAGTACATGTCTGTAATCCCAGCTACTCGGAGGTTGAGGCAGGAGAATCACTTGAACCCAGGATGTGGAGGTTGCAGTGAACCGATGAGATCAGGTGGTGCCACTGCACTCCAGCCTGGGCTATAGAACAAGACTGTCTCTCAAAAAAAAAAAAAAAAAAAAGAAAGAAAGAAATTGGAGACCTCAATACCCTACTCGCAATAATGGATAGTACAATCAGGCAGAATATAAGGAAAGAAGCAGAGGCCCTGAACAACACAATATACCAACTACATCTAACAGACATATGCAGAACACTCTACCCGACAACAACACAATGCACATTCTTCTCCAGCGCACGTGGGCATTCCCCAATATAGACCACAGAGTAGGCCACTAATCAATTCTCAATAGATTTTTTAAAAATAGGTATGATACAAAGTACCTTATCTGACCACAAAAGTAAGTTAAAAATCAATAACAGAATAAAACCTGAAAAATGCACAAATTTGTGGAAATTTAAAAAACACACTCTTAAACAACCAATGGGTCAAACAAGAAATCCTAGAGAAATTAGGAGATAGACACAAATGGAATTTAAAACACACTATTTTCATTTCCTCAATAAATGAAAATACCTAATAACAATATGAAAACTGGCCGGGCGCGGTGGCTCACACCTGTAATCCCAGCACTTTGGGAGGCCGAGACGGGCGGATCACGAGGTCAGGAGATTGAGACCATCCTGGCTAACACGGTGAAACCCCATCTCTATAAAAATACAAAAAATTAGCCGGGCATGGTGATGGGCGCCTATAGTCCCAGCTACTCGGAAGGCTGAGGCAGGAGAATGGCATCAACCCAGGAGGCAGAGCTTGCAGTGAGCCAAGATAGCGCCACTGCACTCCAGCCTGGGTGACAAGCGAGACTCCATCTCAAAAAAATAAAGAAAACTTCTGTGATGTAGTAAAAGCAGTGCTAAGGGAGAAATGTATAGCTGTCAATGTTTAACATTAAAAAAGAAGAAAGATCTCAAATCAGGCCATGTGCTGTGGCTCACGTCTGTAATTCCAGCAGTTTGGGTGGCCATGGTGGGTGGATTCCTTAAGTCCAGGAGTTTGAGACCAACCTGGGCATGGCAAAACCCTGTCTCTACAAAAAAATACAAAAATAGCTGGGCATGGTGGTGCGCACCTGTAGTCCCGGTTATCAGGAGAGTTATCAGGAGGCTGAGGTGGGAGGATCACTTGAGCCTGGATGGTTGTAGTAAGCTGTGATTGTAACACTGCACTCCAGCCTGGGCAACAGAGTGAGACCCTGTCTCAAAAAAAAAAGGGGGAGACAGAGAAAGAGAGAGAGAGAAAGAAAGAAAGAAAAGGAAAAAGAAAGAAAGAAAAAAAGAAAGAAAAAGAAAGAAAGAAAGAAAGAAAGAAGGAAGGAAGGAAGGAAGGAAGGAAGGAAGGAAGGAAGGAAGGAAGGAAGGAAGGAAGGGAAGATCGCAAATCAACAACCTAACTTTAGACTTTAATAGTTAGAAAAAGAACAGCAAACTAACCCAAAACTAGCAAGAGGAAGGAAATAACAAAGATTAGAGCAGAGATGAAATAAAGAATAGAAAACAGAAACAGAAAATTAATGAAACCTAACGCTGGTTGTTCTAAAACATTAACAAAATTGACGAACCTTTAACTGGATTGACTAAGAGGACTATATTTGGTTTAAAACAGTTTGTCCACTAGACTCTTTTTTCTTTTGCAGAATCCAGGCCAAGATACCACATAGCATTAATTGGCATGTTTCGTCACTCTCAACCAATTTATGAGTTTCTCTGTGTTGCCTCGATTTTCATGACCTGGACATTTTTGAAGAGTGCTGGTCACATATTATATTATATTATATTATATTATATTATATTATATTATATTAT
>NC_045434.1:178141210-178160146 GCF_002776525.5 Piliocolobus tephrosceles
ATATTATATTATATTATATTATATTATATTATATTATATTATATTATATTATTTAGTTTTGAGATGGAGAGTCTTGCTCTATCACCCAGGCTGGAGTGCAGTGGTGCAGTCTCGGCTCACTGCAACCTCTGTCTCCTGTGTTCAAGCGATTCTCCTGCCTTAGCCTGCCCAGTAGCTGGGATTACAGGTGTGTACCACCACACCTGGCTAATTTTTGTATATTTAGTAGAGACAGGATTTCACCTTGTTGTCCAGGCTGGTCTCGAACTCCTGACCTCAAGTGATCCGTCCACCTTGGTCTCTCAAAGTGGTGGGATTACAGGCGTGAGCCACCATGACTAGCCATGGTCACATATTCTTTTAGAATGTCCCTCAGTTGGGGTTTTTCACGATCAGGCTGAGGTTATAGGTTTGGGGGAAGAATTCCACAGAGGTGAAGCGCCTTCCTCAGGGAATATGACCGGAGGATAACGGAGTACTCTTCCGGGTAGAAACAACCTTATGGCACCCCTAATGTTTTTCTCTTTGTCTTGCCAGTTTTTCCCATGTTGTAAAAATGACAAGGCAATTTTTAATATACCGTTGAACAACTCCAGAAGAAGTTGGAGTGTAGCAAACAAACTGTTTCTAGAATGCCTTTGAGGGTGCATTGCCTTTAGATGCCCAAGCAAGATGAGGAAGCAAATCTTTGATGCTATTAAGTGGCCATCTGGGAGGGGCACAGGCAAAAAGAGCCTGGGTGCAAGAGAAACCATGATCATAGAGAAAGGCAGTATCAGGAAAAGTGGCGAGAAAGAACCAGTCGGTTCACAGAGATAAGACCAAAGGTGACTTGACAATGAGCAGCAGCCACACGTCTGCCTATGTTATTAATCAGTGAGAATATTTGTATTACATCTCAACAGAAAGTTACATGAGGATTATTAGAAATACTCTTTCAAATGGAAGATGCCTTATGGTTTCAAAGATGTCCCAAGTTGAACTATCCAAAAATGTAATGCAAGTCAACCCAAAGGTTAACACTCTCAGGGAGTAGCTTCATGAGACAGCATAGGCAGAAGAGATAAAAGCCCGTGGTGGCTCATGCGTGTAATCTCAGCTACTCAAGATGCTGAGGCTATAGATCTTGAGGCCAGGAGCTCCAGATCAGACTGGGCAACAGAGTGAGGCCACGTGCCTAAAAAATTATTAATTTATTGATTTACTTTTCTTTTTAAATTTATTGCTATTAGGCCAGGTATGGTGGTTCACGCCTGTAATCCCAGCACTTTGGGAGGCCAAGTGGGCGGATCACGAGGTCAAGAGATTGAGAACATCCTGGGCAACATGGTGAAACCGCATCTGTAGTATAAATATAAAAATTAGCTGGGCATGGTGGCATGCGCCTATAGTCCCAGCTACTCGGGAAGGTGAGGCAGGAGAATCGCTTGAACCTGGGAGGAAGAGGTTGCAGTGAGCTGAAATCTTGCCACTGCACTCCAGCCTGGCAGCAGAGCAAGACTTTGTCTCAAAAAAAAAATAATATATATATATATATATATATATATCTATTATTATTTAAAGATAGGGCCTCGCTTTGTTGCCCAGGCTGGTCTCCAACTTTGGCCTCAAGCAATCCTTCTGCCGAAGCCTCCCAAAGCACTGGGATTGCAGGAATTAACCACACTGTGCCTGACCACGGTTTCCCTCCACTGACTCCACCCACAAGCAATCATTCCAAACCTAAAAAAGTTATTTTAAAAATTAGCAGAGCCGCGGTTAGTGGTTCACACCTGTAATCCTAGCACTTTGGAAGGACAAGGGAGGCGGATTACTTGAACTCATGAGTTGGAGGTCAGTCTGGGATATGTGGTGAAACCCAATCACTACAAAAAATTTAAAAATTAGCCAGGTGTGGTAGGGCACGCCTGCAGTCCCAGCTACTTGAGGGGCTGAAGCGGGAGAATCGCTTGAGCCAGGAGGTTGAAGCTGCAGAGAGCCGTGATTGCACCACTGCACTCCAGCCTGGGTGACAGAGTGAGACTCTGTCTCAAAAAATAAAAAAAATAAATAAAAATTGAAGAAAAAAAATTAGCCGGGTGGCCGATTGAGGTGGCTCATGCCTGTAGTCCCAGCACTTGAGAGGCCAAGGCCAGCGGAGAGCTTGAACCTAGGACTTCGAGACCAGCCTGGGCAACATGGCAAAACCTCATCTCTACCAAAAAAACCAAAAAAAACAAAAATTAGTCGGGCATGGTGGTGCATGCCTGTAGTTCCAGCTACTCTGGGGGCTGAGGTCGGAGGATCTCTGGAGCCCAGGAGTTCCAGGCTGCAGTGAGCTGTGATTGCACCACTGCACTCCAGCCTGGGTGACAGAGTGAGATCCCTGTCTAAGAGATGAAAAACAAAGAATATTTTTGTACAGAATTTTGAAAACAGATTATATACCGAGAGCACAATTCCTTGTTCTCTGAGTATCTCTTTTATATATTCCTTATATTCAATAATTGTATTATGCATTGGTAGATATGTGTGTATATCTACACATTTATATAGTCACACCAAACAACATGATTAAATGATTATTTGTTGAAAGCTTTTTTCTTTTTCTTTTTTTTTTTTTTTTTGAGATGGAGTCTTGCTCTGTTGCCCAGGCTGGAGTGTGGTGTAATCTTGGCTCACTGCAACCTCCACCTCCCGGCTTCAAGTGAGTCTCCTGCATCAGCCTCCCAAGTAGCTGGGACTACAGGCATGCAGCCACCGCACCCAGCTAATTTTTGTATTTTTAGTAGCAATGGGGTTTCACTATGTTGGCCAAGCTGGTCTCAAACTCCTGACCTCAAGTGACGCACCCGCCACGGCCTCCCAGAGTGCTAGAATTACAGGCGTGAACTACTGTGCCCGGCTGGCCGGGCCCACAAATCTGTATTTGAATATATTCTCCAGGTGGTGCTTACAAATGCTAAAGTTAATGCAAAGGTGGTATTTCGTGTTTTTTGTTTTGTTGTGTTTTGTTTTTTGAGATGGAGTCTCTCTCTGTCTTGCTCAGCTGGAGAGCAGTGGCACAATCAGGTTCAAGTGATTCTCCTGTCTCAGCCTCCAGAGTAGCTGGGACTACAGGAGTGTGCCACCACACCCAGCTAATTTTTTTGTATTTTTGGTAAAGGTGGCGTTTCACCATGTTGACATGGTCTTGAACTCCTGACCTCAGGTGATCTATTTCTCTCGGCCTCCCAAAGTGCTGGGATTGCAGATGTGAGCCACCACCCCCAGCCCAAAGGTGCTACCTTGGAGCAATGATTTTAAGACTTGGCTTTATTATCTTAATTTGAACATCACGAAGAACAAATACATAGTCAAAAATACATAACTGTTTTCTTTTTTTTCTCTTTTTTTTTTGAGATAGAGTCTTGCTCTGTCACCCAGGCTGGAGTGCAGTAGTGCAATCTCGGCTCACTGCAACCTCTGCCTCCCAGGTTCAAGCAATTCTCCTGCCTCAGCCGCCCGAGTAGCTAGGATTACAGGCACATGACACCATGCCTGGCTAATTTTTGTATTTTTAGTGGAGACGGGGTTTCACCATATTGGCCAGGCTGGTCTCGAACTTCTGACCTTAAATGATCCATCTGCATCTGCCTCCCAAACTGCTGGGATTACAGACGTGAGTCACTGTAAGGCCCATAACTGGTTTCTGAGTGAGATTCGGTTTCTAGTCTGGGCAAATGAAGACTTTCCTGGGGTTAAAAGGGCTCTTTCTGGTTCACTCCTTGATATGGACCTGTGCTGGGGACTGAGCAGCTGTTCAAGTCCAGCGCACCCAGTTTTGGTTCTGTGCCAGGCTTAAATCCACGATATTTCACAATTCGTATATGCACCCTGATGAAGTGTTTTTAGGTGATGACTGCCTTGTAACCTAACATTTTGCCAAATGTTTATTGTAAATTTTTCTACCATCATCATTACTGCGATATCGTAACTAAGACTCTCCAGGAAGTCATTCTGTCTGAAACTAAAATCAAGTATATCCCAAGTAACTCTACTGTCTGATTTGAAATGCCTCTATTGTATGTTGTTTGCAATCAGCATTCTCTTATAAATAAAGTTGAAACAAAAGATAATGAAACTGGCCATGTTACTGAATGGGAAATAAAGGTGAGAATACACACTGCGAATGAAGACATGGGAGTTACTTCTATGACACAATAGTGTAGAAATCTGAATGCCATGTTCCCTTGTTTACCAAATAATGCACGTTTATTGCAAGAGAAGAAACTGGGCTGTTACTGCCAATATTTAGAGGCCATTTGAAATCTGCTATAATTGCTAGATCTGAGGACTTGAGGTTCTATTATTTTGTGGGATCTGAGAAGCAGGAATGGGATTTAATGATATCTCAATTCTCATCCATCTAAAATAACCTAATTTGCAATTATAAATAAAATGGCATGTTGCATTTGTATATTCCCTTTTTAAAACAGGAACTGTTCCTGCTTTTAACTTTATGGAGTCTTATTTATGAATAAAGCTTGTATTATTAAAATATATATTCAGATTAAAATTCTTTTGAATAGTCTATGGTTATTATGAATTTTATTTACTTCTCTTCCCCGAATTTTAATTTCTTTGAAGGCTTCCAGGTAAACAGCGATTACTAATTATTTCAATGTGGTATTAAGTCCAAGATCCTTAAGTCAATTCATTTTGGATAACATAATTAAATTATCATTAAAGAATGATACAATCACTGTTAATCTTAAGAATCTGACAGTGAAATATGACCCCTTAAAACTTTATTCAGGTGGGCGGGGCCCAGTGGCTCAGGCCTATAATCCTATTACTTTGAGAGGCAGAGGCGGATGCATCGCTTGAGGCCAAGAATATTAGGTGACATAGCAAGACCGTGTCTGTAAAAACTAAACAAATAAAAATGTTCCCCAGTTAGTGTAGATAGAATAACTCCACAGATTCACATAAGTTTCAGTTTTGTCTCAGATTTACAAGAACAGAATTTATGAAAACATTGGTTATTTAAATTAAGATTCAACTTAATTGTATATCCATATTTGCATTTAGGATTCTTTAAAATAGTGTAAATAGTAATAAACTGTAAGACTCATAAACAATTATAAATAATTTAGGTGATTAATTTAGCCTTTTTATTTAAACAAAATCCAATCTTGCATCAGTTAAAATGATATATTGCATGTTTATTTCTCACAGTGGTAAAATCACGGACTCATACCATGGACCATTTTTTAAACTCCTCACTCTCCAGCGGATGTTGGTGAAAAATTTTATTATAGAACCCTGGGCCAAGAGGGGTGGCCTTGGGTGGGACTGGTTGTTCTAAAACTTGGTAAAGCCCAGGGCTTGTTGATAATGGATGAGCCAGAAGTGATGAGGACCCAACGGAGACTTAGAGTGGAGTTGGAATGAAGTCAGAAGTCACTTGCGTGACTCCAGGTGTGTGTTGGGCCCTGCTAGGGTGAAATAGTCTCTGGACCTGGAGACAGGGAAGAGATGGACATCAAAAAATGCCATTATCATGGCTGGCCCAATGATAGTGGGTTATCAGAACTTATCAACATTAGTGTTATTAAAGTTGATATACAACCCCCCACTGCGAAATTTGGCTGGCTTTTGAAAAACGCCATTATGGGTAGACATTCTGATCTTTACTGGCAGGGTCAGTATGGTCCCTGGGTCCATGTGGTGTAAAATAGGAGTACCTCCACTCATAGGTGAGAATTGAACCATGAGTACACTTGGACACAGGATGGGGAACATCGCACACTGGGGCCTGTCGTGGGGTGAGGGGAGGCGGGGAGGGGATAGCATTAGGAGACATACCTAATGTAAATGGCGACTTAATGGGTGCAGCACACCAACATGGCACATGTATACATATGTAACAAACCTGCATGTTGTGCACATGCACCCTAGAATTTAAAGTATAATACTAATAAAAAAGAATTAAAATAATAAATAAATTAATTAAAAATAAAAGTAGGAGTGTGTCTAAAATCTATTGCTACTGGTGGAATTGCCCAATGGGGCTGCTTCCTTGTGCAAACTTGGAAACTTCATCTTGCCTTCTTCATCCTGGAGAAGGCCGAGAGGCCCCAGGTCTCATCCTGTGCTCTAGGATGGTACTTCAGCCCTAGCATTAACATTGGAGTGCTGTGTCATTTCCCCAGTAGTAGGTTATATGATCCCCTATTGAAGCAAGAAGACAAACTGGATGGTGGAGCAAGAAGTCAAAAAGAAATCTATCCAGAAGCCTGAGAAGATGATTAGCAGATAGGGAAGTAACAAGACTTAGAATGCAGGCTGGGCATGGTGGCTCATGCCTGTAATCCCAATACTTTAGAAGGCGGAGACAAGAAGCTCGTGTAAGCCCAGGAGTTCAAAACTAGCCTTGGCAGCATAGTGAGACCTCTATCTCTACAAAAAATTTTAAAAATTAGCCAGGTGTGGTGGAGAGTGCCAGTAGCCCCAGCTAATCTGGGGACTGAAGTGGGACGATTGCTTAAGCCCAGGAGGTCCAGGCTGCAGGGAGCCAAGATCAAGCCGCTGCACTCCGCCACAGAGCAAGACTCTGTCTCAAAAAATTAAAATAAAAATGAAAAAATGAAAACTGGAAAACTACCTCCTCTGATCTCAGACCTTATTTCTTTTTAGGAAATACACTTTTGAAGTTTTGAGTTTGAAACACAGTTTGGACTTAATCACGAGGGATATTGTGTAGGAAAGAATCATTCATTTAATTAACTTGAATCCCCTCCCCCACAGTTTACTCCTTATGATATTAACCTCCTTTAAGTACACATCAGTGTGAAAATGCCTTCAGTTTAAAAAGGCATTTTACCTCAGATGGGGTAAAAAAGTTTGTACCCCATCTGAGACAAGAGCATTCATACTGAAGAGAAACTATGAAGTTACCAAATGTGGAGAAACTTACTCACAGGCCATCTCATGGAACACAGAAGTCACACTGAGGAGAAACCCTGTGCCTCTAGGGAATACTGAAAAGCCTTTAGCTAGATTACCAGTCTCATAAAGCAGCAGAAAATTCATGCTGTAGAGAAGCCAGTGAAAGCAGCAAAAACGTCATTGAATATTAGAAAATTTATACTGCAAAGAAAGCTTTGAATGTGCTACATATGACAACATTTTCTCTCACACCTTATTCCTTACCCTGCATTTGAAAGTTCTTACACAGATAAACCTTATACATGTAAGAAATGTGGAAATATCTTCAGCCAAAAGTCAATCCTCATTCAAAAAAAAAAAAAAAAAAAAATGTACACTAGAGTACACTAGAGAGAAACCTCGTGAACGCAGGAAAGCTTTTGTTTAGACATCCCTCTCAGCCAGCAGAGGGTTTCTGTGGGGAAAGCCCCTCCGCCTGTATGGTATGTGGGAAAGTCTTCAGCTACGAGTCAGTTTCACTGAGCACGAGCATTTTCACTGTAGAGAGAAACCCTTTGAATGTAATGACTGTGGAAAAGCCTTTACTAAACGCAGTATGTCATGAACCATCCGAACGCTCACACCACAGAGAAGCTTGGTGAATATAAGAAATGTGGAAAATCCTTTTTCCAGAAAGAAAGTCTCCTTACCAGTCAGAAAATTCACACTGAAGAGAGACCTTCTGAGTGTAAAGATTGTGGGAAAGTTCTCATTCGGAAGTCTAACCTCATCCAGTACCAGAGAACGCACACAGAAGAGAAACCCTTTGTGTGTAAGGAGTGTGGAAAAACCTTTAGTGGACAATCAAACCTTACTGAGCAAGAGAAATTTCATGTTGGAGAGAAACCCTTTAAATGTAGTGGGTGTGGAACAGCTATTGGCCTGAAGAAGTACCTCATAAGAAACCAAAACATACACACTGGAGAGAAATGCTATGAGTGTAAGGAATGTGGAAACGTCTTCTGTCAGCAAATACCACTTAGTGTAGATGTGAGATTTCAGATGATCAACCCTGTGAACTTGCTGTGGAAGAGCCTTGTCTCAGAGTTCATCGCTTCCTGTGTGTGCGAGCTGCCCCGCAGGTGCGCAGCCCTGTGGTTTCCATGGCTACGGGGAAGCTTTCTCCTAATTCTCAACTCTTGCTCTGTATTTGAGAATCCACACAGGTAGGAAGATTTATCAATATGGTGAATGTGGGAAGCTTTCAGCCAGAAGTCACACCACCTCAGACTCCAGAAAAGTCATACTCATTTAAAAACCACAGCAGGACGTGATGACTCACGCCTATAATCCCAACACTGTTAAAGGCTGAGGCAGGAGGATCACTTGAGCCCAGGAGTTCAAGACAAGCCTGGGTAACATAGGGAGATCCCGCCTCTACAAAAAATAAAAATAAAATAAATAAAAACTTTGAAAATGGGAACGCTTTTATCAGGAATGTACACCTCATAATGCATCAGAAATAATCATTTTGTAGCAAAGCACCATCAATAAAGTAAATTTTAACAGATACTTTATGTATGTAACTTGTAGGACATCAGAAAATTCAATGTCCTTCTGAAGAGAGGGGTATTCATATGATAAAAAGCCTGAGTCCGGCCGGGTGCAGTGGCTCATGCCTATAATTCCAGCACTTTGGGAGGCTGAGGCAGGCAGATCCCCTGAAGTCAAGAGTACAAGATCAGCCTGGCTGACGTGGCGAACCCTGTAACTACCAAAAATACAAAAATTAGCTGGGTGTGGTAGCAGGTGCCTGTAATCCCAGCTACTTGGGAGGCTGAGACAGGAGAATCACTTGAACCCGTGAGACAGAGGTTGCAGTGAGTCAAGATGGCACCACTGCACTCTAGCCTGGGCGACAGAGTGAGACTCCATCTCAAAAACAAAACAAAACAAAAAAAGCCTGGGTCCGACAAAGAAACCTACAGCAAAGGCAATGATGAAACTTTAGATACATTTCCACTAAAATTGGGAACAGAAAACAGATGCCTGTTAGCATTACTATCAGCATTGATCTGGAGATCTTCACCAGTGCAGTAAGTTGTAAGCATTGGAAAGGAAGATACAAAATTAGATATGATCATCTATAAATATATAAGACTCTTGTGGTGTTGACTGAACAGAGCAGAACAGATTTCAGAAAGAGACCTATGCATTATTTGAATTTGGAATATGATAATGATAGAAGTGGATCAGGATGGGAGGAAATATGGGACAATTTTTAAAATGGTTTGGAGGTAATTTGTTCTCCAAGTGGGGGAAAATAGACCATGAACTATACACAAAAGTAAAATCCACAGAGATGAAAAGCAGGCATTGAAAAAGCTATGTACAGCTGGGCATGGTGGCTCACGCCTGTAATCCCAGCACTTTGGGAGGCCAAGGAGGGCAGATCACAAGGTCAAGAGATCGAGACCATCCTGACTAACACAGTGAAACCCCGTCTCTACTAAAAATGCAGAAAAATTAGCCGGGCGTGGTGGCGGGCGCCTGTAGTCCCAGCTAGTCAGGAGGCGGAGGCAGGAGAATGGTGTGAACCCAGGAGGCGGAGCTTGCAGTGAGCCGAGATCATGCCACTGCACTACAGCCTGGGCAACAGAGCAAGACTCCGTCTCAAAAAAAAAAAAAAGAGAGAGAGAAAAAGCTGTGTACTAAAATTGTATGACTTTGGGGGTAGGGAAACATTCCTTGTAACAACTTCAGAAATACTTAGCAATTCTACTTTTGAATGTATGTGCTCAGGAAATATGTACTAGGATATTTACTACGGTTTGATTTGTAGTAGTCAAAAACTAGAAACACTGAAAAGGAGAAATTCTTATGATGGAATAATATATATCTGTAAGTGCAACACCTGAGATCCGCATGTATTAACAGGAAGATCTCAGAATCAGGTTGAGAGGGGAGAATATCAAGTTGCAGAATGATGCTATAGTACAATGACTTTCTGTAAATGTGTTTGCTATTTTGTGTTATTTATTTGTTTGTTTAATTATTTTTGAGACAGAATCTCGCTTTGTCGCCCAGGCTGGAGTGCTGTGGCGTGATCTCAGCTCACTGCAACCTCCACCTCCCAGGTTCAAGCGATTCTCCCACCTCAGCCTCCTGAGTAGCTGGGACTACAGGTGCATGCCACCACTCCTGGCTAATTTTTTGTGTATTTTTTGGTACAGACAGTATTTCATCGTGTTGGCCAGGCTGGTCTCCAACTCCTGACCTCAAGTGATTCGCCCGCCTCATGAGAGGCTGGGATTACAGGCGTGAGCCACTGCTCCCGACCTAATTTTTAATTTATTTTTAAATAGAGACGGGGTCTTGCTACATTACTCAGGCTAGTCTGGAACTCCTGGACTGAAGCAATTCTCCCACCTCAGCCTCTCAAAGGGTGGGGTTACAGGCGTGAGCCACCATGTCCAGCCACTTTTTGTAAATTTGAATTAAAAGTTCCCTCACAAAATTCAGTACTATACACATACTATACATGTATGTACATAAATGCTTCTGAAATGCTTTGGAAGAATATAGCCTAACACTCGCTAGTGGTCACCTGTGAAGAGTGAAGGAGGGAAGAGAGTGAGTGTGAGACTTCAGCTTTGTGTCTAAATATCTTCTTCTCCTTAAAAAGACTGCAAGTAGTGAGCCGAGATCGCACCACTGCCCTCCAGCCTCCAGCCTTGGCAACAGAGCGAGACTCCGTGTCAAAAAAAAAAAAAAAAAGACTGCAAGTAAATAGATGAAGAAACTGATAATTCTGGATTGTAGTATGTGGATCTCTAGTCTTATCTTTTATACTTTTCCGTGTTTTTAAAATTTCTCAGAATTAGTAGGAATGACGGTGAGGATGGGAACACTGTGCCTGTGGAAATCACGCTGTAATATTCATTCCCGGCTGGGTGCAGTGGCTCACACATATAATTCCAGCACTTTGGGAGGCCGAGGCGGGTGGATTGCCTGAGCTCAGTTCGAGACCAGCTTGGGCAACACAGTGACACCCCATCTCTACTAAAATATAAAAAGTTAGCCAGGCGTGGCAGCATAACCTGTAATCCCAGCTACTCGGGAGGCTGAGGCAGGAGAATCACTTAAGCCTAGGAAGCTGAGGTTGCAGTGAGCCGAGATCGTACCACTGCACTCCAGCCTGGGCGACAGAGCGAGACTCTATCTCAAAAAAAAAAAACAAAACAGAACAAAACAAAAATTAATTCCCAATCAAATACTATATTTGTATAGCAAGTATTTCTAAAACTTTATCAACAATGAGTGGATGAACGTGCTCTGTATCTAAAATAAAAGGATCTGTTTTTTTACATTCAAAATGAAGGCTGGGCATGGTGGCTCATGCCTGTAATCTTTGCACTTTAGGAGGCTGAGGTGGGAGGACCGCTTGAGTCCAGGAGTTTGAGAGCATCCTGGGCAACATGATAAGACTCCGTCTCTACAAAGAATTTAAAAATTAGCCACAGTGAGCCATGATTGCACCACTGCACTCCAGCTTGGACAACAGAGTAAAATCCTGTCTCAAAACTAAATAGATGGCAAGATAAAATTAAAAATAAGTAAGTAAAAACTACAGCCAAAAAGAGAGAGAGAGAGAAAGAAAGAAACAAAGAAAGAAGAAAGAAAGAAAGAAAGAAAGAAAGAAAGAAAGAAAGAAAGAAAGAAAGAAAGAAAGAAAGAAAGAAAGAAAGAAAGTTACTATGATAATTTCTAGGGTAATCTGATGGAATTATCAAGATAATTATGCAAGATTAAATAAATAAATAATAAATAAATAAATAAATAAATAAATAAGTCAAAACCACAGCAAAAAAAAAAAAGTCATAATCTTTTTCAGGGTAAACTGATGGAATTATCAGGATTTCATAGTAGAAGTAATTTGATTAAGTTTACAGCTGCCAAAGAGGTGGAGTCTGCATAAGTGAACAGCTGATTGAATCTGACGCCTCTAGTGTATTTAAGGACTCAGATCGTAAGAGCAAAATCGTCTGAGTTCAAATCTACTATCTGTGTTTGATTCTGCGACCTCCTGCAAATATTTAATATCTCTGAGTCTCAGTTTTTGCTTTACATGATAACAATGATAAAATCCACCTCCTAATACTGGAGAGGGTAAAATTCGCTAATTAATGCCAATTGCTTCCCTGCACAATGAGAACAGGGGCAGTGATTGCATTAATGTCCGGAGGCCTCTGGTAGGTAGCTCAATCAGTCTGCTTATACAGGCGGTAGGTCGCTGGTGCCCTGGGCTCCGCCCCGAGGGGTGTGGCCGACCAAAGACGCAAAGCAGTGACCTGGCGCATCCGGCCAGGCTCTATAAAAGCCCAGGCCCCAGAAGGCGCCCAGCAGTTTCAGAGTGTGTTCCTCTCTGTCTGCAAGTAGCAAAGTGCCCGGCCTGCAATATGGATCAATTTCTGGTGAGTCTGCCTCCAAACGAAAGGGCGAAGCTTGGTGTCATGGAGCGGTAGGTCAGAAATTCAAAGATGTAGACGTCCAGAATGCTAGCAAGGGAACCCATTAATAGGGAAGTACAGAGAGGTGTCTGAAACGGTTCATTTACTGAGGATCATTTTTACTTCCACGAGCCTGCCCTGTGCAGGGCATGCCTTTCATCAGACAGATGCGGGGTCTGCAGAGGTGGCTGTGGTTGTGATTCCTGGGGGTCTCTCGACGGCACCCGAAGTCTTGCTATCATGTTGGCAGGAGCCCAGGACGAGATCGTGGTCTGGTCGAAGGCTCATGGAAGTATACAAGGAACGCTAGGCTCATGAGTCAGAGGGGCCTGGGTGGGTTGGGTTGAATTATTAGAGATCAAGAGAAGGAAGCATAGCCCGTGGATGGAACTATCAGGGTTTATTGTTTGTTTTGGTTTGGTATTGGTATGGGTTTTTTGTTTTTTGTTTTTTTTTTTCTGGCAGTGTCTTGCTATGTCGCCCAGGCTGGAGTGCACGATCCCCACACACTGCAACCTCTGCCTCCCAGGTTCAAGCAATTCTCGTGCCTCAGCCTCCCAAGTAGCTGGGACTGCAGATGTGCACCACCATGCCCGACTAATTTTTTTTCTTTCTTTTTTTTTTTTTTTTTTTTTTGTATTTTTAGTAGAGACAGAGTTTCACTATTTTGGCCAGGCTGGTCTCAAACTCCTGACCTCAAGTGATCTGCCTGCCTTGGCCTCCCAAAGTGCTGGAATTACAGACCTGAGCCATTGCTCCCAGCCGGGACTATCGTTTTAATAATTCCTTAAACTGGGGATGAAAGCCATCTGTTTTTCCAAGGGCCAGAAACTTAAAGGACCAGAAGCAGAGCCAGAGCAGGTGGGGTAGGAATGAGTCCTTCACTGAGTTCCTGTTTTCTAAGGTTCCCAGTGGTATCCATCAGGCCTTGCTCAGGATGAAATAGAGTTCTGCTCAGAGGAGCTTCTAGTCCAGTGGTGGGGAGACCGGGTAGACAGGAGTTAAGCTTTTACTTGGGCAGGAATGGTGGGAAACTAAGTGTAAGAGTAAGATGCTATTAGAGGTTGATTTTTAAAGTTTAATTTTATATATTTATTTTTTAGAGAGGAGGGGGTCTTGCTATATTGCCCAAGCTGGTTTCAAACTGCTGGGCTCAAGGGAACCTCACCCCACAGCCTCTGAGTAGCTAGAGCTAGAGGTGCTGTGACAGCTAGAGATTGATTTTAATCTTAGAGGACATCATTTCAAAGATTTCCTGTTTGGGATTTTTTTTTTTTTTTTTTTTTGGAATTTTTCTCAGTTATTTGTATGATCTTCAAATATATATAACACAAAATTACCATCTTAATCATTTTTAAGTTTACAGATCAGTGGCAGTATTTAGATAGTCATAATATTGTGCAACCATCACCACCATCAATCTCCAGAACTCTTTCATCTTATAAAAGTGAAACTCTGTACCAGTTAAACAGTTAACTCTTCACTCCCCCTCCCCCTTTCCCCCCAACTATCTGTCTGCCTCTGATTTTGATTACTCTTAGATACTTCATGTAAGTGGAATCACATGATTTTTTTTATGTGAGTCACTTTTTTGTGGCTGGATTATTTCACTTAGCATAATGTCCTCAGAGTTCATCCATGTTGTAGCATGTATCAGAATATCCTTCCATTTTAAGGCTGGATATTCAGTTGTATATTCCATTGTTTGTGTATACATTTGGCCCTTGAACAACATAGGTTTGAACTGCATAGGTCCACTTATAGCTATATTTTTTCAATAAATATATTGAAAATAGATTTTCATATGTTGAACCATCCTTGCATTCTGGGAATAAATCCCACTTGGTCTTGTTGTATAATCCTTGTAATATGCTGCTGAATTGGGATTACTAGTATTTTCTTGGGATTTTTGCATCAATGTTCTTAAGGGATATGAGTTTGTAGTTTTCTTTTCTTGTAGCATCACTTCTGGCTTTGACATTGGGTATATGCTCAGCTCACAGAGTAAGTTAGGAAGTATTCTCTCCTCTTCAATATTTTGTCAAAGTTTGAAGGATTGATATTAGTTCTTTAAAATTTGGTAGAATTGACCAGTGAAACTATCAGGTCCACAGCTTTTTTTTTGTTAGGAGATAATGATTACTGATTCAATCTCGTTAGTTATAGGTCTGTTTAGATTTTCTTTCTTCATGATGATTCAGTCTTGATAGGTTTTGTGTTTCTATGAATTTCTTCATTTTACCTAGGTTATCCAATTTGTTGGTGTACAAACTGTTCATAGTACTGTCTTAAAATCCTTTCTATTGCTGTAGAAGCAGTAGTAATGTCCCCACTTTTCTTTCTGATTTTAGTAATTTGAGTCTCTTTTTCTTAGTCCATCTAGCTTAAAGGTTTGTCAATTTTGCTGATCTTTTCAAAGATTGATTTTTTGTTTCACTAATTTTTCCCTATTTTTAAAAATTTCCATTTCATTTATCTCTGCTGTGTTCTTTTATGTTTTGTTTTTTTACAGATGGGGTTTTTCTTTGTCACCCAGGCTGGAGTGCAGTGGCACAATAACAGCTCACTGTAGCCTCCATCTCCTGGACTCAAGTGATCCTCCTGCCTCATCCTCCCAAGCAGCTGGGACTACAGGTATGTACCACCACACTCAACTAATTTAAAAAAAAAAAAAAAATGTAAAGGCAGGATCTCACTATGTTGCCCAGGTTAGTCTAGAACTCCTGGGCGAAGGGATCCTCCCACCTCAGCCTTCTAACATGCTGGGATGACAGGCCTGACCCACTGTGCCTGGCCTGTTCTATTCTTTATTATTTTCTTCCTTCTGCAAACTTTTAGTTCTTCTTTTTCTAGTTCCCTAAATTGTAAAGTTAGGTTACTGATTTGAGCTATTTCTTGTTTTTTGAAATGTAAGTGTTTATAGCTGTAAATTTCTGTTCTAGCATTGCTTTTGCTACATCCCATAAATTTTGGTCTATTGTGTTTTTGTTTTCATTCATCTCTAAGCATTTTATAACTTCCCTTGTGATTTCTTCTTTGATCCATTGTTTGTTTAAGAGTATGTTCTTTCATTTCCACAAATTTGTGAATTTTCCAGTTTTACTTCTTCTTCTTCTTCTTTTTTTTTTTTTTTGAGATGGAGTCTCACTCTGTCACCCAGGCTGGAGTCCACCTCCCAGGTTCAAACGATTCTCCTGCCTCAGCCTCCTGAGTAGCTGAGATTATGAGATTACAGGTGCCCACCACCAAGCCCAGCTAATTTGTGTATTTTTAGTAGGTTCAGGGTTTCACCATCTTGGCCAGGCTGGTCTTGAACTCCTGGCCTCATGATCCACCCACCTTGGCCTCCCAAAGTGCTGGGATTACAGGTGTGAGCCACCATGCCTGGCCTTCCAGTTTTACTTCTATTATGGATTTGTATTATGGATTTAGAGGTGGATATGGATTTAGAGGTGGATGTGGTGGCAAGCACCTCTAGTCCCACCTACTAGGGAGTCTGAGACAGGAAGATTGCTTAAGCCCAGTAGTTCAAATCCATCCAGGGCAGCTTGGAGAGAATCCAATTCTGAAAATAAAAATAAAAATAATTCCTAGGTTTTGAGAGCTCCTCTTGGTGGGGTGTCACCATAGGAAGTGGCATCAGCCCAGACCTCCAAGTGAAAGTGGCTTCTGCTTCCACTATGGCTTTAATTATCTCCCTTCTTTTAAGGGTACCTCCTTCTAGTTCTTGGGAAATTCCACTTATCATAAATAGATATATTATATATATATATTCTTTGAGGTTTTAAAAATTTTTTCTTTAAGTATATAAAATATATATACTTATAGAAAATTTTTTCTTTAAGTATATAAAATATATATACTTATAGAAATTTTTTTCTTTAAGTATATAAAGTATATATAAATATTATATTATATATAATAAAAGAAAATTTTTCTTTATGTATATATAATATATAAATATTTATATATTTATTATATTTATATATTTATATATTATTTATATATAATATTATATATAATATATGTTACATATTATATTTATATATTATAATTTATATGTATTATATATTATAAATATATAATAATAAAATAAAATAATAAATAATAAATAAAATAAATATATACATATAAAATATATAAAAATATGTAATATATTTTATATATGATCTATTACATATAAAAATATATAATTAAATATAAATATTTTTATAATATGTATACATTATATATGTACATATTTAAAGCTATCTATCATTTTTATGATTTGGTGTAGAAGGGAAGGACTTCAGGGTCTCCTCAGTCCACCATATTTAACGGCAGTCCTGTCACACATTTTGAATACAGCCTGGGAGAATTATGGTATTTCTCTATTCTGAGAGTCGGGACAAGGCAGGAGGGACCAGGCTTTGATGGCAGAGATAGGAAAGAAGAACATATTAGATAAGATAACTTGGCTAGGTAGGGCAGACTGAGCAATGGATTGGATAGGAACATGGCAAAACTGAGTGGACTGATCTGGCTAGAGTAGGACAAAAGCAGGGAAGAGGCACAGGGAATGAAAAAGATGTGAGGCTACCCAGATAGTGGCTTTGGGGAGCTCATTATAAATTTGACACTTTTCTTGCAGATCATATGGGGCAGAGAAAACAATAAATAAATACATACATACATACATACACGTCATACCAGAGACATAGGAAGCCTAGAAGCATATGGATGGCCACTTTGAACAGAAATATAAACCTTGTCCATATGCACAGTTATGCCTCTGTCTCCAAAGAAACTGCTCCTTGGAATGTGTCTTAGTTTGTTCTGCCCAGGAGCTGGTAGACTTGGTGTCTGGTAAAGGCATGCTTTCTGATTCGTAGATGGCACCTTTTAGCTGGGTCCTCACTTGGTAGAAGTAAAGAACTCAGCCCCTTAGAAGAACACTCGTCTCATTCTTGAAGGCTCTGTCTCCATGACCTAATCATCTCCCAAAGGCCCTACCTTCTAATACAATCACATTGGAAATTCAGTTTTAACATACAAAATTTGGAGAAACACATTCAGTCCATAGTGGAATGGTTCCTAGAAGCTGGTGGTTTCCAGGATGGCTTTCAGGCGGCCAGAATCAGTGGGTGCCCCCAGGGAGATCTCTGGGAGAAATGTCCCCATTTATCTAGGGGACTGTAAGGACCCAGAGCCAGATAGGTCCAGTACAAGTTAAGAGTATTCCACCTGGGCCAAGTCAATTCACCTCCCTGGACTTCTATTTTCTTTAAAATGAGATTAATTATGACCCTTATTTTCTGGGGTCATGGTGGAAATGAAATGAGATAATTTATTTGAAAGTTTAATCAGCTGAATCTCCGGTAAGATGTCTGGAGAGGAGACTTTGGAAAAGTCTCTGGGGTCAGATCTCTTCAGAGGATGATGGGACATTCACAGCATCCATCTAGATTCTTGCCTCCATTGGTAGATAGGATTGGCTTAGTAAAAGTTTGCATTTGAGAAATGTTTGCACTTTTGAAATGTTACTCTGTGTGTGGAGGGTACACTGGATGAAGTTAACTCCAGAGTCAGTTGAGAGGCAACTACAGGCTTCTAGGCAAGAGATAATGGTGGGCTCAACAGGGATGGAGAAGGAGGGTATGTGGGGATTGGAATTTGAGCTGGGATGAACCCCTCACCTATTAACTTTTTTGCAGGATCCCATAACTAAAGATCCAGTTCAGTCATCAGGCAACAGCAAAGAGATGGATTCCAGTCTCCTCCAGGCAATTGAGGAAATTGAGAATTTTTTCCAGCATCTCTCTGAGCAACATACAAAATGGGCAGAAACCCCAGATGCACCAGAACCACAGAACTGTATGCCTCTGACTGCCCATGCTGAGGAGAGCCAACATGAGTCAACCTGGAGCAAGACGATGCCTCCCTTGGGGCCCACAATGATGACTTCTGCATGCACTAACATCCCTGGGACAGTTCTCACCCAGGACTTAACAATGCACCCTCTTAAAGACCTTGAAGACTTAAATGAGACTTATTCCATGGGCCAGAAAGTGACTTCCTTTGATCAGATAAAACACACAGCAGGCTCCCAGATGACAGATGTTACTGACACCCCAAAGTCATCACCCACTGATTGCCAGAAGACAGCCATCACTGCAAGCAAAATGACAATCTCCAATGAAAGTAACCAGCTGAACACTCCAAGTAGTGACCAGACCCTCACTGAGAGTCAGATACTAGCCCTGCATGGAGATCAGATGAAGACCCTCAGTGCTAACCAGACTCTGTGTGGGGACCAGGTGACCTTCAGTACTGACCAGACCCTCACTGATGGTCATACAGTGACTTCCAGTGGCGATGAGGCCCTCTCTGGGGGCCAGATGACAACCAGCCCAGACCTCTATAGAGGGCAAATGATGACTTCCACTGACAACCAGACCCTCTGTGGGGAGCAAGTGACAACCTCCACTGGTAACCCGGCCCTCTACAGGGAGCAGATGACGACCTCCACTGGTAACCAGACCCTCTACGGGGAGCA
>NC_045434.1:178160156-178197215 GCF_002776525.5 Piliocolobus tephrosceles
GAGCAGATGACGACCTCCACTGGTAACCAGACCCTCTACGGGGAGCAGATGACGACCTCCACTAGTAACCAGACCCTCTGTGGAGAGCAGATGACGACCTCCACTGGGAACCAGGACCTTTACGGGGGACAGACGATGACCTCCACTGGAAACCAGACCCTCTACGGGGTACAGACGTTGACCTCCACTGGGAACCAGACCCTTTACGGGGGACAGACGATGACCTCCACTGGGAACCAGACCCTCTGTGGAGAGCAGATGACGACCTTCACTAGTAACCAGACCCTCTACGGGGAGCAGATGACGACCTCCACTGGGAATCAGGCCCTCTGTGGGGAGCAGGTGATGACCTCCACTGGGAACCAGACCCTTTGCGGGGGACAGATGATGACCTCCACTGGGAACCAGACCCTCTATGGGGAGCAGATGACGACCTCCACTAGTAACCAAACCCTCTGTGGGGAGCAGGTGACAACCTCCACTAGTAACCAGACCCTCTATGGGGGGCAGAATATGACCTTCACTGACAACCAGGCTCTCTGTGGAGGCCAGATGGCAACATATAGTGGCAACCCGACCCTCAATGGGGACCAGATGCTGACTCTTCAGGTGGGCAATATGACAATGCTCACTAATGACTACAGCCTTTATGGGGGATATATGATATCCAATCAGTTCTCATCATTGCCACACCCAGGATTCCCATGCTTTTCAAGTTCCCATTTGATTCAAGGACAAGTTCCAGAAAAGCAGAAGACACAGAGCTGCCAGTTCTGGAAGAATCCTGAGGTTTCGAGGCCCTACATCTGCACTTACGAGAACTGCAAGAAGTCTTATAAAAAGGCTTGCCACCTCCGAACCCATATGCGCAAGCACACCGGTGAGTGAGGGCCCAGGAACAGGGGTAAGGGGCAAGTGGCTACAGATCTGTGCCTTTACAAAGCCCTGGGAGCATTTGAGATTGCTGCCACTTCCTTTAAGCCAAGAATTCAAGAAGATTCTATAATAGAAAAGGTTGGCACCTTCAGAAGTGGGGATAAAGCAGTCCTAGGGACAGGCTCTAGTCTTGGACCAGAGCCAGGCTGGCTATGGCCTTTAGTGGTATTGACTGCTGGTTTCATGGGAAGAAGTGAAGGAATTTCTTTGGCCTCTTGCAGGTAGATGTTGAGGCTATTTCTACTGGGATCATCACTTCATAGTGACAGCGCCCCCAGGCCCTACTTCCCTCATCCTCCTTATTCCCCCCACTAACTTGCCTGCCAATAACTGTCTCTCCTTCTGTTTTTTTTTTCTTCTTCCTTTCCTTTTGTTCCCTTCCTCACAGTTTTCCTCTTGTCTTTCCAGCTTTTGCGGCCCTCATTCCCCTCCTCCTTCACTCACCTCCCCCACTCCCGTCTCCTTTGGCTCTCCCTCTCCCACTCCAACTTGCTCAAAAGCTTTTTCTTGTTCCCTTCCTTCCTTCCTTCCTTCCTTCCTTCCTTCCTTCCTTCCTTCCTTCCTTCCTTCCTTCCTTCCTTCCTTCCTTTCTTTCTTTCTTTCTTTCTTTCTTTCTTTCTTTCTTTCTTTCTTTCTCTTTCTTTCTTTCGAGATGGAGTCTCGCTCTGTCGCCCAGGCTGGAGTGCAGTGGCGCGATCTCAGCTCACTGCAAGCTCCGCCTCCCGGGTTTACGCCATTCTCCTGCCTCAGCCTCCCGAGTAGCTGGGACTACAGGCGCCTGCCATCTCGCCCGGCTAGTTTTTTGTATTTTTTAGTAGAGACGGGGTTTCATCGTGTAGACCAGGATGGTCTCAATCTCCTGACCTTGTGATCCACGTGTCTCGGCCTCCCAAAGTGCTGGGATTACAGGCTTGAGCCACCACGCCTGGCCTTTTGTTCACTTTCAATGTCCCTGACCTACCTCACCCTGATGTATGACAGGTCTCTCTCTCTCTCTGTCTGGTCCAGGGGAGAAGCCCTACATATGCGATGTAGAAGGATGTACATGGAAATTCACCCGCTCAGATGAGCTCAACAGACACAAGAAAAGGCACACTGGGGAACGGCCCTACCTGTGTTCAATATGCAACAAGAATTTTGCAAGATCTGATCACCTAAAGCAGCATGCAAAGGTCCACAATGTTCACCCAGGATTATGAACCCTTCAGCCCATGAGGAAATGTGTACAGCTAAAAGATTCTCCCTACTGAGTTTGTTTCCCTTGAACAAGCTCCCCTATTTCCCTATGCCAGTAGCTAGTAGGTGCTTAATATTCATAAGTTTTCTAAAACATGCAAAGAAAATAGGTATATGCGTTTTCATATAAAAACTGGATGACTTTCAACTTGAAACCGGAAGCACTCTTCATTCATTGCGCTCTCTCAGGGTAACTGCTTTTATCAGCATGCTGTGAATCCTTCTAGATCTTACTCTGCATTTACCTGTATGTGTACTTGTAAAAATGTATCTGTGTAGATGATTGAGATTGATATGTATATAACTCAGAGGGTAAAGAATATGGAACTTTTTTTTTTGTCTGTAGCTGAGTCCATGTTTCTTTGGAGCTTCATTCCTATGTGTTGAAAAGGAGGGGATGCTCAGTCACATCCAGGGTAAAGTGGTCTCAGGTTAAATGGACTTTGCTTAGATGAGTACTTAGCCTATTCAGAAGTTCAACCTGGGTCAGTTGGGGCTCACGCCTGTAATCCCAGTACTTTGGGAGGCCAAGATGGGCAGATTGCTTGAGCCTGGGGAGTTCTAGACTAGCCTGGGCAATATGGTGAAACTCTGCCTCTACAAAAAAAAAAAAAAAAATACAAAAATTAGCTGAGTGTGGTGGTGTGCACCTATAGTCCCAGCTACTTGGGAGGCTGAGATGGGAGGATCACTTGAGCTCAGTAGTTGGAGTCGCAGTGAGCTATATTCACACCACTGTACCACTGCACTCTAGCCTGGGTGACATAGTGAGACCTTGTCTCAAAAAAAAAAAAAAAAAAGATATTGTGTAATATTATATATGAACTATATTGAATAAGATATTTAAGTTATAAGTAGAAAAAAATGAGCACCTGTAAGAGCTTATCACCCAGTGTCATGCAATCAGTGTCATGCAATCAGGTGTTGAGATAGCCAGTCGGAACAATGAGCCAGATGGAAAGGAATGATCAAGCCTTATTTACTGACTGCTACAGAACAGATAGGAGAGACAGCCTTAGCCAAGACCCCAAATAAGGAGGCCTCTGCACTGAAGCACCATCGTCCTTCAACGACCCACATAAACCCAGGGTATAAAACTCTGGGCTGGCTGCTTTCTGGGGCCCTTCAGCTGTGGTACAAGTGGGGCACATGCAGTTAAGACTCCATCCTCCGGGGCAGCTTTCCTGAACCTTGGGGGACTAACTCCCAATGAATCCTAGATTGTTGTCCTTTGCTGTCTGTTAGTAATAAACCTATTTTATTTAACTTGTTGTGTGTATGGGTGTCATTGGATCTCACTGGACTCAGACAAGCTGATAACCAGTGCACAGTGAATCTGCCTTACGGTGGGGATGCCAAGTCCTTGACTATGGCTCCTTTCAGAAAACTGCAATGCCCTGGCTGTGTGCCAAGTCTGGTGAGCTCCCCTACCCATCCTTCTATCTTCTAGAATTGATGACTACCCTGAATTTTGTATATATAAATCCCTTTGATACATTTATCAAAAATGCATGTATTCAAAGATAATTTGTAGGTTTTTTTATTTTGAGCTTCATAAATATTATACTAAGCTATATATAGTCTTCTGAAACTCCCTTGTTTTCAACACTTATCTCTAAGATTTCATCCATGTTATTACTAAGGTCAATATAAAGAATCCATAACAACCCCAAACAAAAATTCTCTACATTGTTAACACACCAGGGTAGGGGCGGGGGGGTGGGTGGGTGAGAGACCAGAGAAATCTGAGAGTGCACTAGAGTCTTACGTGAAGCACAACTATAAAAAGAAAAGATCATACAGCTGTTCCTCATTATCCAGATGTAATCTGCTAGATCATGAATTTTTAAAGTTTTTATTTCATTAACCTAAATATGAAAAATAGTAACATATTTCCAACCCATTCAAAAACACCAAACATTTCTTCAAATTTCACTACGACCCTTATATATTATAACAATCCACCAAGGATTTCACATTATATAAAACCCCCAGGTGTGGTGGCTCACACTTGTAGTCCCAGCACTTTGGGAGGCCGAGGAGGGCAAATCACCTGAGGTCAGGAGTTCAAGACCAGCCTGACCAACGTGGAGAAACACAGTCTCTACTAAATATATAATTAGCTGGGTGTGGTGGTGCACACCTGTAATCCCAGCTACTTGGGAGCTGAGGAACAAGAATCACTTGAACCCGGGGGGTGGAGGTCGTGGTGAGCCAAGATTGAGCCATTGCACTCTAGCCTGGGCAACAGAGCAAGACTCAGTCTCAAAAAGAAAAAAAAAAAAGAAAAGAGAACTGAAAGAAATGAACAGGGCATCAGTGACCTGAGGGACAATATCAAGTGCTCCCTCAGGAGCAGACTGTGTGTCAGAAATAGAAGGTGGAGGAGAACCCCAAAATTTGACAAAACAATGCGCAAAATTTTTCCAAATTTTATTAAGACTACCAAACATTTAGATTGAAAAAGTTCAATGAATCCTAAACAGAATAAAGGTAAGTTCAAAACCATATAAAACCAATCACTATATTTAAGAACAGATACATTATGTGGTAAAAACAATAAATAACTAAGACGAGATTAATCAAAATTCAGTATAGTGGTTACCTCTGCAAAGAAGGATGAGGAATTCAAAGCTTTAAATGTATTAGATTATTTTTCCTTCTTTTTCTTATTTTATTTTTTATAGAGACAAGATCTTGCTGGTCTCAAACTCCTGGCCTCAAGTTATCCTCTGCCTTGCCATCCCAAAGTGCTGGGATTACAGGCCTGATCTTAGGGGTAACTAAATATTTTTATTTTTATTTTTTCCTTTTTTTTTTTTTTTGACCTTCCTAACATGAGTGCATTTTATTATTAAATTGGAGATATACAAAATATTTCTTGCAGGTTATGATAGATATCACAATCAATGGAAAACAAATGAAGTTCATCCATTCTTCTTCTGTGTTACTTATAACACAAGCCAGGAACCTAGAAGTCACCCTTGACTTCGCCCTCATCTACGAAATCCAGTTAACTATCACTTTCCTACTTCTCCCTACCTCCACTCTCACATCCTGGCCAAAGCCACCTTGACTCTCACCTGAAATACTGCTATGTCCCTTCCTCTCCCTTACAGCCTCGCTCTAATCTTATCTCCACATTGCAGCCAAAGAAAACACTTTCAACCTTATTTCTCCATCTTGAATCTATCTCACCATCCCCTTTACTATCAGAAGCAAGAGTGACAAGTAAATTTCCCAAGACACCTCATAGCCAGGAAATGGCAGAGGCAGGATTCAAAATCTACTAAAGAGTTCACAAGTCTTTTTTGTTTTGTTTGCTTGTTTTGAGATAGAATCTCGCTCAGTCACCCAGGCTGGAGTGCAATGGCAAGATCTCAGCTCACTGCAACCTCCATCTCCCGGGTTCAAGTGATTCTCCCATCAGCCTCCCGAGTAGCTAGGATTACAGGCACCCACCATATGCCAGGCTAATTTTTGTATTTTGTAGAGACAGGGTCTCACCTTTTTGGCCAGGCTGGTCTCGAACCTCTAACCTCAAGTGATCCGCCTGCTTCGACCTCCAAAAGTGCTGGGATTACAGGCGTGAGCCACCGCACCAGGCCCACTTTGTGCACTTCTAGTAACATCCCTCCTCCACTAGATTGTGATCTCCACAGGAGCAGGAGCCTGTTTTGCCCACCGTTGTAGTGCACAACATACACCCTTGATCACTCTGGTCCTCTCCACATCCATTTCTTGGTGAAAATGCTAGATCACCAAGCAGACCTCTCATCCTACATTCCAACAACAAGCAATCTGGTTTGCTGACCCTACCCACGAGGCTGTGTGTGAGCCAGGTGGGCTGGGGAACAGAGACCAGCCCTGGCCCAGTGAACCTGAGATAGCCTGCTCCATGGAAGGGATCTGGTGCCCTGGTAGAAAGAAGCTTTGAGTGCCCAAGACTTCAATCCCTGGGGCTAGGGAATGGGTCATAAATGAGTCTCTTCTGCCCCTGTTCTTTTAATCATGTCCACTCCCCTCACGTGGGAGCTTGGATGAAGGGCACCTGGATGTCCATCCCAGGTATACTGGGGCCACTAGTAACACAGACAAAGGCAGCAAAGCAGGACAGGGTCAGGGTAGGGGTGGCAGGGCAGGGACAGGCACAGGCACAGCCAAGGCTGTGGGGCTTCCCCAGAGGCCCAGATAGGCTTGAACCTGCAGAGGACCAGCTTCTCTTCTTGGCAGCACTGGATACATTCGTAAATGTTGTCTATGACCTTTCTGCTCTGCAGAGGCAGGGTGCCTTCATGCACCTCTGAATCCTTACTGTCCATGCCATAGTTTCCAGAAGATAGACATGTCCAACGGTATATGTCCAAGAAATGGGAGGTGCAGCTAGCACCCATGAGTCCTTCGGGTCTGACAGAGGCATCTCCTTGAGGAGTCTTCCTCTGACACATCCTTTAGTTAACTTCATGATCCTTACCATGACAGCCTTGGTGCGCTCAGTATCGTAGGCTCAAAAAACATTTGCTGAATGAATGCAGAACTTGAAGACTGCCTCTCCTCTGAAGAGTTGCCACGTCCAGTGTTCTCTGCCTGGAATCCTCTTCCTTCTTCATTCACCTGTTCAGTTTATTTCAAAATTTGAGGGATTACTAGGTGTTACACTCTTTTTTTTCTTTTTTTTTCTGAGACGGAGTCTCGCTCTGTTGCCCAGGCTGGAGTGCAGTGGCACAATCTCAGCTCACTGCAAGCTCCGCCTCCCAGGTTCCGGCCATTCTCCTGCCTCAGCCTCCTGAGTAGCTGGGACTACAGGCGCCCGCCACCTTGCCTGGCTAGTTTTTTGTATTTTTTAGTAGAGACGGGGTTTCACTCTGTTAGCCAGGATGGTCTCGATCTCCTGACCTCGTGATCCACCCGTCTCGGCCTCCCAAAGTGCTGGGATTACAGGCTTGAGCCACCGCGCCGGGCCAGGTGTTACACTCTTACTGGGCCCAGGGATTACCTGGTGATGTATTTAGCAGTCTGGGCACTGCTTCATGACAAGCCTTTCTGACCCCTCCAGTTAGGGGCTCCTCCCCATGGCCACTGTACAGAGGTGGACCTCTGAGTCCCCAGATTAAGACAGTCCCTTGAGCACAGAAACCAGCTGTGATTCATCTGTGCTTGGCAGCAGCCTGGGCTCAGGAAACACCCATAGAAGGCACCGTCTTCTTAGGGAAGAGACCACCTCTGGGGCAGACAGATCCTGGTTGGCATTCTAGCTCTGCACTTGATAGCTTGGCCAAGTTCCTTTCTCTCTATCAGTTTGCTAGAGTAAAACAGCCTGCCAAGTCTAGATATGAGGTTCTAAACAACCTGGCTGGTTTGCCAGGATAGTCATTATCCCCTTAACCCCAGGGGACAGCAGGGAAAGATAGGCCACTTAATATCTGGTGCTTGGTAGTCCAGCGACCTAAGGAAGGTGGGAGGAGCAGAAGTTACAGTGGGATTCATCCTTATCTGCCCCAGTCTTAGGCCCTCCTTTCCCTCCTAGCCCTCAGTCACCTAGAAAATAGAGCCTGAAAACAAGAACTAAGTACTGGTGTTTTACTTGGAGAGGTGCAAACCCAAGGCATTGGAAGTGAGAAAATGGAAGAAAAGCAGGAAAGAAAGGGAAGTAACCCAAGGTGATGTATTTAGCAGTCTGGGCACTGCTTCATGACAAGCCCTGTGGAGGCCGCAGTAGTTGTGTCCACTGGCTACTTGGGAGGTCTCCCCATTGATGGTACTGTTTTGGAGAATTGGTGCCATGCAGCAATTCATGAAAGGGAGGGGAAAAGGGGGAATTGATCTGCCTGAGTCTCACCTATCTCCCATTTTCCACTAGTTAAAAAAAAATTTTTTTTTTTTTAGATGGAGTCTTGCTCTGTCGCTCAGGCTAGAATGCAATGGTGCAATCTCAGCTCACCACAACCTCCACCTCCTAGGTTCAAGCCATTCTCCTGCCTCAGCCTCCCGAGTAACTGGGACTACAAGCACACTGCACCATGCCCAGCTAATTTTTGTATTTTTAGTAGAGACAGGGTTTCACCATATCAGCCAGGCTAGTCTTGAACTCCTGACCTTATGATCCACCTGCCTTGGCCTCCCAAAGCATTGGGATTACAAGTATGAGCCACTGCACCCGGCCTCAAATTTCATCCCATAAATACTAACTCCCAGTCAGACACCGTGGCTTATGCCTGTAATCCCAGCATTTTGGGAGGCTGAGGTGGGTGGGCCATTTGAGGTCAGGAGTTTGAGATTAGCTTGGCCAACATGGTGAAATCCTGTCTCTACAAAAAATACAAAAATTAGCCGGGCGTGGTGGTGTGTGTTTGTAAACCCAGCTATTCAGGCTCTCCTGCCTCAGGAGAATCATTTGAATCTAGGAGGCAGAGGTTGCAGTGAGCTGAGATTGCACCACTGCACTCCAGCCATGGTGACAGAGCAAGACTCTGTCTCAAATAAATAAATAAATTTTCCCATACTTCTAAGTTTGCTAGCAGCAACTTGGGATGCCAGATCCCATGCCCTATGCTAGGGCATTCCATCCAAGTTTGTGAAGTGGTGAGAAGAAACAGAAGCTCTGGGTACGTGGCCAGTGAGTGACAGGGAGAATCTGATGCCATATGTGCCATGCCCAATACAGTCCAAAACTAGTTTTTTCATTTTCTGGAAGAAGAAACAAGGCATAGTGATCCAAGAACTTTCCCAAGGTCACAAGGATATTAAGTGGCAAATTCAGGATTTGAATATAGTCTGGCTCTGGAAACTGGATTTTATGTAGCAAGCAAAGGAGTCATTAAAGGGTTTTAAGCTGGAGAGCGACAAGAAATCAAGAGCTTTTTAATGAAGCTCCCAATCTCTACTGTACTCCACATTCCCATCTGACTAAACTCCAGCAGAAGCAGGTGGCCCCAGAGAGGTTAACGGCATCCAAGACAAGGTTTGAGGAGTCTCTAACTGGCTGCAGAACTTCATGTGGGCTTCAACACTGACCCATAATCCTCCTGTCTTCATCTAATCCTAAACCTACCGAAGAGAAGTTCTAGCCAGAGGCAGGTAAGATCTGTGTAGAAAAGCCAGAATGAGGCTGGGTGTGGTGGCTCATGCCTGTAATCCCAGCACTTTGGGAGGCCGAGGCGGGCAGATCACGAGGTCAGGAGATCGAGACCATCCTGGCTAACACGGTGAAACCCCGTCTCTACTAAAAATACAAAAAATTACCCAGGCATGGTGGCACGTGCCTGTAGTCCCAGCTACTCGGGAGGCTTAGACAGGAAAATCACTTGAACCTGGGAGGTGGCGGGTACAGTGAACCAGATCACGCCATTGCATTCCAGTCTGGGAGACCGAGTGAGACTCCATCTCAAAAAAAAAAGAAAAAAAAAGGAAAAAGCCAGAATGAGGAGAGGAGACTGACCTAAGGACCAGCAGCAGGAGGACCGTCCTGCTCTCTACTGTTGGTCTGTGGGTCTGAGGGTCCTGGCCGATGAGTTTTCTGGTGTTGCTTGAGATGGTCAGACCTCATGAACTCCCGGCTGCACTGATCACATTTATATGGTCGATATCTGGTGTGTACCCGTGTATGTCGTCTCAGCTCATCAGAACGGAAGAAAGACCACGAACAACTTCCCCAGTTGCAAGAATAGGGCCTCTCACCTGGGAATGACAAGGGAGAGATGGAATTTAGAATAGAGTAGGAAGGAAGGGGTCCGACTCTGTGAGGCAGAGCAGTCTAGGTTGAGGATTCAAAAGGGAAGGTCCAGGGAACCAGGGAGCAGCAACATAATCAGGAGTGCCCACTCTAGTCCTCCTGTATGGCAAGTCGGGGAGCCAGTCTAGCTTAGTTCTAAGCTTGGAAGAGGAAAGGCTCATCCCAAGCAATTACCCACCAGCGTCCCAGGACAAATTGAAAGCCCAGAGACTCCTCCATCCCCACCCCACCTGACACTTCCTTCACCTGTGTGCTTGCGCTGGTGGCTCACCAGGTGGGAGCGTTTGGTATAAGCTTTTCCGCAGTTCTCGTAGTTGCAGCGGTAAGGCCTTGCCTCCGAGGAGCCCCCTATACCAGTCCTTTCCTGAGGCCTGGAGTTCTTCTCTGCTGTCTGTGGGGCAGGTCTGGGCTGCTCCGGTAGAAATGGGCCTTCTTGAGAGTCCGGCTGAGTCACAAGAGAGTCCTGAGACCCTAAAGCCAGCAATGACTGGGGCTCAGCTAGAGGCATCCCAAGGTCATGGGCATCTTGTGGGGGCAACATCTGAGCCACGGACGGGAGCACTGTCTGGGCCTCAGTGGAAAGCATGGTCGGGCCTAACAATGTTTCTTCAGAAGGCACTGTCGAGAGGCCAGGGTAAGGCACTGGAGGGTTCCCAGCGTGGGACATCATTGGGATTCCAGTGGAAGCCGAGACTGGCAGCCCACTGGGGGGCATCCTTAGATTCCCGCTGAAGGGCCTGGCCACCCTTGGAATATTGGGCTCTCCTATGGGCATTAGTTGGGGCCCACTGAAAATCATCATCTCTTGCTGAGGGGGAGACACTCTCTGACAGTAAATCATCTGGGACGGAATGAGAGTCGCTTGGGGGCAGTAGCTCACACCGCGCTCAGGCAGTGGCATACTGAACTGTGGCCCTCCTTCATCCACATTCTGCCCCGGCGCCTCAACAGACACCAAGGGGGACCTCAGCATCTCTGTGCTGTGAGGAAAGTGCTGAATGCTTGGTAGGCCTTGGTTCCAACAGGTGTGCACTCCAGAGCTTCCAGAAGATGAAGACACGTTCAGGATGGGCGCTGAGTTCTCGTTATCCTTGGGGAGAAAGAGTCAGGTGATTTTTGCTCAAATTCCAGTTCCACATGTCCCTCCTCTTCGTTCCCAGACCCTATCCTAATCCAGCCCTCTGTTTCCATCTCTTGCTTGAAATATCCTGCCTCCAGACCATTTTCCAGCTTGGGCTTTCTCACATGCGGTCTGGCTGATACAAGCCCCATAGAAGCCTAGCCGTAACTCATGCCACTTTCTCTCAGACATGTTTTTGGTTTTTATGTCACGCAAAGCAACAAAGAGAACAAATAAAACAGTCCATAACCTACACCTTCAGCAAAACTCTGAGAAAATGTTAAGACTCCAATTTATTTTTTTCTTTTTTTTGAGACAGTTTCACTCTTGTTGCCCAGACTGGAGTGCAATGGTGCAATCTCGGTTCACCACAACCTCTGTCTCCTGGGTTCAAGTGATTCTCCTGCCTCAGCCTCGTGAGTAGCTGGGATTACAGGCATGCACCACCACGCCCGGCTAATTTTGTATTTTTCGTAGAGATGGAGTTTCTCCATGTTGGTCAGGCTGATCTCGAACTCCCGATCTCAGGTGATCTGCCTGCCTCAGCCTCCCAAAGTGCTGGGATTACAGGCGTGAGCCACCGCACCTGGCCCAAATTCCAAATTATACATAAGTGTGAAAGTGAAAGAACATCCTAAACCAGCAGAACGGGTGCAAAAAGCCACAAAGATAGAAGGAATTGAGGCTGCAGATGGGTCTTGGCTTTAGCAAAACTTAGACATCATCTGCAAATATTTGCCTATGGAAGAGCATCTGCCCTGAGTGGGAACTGCCTGGGCAGGTCTGAGATCAAGCATTGGTGGAGATATGGGGGAAAGGCAGATGTGAAAAAAACACTTCTTAAAAAAAAGGATGGGGATTGCCTGGAAGTCAGGGGCAGTATCCCTCGATGACTGACTTGCATGAAGGGTAGGAAAGAGATTGGTGGTAGAAGGTCTTAAAATAGGATAGGAGCCAAGAACCATGTTTTTAAAAACTGTCAGTAGGCCAGGCACGGCGGCTCACAACTGTGTAATCCCAGCACTTTGGGAGGCCAAGGCAGGTGGATTGCTTGAGCTCAGAAATTTCAAAAACAAAAACAAAATCAGCTAGGTATGGTGTTGTGTGCCTGTAGTCTCAGCTACTTGGGAGGCTGAGGCAGGAGAATCACTTGAGTCCAGGAGGCAGAGGTTGCAGTGAGCTGAGATTATGCCACTGTACTCCAGCCTGTGCTGACAGAGTGAGACCCTGTCTCAAGAAGACAAGCAACAAGCAACAACAACAACAACAAAATCCATTACTGTAGCAATAGAAGAGGGAGCTGTTGAGTTGAGAAACCAATAAAGCTACCCCATCATCTCCTATTCACTCTTCAATTGGGATGGTCCAGAAAAGAACAATCCATTCAAATATGACAACCAAAAGAGAAGTTTAAAATAGGGTATCCATACAAGATACTAAACCATCAAGAAAGAAATTGAGGATTGCAATAAAAAAAAAATCACCAGAAAATTATTGCTACAAATCAAGGGAAAATGTAACAACATTCAAACACAAGAAAGAGAAGAGAAGAGAAGAGAAGAGAAGAGAAGAGAAGAGAAGAGAAGAGAAGAGAAGAGATCGACTCGCCAAGGCGGGCAGATTACTTGAGGTCAGGAGTTCAAAGAAGGAAGGAAGGAAGGAAGGAAAGAAGAAAGGAAGGAAGGAAAGAAGAAAGGAAGGAAGGAAAGAAGGAAGGAAGGGAAGGAGGGAGGAAGGAAGGGAGGAAAGAAGGCAAAACTTGAAGCAATTACAACTTTTGCAGCAATTATAGGAACATCACAGGACAGAAATAGGGAAATTCAAAACAAAACATCCAGACGACAGGATAGGAGTTATATTAGAGAGTAGGGAATGGGGAAAGATGGGAAAGGGACACTGGACGGGCTTCTATTTCTTGACCTGAATGACAGTTTCACAGGTTTTACTTTGTAACAGTTCATTACTTTGTAGAAGCTGTACTTACATTCACTTTTCTGTTTGAGTGTTATTTTTAGCAATATGGTTTAAAATAAGTTAGTATTGCTGGGCACAGTGGCTCATGCCTATGATCCTAGATCCTTGGGAGGCCCAGGTGGAAGGATTGCTTGAGTTCAGGAGTTCAAGACAAGCCTGAGCAACATAGGGAATCCTCATCTCTACAAAGAACAAAAAACTAGCCAGGCATGGTAGCATGTGCCTGTGGTCCCAGCCACTCAGGAAACTGAAGTGGAAAGGATCACTTGAGCCTGGGAAGTCGAAGCTGCAGCGAGCTGTGATCGCATCACTGCGGTCCAGCCTAGGTGACAGAGTGAGGCCCCATCTCAAAAAAAAAAAAAATAATAATAATGCTAAATTTAAATAGGCAATATTCTATACAAATTCACAGTGTAAAAATACATATTTTTTTAGCTCTGTCCAGTAAAATAGCCCATCGAAGCAACTGTGACTCTAATAACAATGCGTGCCTCTCGAGCCTAGACTTGTCTCTAATTCTATTCCTTGCTAAAAGTTAGACCAAGAATTTCCTGACTCCAAGACTAGGAAAAGGAAGGTTTAAGGGAGGCTGGTACATTTCGTGCCTGAAAATAAGAGAGCTTTCAAAGATTAGGATTGGGTCAAAAGGAGACACGAAGTGATATCAAGGAAGATGGCAGGGTAGGAAGCACCAGCAACATGTATCCCCAGCAAGGTAACTATCGCACTGGCAGCATTTGCCTGTTATAAGTTTTTTGGAACCGTGCAGGGTTTCAAGGCTTGTACCTTCCAAGGGAAGGCTTTGAAAGTAAATTGCAGTTAATTTTGGTCAACCTAAATTCTTAGGTGGGTAGTAACTACCCATATACACCCCATGTTCCTGGAGCAACTTGCACGAGCCAGAGTGGGCAATAAAAACCTTGTCCTCCAACTACTGGGGATCTATGTCCTGATTGTTATTTGCTGTTTCTGATTATGAGGTGCAGACAAGGTAGGCAGTCATTGTGGCAACTCAACCCCCAGTGTTACAAACCCCTCCCCTTCCCACTGAAGAGACTTCCAGATATGAATACAAACATCCAAGAAGCTCAACAAAATTCAAGTAGGATAAACTCACAGACCTATACCAAGAAACATTATAATAAAACAGTTGAGGCCAGGCGCGGTGGCTCACGCCTGTAATTCCAACACTTTTGGAGGCCAAGGCAGGTGGATCACTTGAGGTCAGAAGTTCAAGGCCAGCCTGGCCAACATGGTGAAACCCCGTCTCAACTAAAAATACAAAAATTAGCCAGGTGTGGTGGCAGGTCCCTGTAATCCCTGCTACTCAGGAGGCTGAGGCAGGAGAATCGCTTGAACCCAGGAGGCGGAGATTGTGCTATTTATTGCATTCCAGAGAGCGAGACCCTGTCTCAAAAATAAAAAATAAAAATAAAACTGTTGAAAACCCAAGACAAAGAGAGAATCTTGAAAATAGCAAGAGAAGTGACTCAGCGCTTATAGGGGATCCCACAAATTACCTGTAGTTCTTTAATCAAAAACCTTGGACACTAAGACCATGGGTTGATATATTCAAAGTACTAAAGGAAAAAAAATAACTATCAACCATCCTATATATGGCAAAACTGTCTTTCCAAAATGAGGAAGAAATTAGACATTCCAAGATAGGCAAAAGCTGAGAGACCATTACCACTAGACATGTCCTGCAAGAAACGCTAATTGCAGTCCTTCAGGTTGAAATGAAACAACGCTAGACAGTAGCTTGAAGCCATGTGAAGAAATCCGTCATAAGAAAAATTTCTGATAAGGGTAATATATGGACAATGATAAAAGTGAGTATTATTTTAACTTTGATATATAACTCCACTTTTTGTTTTCTACATGATTTAAAAGAATGCATAAAATTTATGATCTTCTTTTTTGACATACGATGCATAAAAATGTAATTTTGTGAGATCAGTAACTGAAAAGAGGTGGGAATGGAGCTATACAGAAGAAGTTTTTATGTGCTATTAAAGTTAATCTGGTATAAATTCAAATTAGAATGTTATAAGTAGGATGTCAAATGTATTCCCCATGGCAACCACAAAGAAAATAGCTAGAGAATATATGCAAAAGGGGCCAGGCACAGCAGCTCACGCCTGTAATCCCAACATTTTGGGAGACCGAGGTGTGTGGATCACTTGAGATCAGGAGTTCGAGACCAGCCTGGCCAACATGGTAAAACCCCATCTCTACTAAAAATATAAAAATTAGCCGAGCATGGTGGCACATGCCTGTAGTCCCAGCTACTCGGGAGGCTGAGGCAGGAGAATCACTTGAACCTGGGAGGTAGAGGTTGCAGTCAGCTGAGATCCAGCCACTGCACTCCAGCCTGGGCAACAGAGCGAGACTCTGTCTCCACAAAACACACACACACACACACACACACACACACACACACACAAAAGGAAATTGTGTTATAAGGAAATGTAAGTTTCACTATAAAAAAATCAATTAAACAAAAAGACAATGCTGCAAATGAGGGGAAAAATGGCAGAATTAAATCCTTCCTTGCAAGTAAAATACTTTAGAAAGTAAATGGATAATACTTTCCAAAAGACAGATGTTGGCAGAATGGATTAAAAATGGATAGTAGATCACAAATTAAGTCTCAATAGATTTTAAAGTCTCAATAGACTTTTCCCTTGCTGCTTTTAGAAAAAAAGCAAAAAAAAAAAAAAAAAAGGTATCATACAAAGAATATTCTCTGACCCACAACCAGATAAACTAGAAAATTTACAAATCTCTGGAAATTAAACAGCACTCTCTGAAACAATGGGTCAAATAAAAAAATCACAATGAAAATTAGAAAATACTTAGAGACCAATAAAAAATGAAAACATAGCTACCAAATCTTATGGGATACAGCAAAAGCAGTGGTAAGGGGAAAATCTACTGGTTTAAATGCTTACAATAAAAAAGATCTCAAACCAACAACATAGCTTTATACCTTAAAGAACTAGAAAAATACACTAAACCCCAAACCAGCAGAAGGAAGGAATGAGAAAAATCAATGAAATTAAGTTCTTAGGAAAGATTAACAACATTGCCAAACATTTAGCTAGATCAACTAAGGAAAAAGAAAAGGCTCAAATGATTAAATATGAGAAATGAAATTGGAGACATTGTAATACAGTACTGTGAAAAATTTCACACCAACAAACTGGATAACCTGGATAAAATGGACAAATTCATAGAAACACAAAACCTATCAAGACTATCACAGGTTGAGCATTTTGAGACTATGAAGCAGGTGGATCGCTTGAGGCCCAGAGTTCAAGACCAGCCCAGGCAACATGGTGAGACCCCCATCTCTACAAAAAAAATTAAAAATTGCCAGGTGTGGTAGCAAGTGTCTGTAGTCCCAGCTACTCCGGAGGCTGAGATGTGAGTGGTGCAATCAATCACGGCTCATTTTGAGCTGGAATACAGTGGTATGATCATGGCTCACTGCAACCTCAAGTCACAAAAGCTGAGCTCTTATCCTAACTTTGAACATTACTAATTGAAGTGATTAAATTAAGCATTTATTCTGCCTCTAAAAGAAAAAAAATTTCAAAATTACCAAATGATTGCAGTTAAATATTAATTCCGACTTTACAGAAGAATACAAACTAATAAATGTAGAATGAATGGTGGAATTACAAAATTTATTTTTCTGCCAGGTCCAGTGACTCACGCCTGTAATCCCAGCACTTTGGGAGGCTGAAGTGGATCACTTGAGGTCAGGAGTTCAAGACCAGCCTGGCCAGTATGGCAAAACCCTGTCTCTACTAAAAATACAAAAAAATTAGCTGGGCATGGTGGTGCATGCCTGTAATCCCAGCTACTTGGGAGGCTGAGGCACGAGAATTGCTTGAGTCTGGGAGGCAGAAGTTGCAGTGAGCCAAGATCGTGCCACTGCACTCCAGCCTGGGGGAGAGAGTGAGACTCTGTCTCAAAAAAAAAAAAAAAAAGAAAAGAAAAGAAAAGGAAAAGGAAAAAAAAAAAAAAAAGGAAAAAAAATGTATTTTGCCACCCCTAAGGAAATTTAATTGAGGAAAAATTTAAATGTGGTGTTAAAACCAGTAGGTGAACGGCTGGTAGGGAACTGGACATTGGATACACACAAAGCAGAATCACACAGATTACTTTCTGACCACAAGGTAAATTTCAATAGAGAGATCAATGAGGCTTTTCACTACCTTAATACAAGTATCACCAAATGGTAGCCAGGTGTGTCTCCTGTTGTTATGCAGGATAAAACCTGCATGAGGCATGAGGCACTCTTGCCAAAAATCTTGAATCCAGTTAAGCTGTAAGTTCTAATCATAACTTAAAGGTAATACAAGTGATAGAAGATAAAGCTAAATGCTATCATGAGGAAGCAATCTGATATATCTGAAAGGAACATTCTATAAGACAAAAGTCAGCATCATGAAAAACTGAATCCCAATCATGAAAAAATAAAACTACTCTAATTTCAGAGACTCAAGGGACATAATCACCAGATACAGTGTATGGTCTTAAATTCTGGTTTGGACATACCAGCTACGAAGTACATTTTAGGAATAGCTAGGGGCATTTGAATAAGGCTTGCATCTAAGATGATTTAAAGGAATTATCAGCTGGGCGTGGCGGCTCACACCTGTAATCCCAGCACTTTGGGAGGCTAAGGCGGGTAGATCACTTGAGGGCAGAAGATTGAGACCAGCCTGACAAACATAGCAAAACCTCTCTACTGAAAATACAAAAAATTAGCTGGGTGGAGTGGCACACGCCTGTAATCCCAGCTACTTGGGGGGAGGCTGAGGCACGAGAATTGCTTGAACCTGGGAAGCGGGAGTTGCAGTGAGCCGAGACGCGCCACTACACCCCAGCCTGGACAACAGCGCCAAGACCCTGTCTCAAAAAAAAGTGTATATATATATATATACACACACACACACATATATATATATATACAATTTTGATACACTTGATTATGCGGTTTTGGCTATAGAGGAAAATGTTCTTTTTAAAAAAAAACTCTAGAAGAGTTGGGAAGATCTTGTTTTATTTTTAATTTAAATAATTTTAGAGACAGGATCTCACTATGTTGCCCAGGCTGGAGTGCAGTGGCTATTCACAAGTGTGACTGTGGTGCACCACAGCCTAAAACTCCTGAGCTCAAACGATCCTTCTGCTTCAGCCTCCTAGGCCGCTGGGACTACAGGTGTGAGCCACCATGCCTGGCCTTATCAGTTTTATTTACCACTATATGCTCAGCAACTAGCATAAGACAGACATATAATAGGAACTAGGTAAATGACTATTGTGTGGGCACCTCTGGGGTGCTCAGCCTGTCTTTCCTAACTCTCAGCAATGGCCCTCTCGTTTTCCCAGTCCTTCATGGCAAATTAAGTTGTCTAAACATGCCTTCACCACTACTTTGCCTTATGATTCTCCCAAATTTGCTCTGGCCTCCATCTCTCCACAGAGGCAGCTTGCATAAAGGTCACCACTGACAACTTCCATCCCACTATGACCGAGCAGCACTTTCCAGACTCCTGGCTTGACCTCTCAGGAGATTATACGACCACTGGCCACACCCTTCTTATAATGCTTCCCTTGGCCTCTCACATGCATGGACACACTTTCCGACCTTTCCTCCTTCTTTTTTCTCAGACCCCCTCCTTCACAGTCTCTTTTGCAGATTTCTCTTTCTCTACTCTCTCTGGGCAAACTTCCCCATGCCAGTGGATCTGTTTCTGTTTATAGTACAACTATTCCTAAATCTATAGCTCTGGCGAAGATGGCTCCTGAATTTTCCAGCTACCTACTGTTTGGGTCCTTTTGGATGGCCCACGGGTTCTTCCAATGGACTGTGTCCAAAATTCACTGTCATCTTTGCCCACCTCCCCCAAACAACGGATTAACCTAGTCCTTCTCACCCTTCTTTCTTGCTCAGAAAATATCACTGCTGTCACTCAATTGTGCAAGCAAGAAATCTGTTACTCTAGATGTCTCCCTCACCACTTGGGACCAATGATTGTGGTCCCTGCCTCCAAAACATCTCCACAATCTATGATACATCTAGCTTCTCCATCTCCACTCTCACTTCTCTAGGTAGGCCGCCATTTGAATTCTCACCTGGATTATCACAAAAGCTTTCTAACTATTGCCTTGAATCCAGCCCACATCCACCAGGACACTCCTTTGAAAATGCAAATCTAATTGAGACAGATTATGTTTAAACTCATCAATGGCTTCCCACTGCTCTTGGAATAAACAAGCCCTGAATGATCTCAATGTGCCCTGGGGCCACCCTCCCATCACTGTCTAGGCCCTGGTCTTTCAGTTCCTCCTAAGAGGAAGCATACAGCCTGTGGTCTCAGACCTGGGAACCCTTCACCTGACCGGTTCTCTAGTCCCAGAACAGAGTCTCAGCTGTCTCCTAAGCCTCCCAAATCGGGTCAAACACCCCTGGTATCTGCTCCCATGCGCCCCCGACTTCTCCTTCATGTAACGCTGTACAATTCCAATCATTCAGCTAACGATTTATTAATAAAATGTTATATATATCTGTTTCATGGTAAATTCATCATTGTATTTCCACAGTCTGGCAAAAGCCTACCACTTAGCAGGGCTCCAATTAACTTTTTTTTTTTCCCCTGTCATTTCCTGCTCACTTCCTGACTTGGTCTTTGTTGTCCCGCCTACTCAAGTACCTGGCCAGAAAGTTGCCTGGAACCCTCTTACCCCCGATGCACCCAACACAAGCTCTACTGCTGGGCGAACATTATTGGAATAAACGACGTATGATTTACACCCTCAATCTCACAACCCTCCCTTTCCAGTCCCTCCCCAATCTCGCATCCCTTCCTTTGCAACCCCTCCCCAATCTCCCATTCCTTCCTTTGCAACCCCTCCCCTCGGATTTCCACCCCTCGGCTTTCTGCTTCCCTCTGCCTCCCGTCTCCTACACGGCCTCCCCTCCCTGCCGCCCCCTAGCCTGGGCCCGCCCCCGGCCTGCCAGGAGCTGACACCTGACTCACCTGGGCAGCCTGGTGCGCCACCTGCCATCGGCTCAGCTCCCCAGCCTCCTGTTCCATCTCAGCCTGCGGTCGGTTGTACATGAAGACTGGGTGGGGTCTAGACTCTCTACTGAACAGACAGGAAACCAGCCACCACGGCGTCGCAGGCGGGTATCCGGACATCGCTACGCCACAATCACCTTCTATTTACCTATTTACAGCTGCGCCAGGGGGCGGAGTGAACCCCACCCGTCCCGCCCTGCGCCGCCCCCGCAGCCCTGCCCTCGGCTGCCCATCCCAACCAAGGCGGCATCACGGACAGCCACCTCAGGCCTTGAACGCTTCCTAAAGGAAGTTGGTACGCCCACCCAACCCACCCATTCCACCCTTCAGTCTGAGCAACTGTTTCACCCAAGTAGGGGCTGAGGACACCCAGGTCTCAGACTCCAGCCAGGAGGAGGCTGGAGAGAGAGGCAAGGCTGGGTGTGGGGCGTCTGCCGATAGGAGAGCCTCCACCAGCACTCTATCAGGTCGGGAGCTTGCCATGAGCTTTGGGAGGGCTGGAGCTTTTCTGCTACAGTCTCTGCACCTCTGTCCCTTGTCTGTACGAACTGAAGACTGGGAGCTTCATGGCGCAATCTATTTATTCCACAGTGTTTACTGAGTGCCCAGTGTGTGTTGGGCATTGATCTCTGAACTAGGGGTAAAATGGTGAACAGGACAGAACCAAGTCCTTGCTGTCAATTTCCATTTTACATGGGCAGACAAGAAATGAGTAATAAAGTTGTTAACTATTATAATTTTAGACGGTGGTGAGTGCTATGGAAAACCAAAAGACAAATGTGAGCTGAAAACGAAATGTCTGAAAGGAGCCAGCCATAGGAAGACTGAAAGGCTCTAAGGCAAGAAAGAGCCCGACAGTGCTAGAAGGAAATTGAAGGCAGGGTGACCACAGTGATACCACATGGGCAGTGACACGAGGACAGAGGGATAGGGCCTTGAAGACAGCAGAAAGGAGTTTGGATTTTATTCTGGAACTTGATATGATCTGATACATGTTTTTAAAATAAACCATTTGGTTTCTTATGGATTATAAAGGGCCAGAGGGGTGCAGAGACACCAGTTAGAAATCTAAAGGAGCTGTGGCTGGGAGCAGTGGTTCATGTCTGTAATGCCAGCACTTTGGGAGGCTGAGGTGGGCGGATCACCTGAGGTTGGGAGTTTGAGACCAGCCTGACCAACATGGAGAAACCTACTAAAAATACAAAATTAGCCAGGCGTGGTGGTGCATGTCTGTAATCCCAGCTACTCAGGAGGCTGAGGCAGGAGAATCACTTGAACCTGGGAGGCGGAGGTTACAGTGAGCCGAGATCGCACCATTGCACTCCAGCCTGGGCAACAAGAGTGAAACTCCGTCTCAAAAAATAAAATAAAATAAATCTAAAAGAGCTGTCCAAGAAGGAGATGTCAGTATTTGGTCATGGAGGTGGTGCCCACCTGCAGTCCCAGCTGCTCAGGAGGCTGAGGCGGGAGACCACTTGAGCCCAGGAGTTCTGGGCTGTAGTGTGCTGTGCTGATCTGGTGTCCACACTAAGTTCAGCATTAGTATGGTGAGCTCCCAGGAGTGGGGCACCACCAGGTTGCCTAAGGAGGGATCAACCGGTCCAGGTCAGAAATGGAGTAGGTCAAAACTCATGCTGATCAGTGATGGGATTACTGCACTTGTGAATGGCCAGTGCACCCCACCCTTGGCAACATAGTGAGATCCCATCTCTAAAAAAAAAAAAAAGAATGAAAAACTGGACTTGTAATGGATCAGAAGGGGGTAGGAAGGAAGGGAAAGAGGAATCAAAGAGACTCCTAGATTATTGGCTTGAGCAACTGTGTAATGATCATGCCACTTGGTATATGGAAAGATAGGAAGAGGAGCAGATTTGGAGGTGGCTGAAACAAGAATTCCATTTTAGACATTGATTTTGAGATGTCTATTAATTATGCTCAGAGACGGTCAGGGCTATAAATGTAAACTTGGGTGTTGTCAGTATAGAGATGGTAGTTAAAGTGGATGCTATCAACACTGGAGATAGTTTGAGAAAAGGACAGAGGACAGAGCCTGGGGACTCTTACATTGAAGGTACAGCAGAACAGCAAAGTCATCCAAAGAGCCTGAGAGGTTGAGATAAACAGGTAAGTGACTATTGGATTTGGCAAGAGGGAGGTCACTGGTGACTCTGACAAAACCAAGTGTAGTAAGATGGAAGCCTGATTGGACTGGACTGCCAAGGGAACAGGAGTTGATGGAGTGGGACATTGTCTCTAAACTCTAAACAAAGAAGTTTCGCTATGAATGAGAGCAGAAAAATGAGGTGGCAGTTAAGGGAGGGCATATTATAGGCTGATGGGGATGCACCAAAGGAGAAACTGACACAGAAATAGAGGGCTCAATTATAAGAGCAAAGTCGTGGATGAATCACAAAAGGACAGGATCTGGAGTACCAATAGACAAGTGTGCCTTCGGTGAAAGCAGGGATATTTGCTCTATCATAACAAGTGGGGTAAGAAGGCTCTTATGTATCTTAGGGTCCCCAACTACTAGCATGAAGTGGGGCTGAGAGCAGACCCTTGAGAAATAGTGGCTATGATTCTATGGCTAACAACTGCTCAGCTCTCAACTCCAGGATCACCTCCTTCTAGGGCCATCTCTGACTCCCATTTGATGCCTCTTTCAGTTCCCACATACCTAGTGTTTATCCCAACTTGGCATTTAGGAGATATTTGTAGAATGGATCATGTTTGACACACAGAGCAGATCATTTTTATACTCCCCTCCTCTAAAGATAAAATTATTACCATAGGCCGGGCATGGTGGCTCACGCCTGTAATCCCAGCACCTTGGGAGGCCGAGACGGGCAGATCACAAGGTCAGGAGATCGAGACCATCTTGGCTGACACGGTGAAACCCTGTTTCTACTAAAAATACAGAAAAGTTAGCCAGGCATGGTGGCGGGCACCTGTAGTCCCAGCTATTTGGGAGGCTGAGGCAGGAGGATGGTGTGAACCCAGGAGGCGGAGCTTGCAGTGAGCTAAGATCGTGCCACTGCACTCCAGCCTGGGCGACTGAGCAAGACTGTCTCAAAAAAACAAAACAAAACAAAAATACAAATTAGACGGGCGTAGTGGCGGGCGCTTGTAGTCCCAGCTACTTGGGAGGCTGAGGCAGGAGAATGGCGTGAATCCGGGAGGCGGAGCTTGCAGTGAGCCGAGATCACGCCACTGCACTCCAGCCTGGGCAACAAAGCGAGACTCCATCTCAAAAAAAAAACAAATTATTTCCGTAATTCAAATTTCATATTTTCAAATGATCATAAAATGAAACAAATTGTAATAATGGCCAGAAAAAGGAAAGGCAAAAGTGAAAATTTTATTTGCCAAAACTTTGTTTGCAGACTCACATCATAAAATAAATACATAAAATTAATATTATGGCTCCAAAAAATGAAGAAGGCACACTATTTATTTCAATTACTTTCACATCTACCTGTTTAAATTTTGATCCTTTCCTTACAATCTGATATACTCCCTTATGTAAATAATCATCCAGCAACCAACAAGTCAAGTTTAATAAAACCAAAACATCTAAATAAGATACAACATAAGCAATAACACTTAGGCCACAACATTTATTTCCTTTATTCATCTTTCATTTCAAAACCATTAACAAGTTTAAAGGAATAGGTTTTCATTTCAAAGGTATATTTTTATTCAAATTCAGTAAAATATTTCATGTACAAATTAAAAATTTGCATTTAACAAACAAAAATGTTTTGCCTCTCAGTTTGCACTCTGTCCCACTGTTTTGTTTTTTTTTTCTTTTTTTTTTTTTTTTTGAGACGGAGTCTCCCTCTGTCGCCCAGGCTGGAGTGCAGTGGCGCAATCTCAGCTCACTGCAAGCTCCGCCTCCTGGGCTCACGCCATTCTCCTGCTTCAGCCTCCCCCGTAGCTCAGACTACAGGCACCTGCCACCACTCTCAGCTAATTTTTTGATTATTATTTTTTTTTAGTGGATATGGGGTTTCACCATGTTAGCCAGGATGGTCTGGATCTCCTGACTTCATGATTCGCCCTCCTCGGCCTCCCAAAGTGCTGGGATTACAGGCGTGAGCCACTGCACCTGGCTTGTCCCACTGTTTTAACACAAAAGTCCAACTGGTTACATAGAATGACAGAATTGAAAAAAGTTAAGCCCTGTTTGTCTTTGTCATCAATGACAGTAACTCATGATTGTTTATTTTGAATCTACAGTGTAAACTTGGATGTATCTAATACCACAGGGGTTGGAGATGTGACCCTTGCCTAAAGTGAGCTCCAAACATGGGTATTGGTGTGACTATATAACTGAGCATACTCCAAATGAATTTCCATGTAGAATGCAATATTTATTAAAGGATCGCTAATAAAAATGTGTTAGTGTGGCCTGGCATGGTGGCTCAAGCCTGTAATCCCAGCACTTTGGGAGGCCGAGGCTGGCAGATCACGAAGTCAGGAGATAGAGACCATCATAGCTAACAGGGTGAAACCCCGTCTCTACTAAAAAAATACAAAAAACTGGCCGAGTGTGGTGGCGGGCGCCTGTAGTCCCAGCTACTCGGGAGGCTAAGGCAGGAGAATGGCGTAAACCCGGGAGGCAGAGCTTGCAGTGAGCTGAGATCCGGCCACTGCACTCCAGCCTGGGCGACAGAGCGAGACTCCGTCTCCAAAAAAAAAAAAAAAAGTGTTAGTGTGAAGTTTACATGTACAAATAAAATTCAGTATCTACAGCAATTATTTAGAACTTAAACCAACAAAATAGTTTTTAGGAGAGGAGTATTTCAATAGAATTTAAAAATTACTGGCAGACAGCAATAATAAAAGGCAGATCAACTTTTAATTGGATCTATTATCGTTAAGCTCTTTATAGATATACACCCCTTCTCAGCCTGCACATGGACAGACTGCTACCACCGTCCACTTTAATATGCCCAGAGGCTGTAAGTCTTCTTGACCCTGCCAGGTGGCCCTATATTATCTCTGCCTGGAGTGCTCTTCCCCCATTTCTTCATCTACTAATTCCATTTGTTTTACCAACATTTAATGAGTGTCTACTATAGGCTACTCTCCCTTGGGGTCACCTCCTTTAGGAAGCCTTTGCTGCACCCCGACCTCCCATTTCCATGTCCCATTCCCAGGAGTAGTCTTTGGGTGAACTGCAAGGACCACTGGGAACTCATTTCCAAGTGACTACTGCAGTCGGGATATGTTTCGAACCATGCCATCTGCTTGAGACGAAGTCTGGACTCAAGGTCTGGGATTAAATTCCAGCCTGAGATTTTGAAATTTGTGATTTCATCTTCCTGATTCTCACTTGCTTCATTAGCAACCAGCACCTCAGAGGATTAGTTTCCTGATTTATGAATGATCCCATTAACATTTTTATCAAATGCCTCAAAACATATCAAAATAAGACAGAGCCAGCCCCACCTTTCAGCCTTTTAATTTGAAGCCAATTTTTGCGTGGACATCTGGAATGCCTAGGGCTTGTGGGTCGGAGGAGTTTGCCCTGGGGTCCTGCCTCCTCCCCCAACCTTACACTGCACCCTATCCTCCACTGACAGTCCATCCTGGAGACACACACCTGGGCCTGGGCGTGACTCAGGGGCAGGCATGCTGCCCACGCCTCTGCCATTTTCCCTGTTACCTCCCAGAACCCTGGTCATTCTGGGCTCCAGTCCTGGGTCCGTGAACAGTCCCCTGCAAAGTGCTGCAACTCGCTGTCTGTGGCGGCTCTGACTCCTGCATCTTTTACACACAAAACAGCAACATTAGCAAGCACCAGGCATTGTAACAGGCATATCTCATGCTTTCTCTTTTTTTTGTGATTCAAAGAAAGGATTATCATATCCATTTATACACATGGAAAATGATTGCTGATGCTTAGAGACAAGTAGCCGTCAAATCACAGAAAGGTCATCCCCTAACCCATATGCTGCAGAATGACTCCAGAACTTGTTTCTCTGCCTGGAGTGTCCTTCCCACTCATCACTAGTGCTTCCCCCACCCGACTCCTACCTGTCTTGTGCCTTCCCTGATACCCAGGCTGGCCTAGATGCCTCCTCTGCACTCGCACTGCCCCAGGTTACCCGTATCTTAGTACAGAGAACTGATTGCTTTTATAGTTACTGATGATGTGGTTATTATCTGTTTGCTTAAGAGAATCTTCTTTTTCTGCCTTCTGCCCTCTTGCTCTAAGGGCCACATATGTACATTCTGTTCTGTTGCCTCTCTTTGGTGCTACTCAAAAGTGTGGTCTGTGTTTAACAACGGTTTGCAAATTTCACCAGTCTGCAACTGGATAGCTACAGAAATTGAAAGAAGCTGTCTTGAAATTTCTTGAACTCTTGGGCTCAAGGGATCCTCCCACTTCAGCCTCCCAAAATGCTGGGATTACAGGCATAAGCCACAGCACCCAGCCATGAAGTAATTTTTGAACAAACTGAGGTTACCTATGAGAAATGGGAATGTCCAGGAAGCAGTTAGATAGATGAACTAGAGGCTCAGGAAACAAAGTCTGGGGCTGGAGGTGTGGATTTCAGAGTTGAAGCCATTAGAGCAAACAAGAGCCCCTGAGATGTGGAATGAAAAGGGGAGCATCTAAGGACAAACCTCTGGGTACCTACCACTGTGTCTGCCACATGGGAGATGATTAGGAACACTTTGTCAAACGAAGAGGTAGATAGACATGAACCTAAGCCTCTTTCATGCTCAGTCCAAGCTTTCCTTACTAACCCTATTTTATTCTTAAATTCCACAGCTTCAAAGAGACACTGCTGGGGCTGACAGTGAGGTAAGAAAGATGACCAGAAAAGGGAAGGCTCAAGGCCAGGTGCGATGACTCACACCCGTAATCGCAGCACTTTACAAGGCCGAGGTGGGAGAATTGCTTGAGCCCAGGAGCTCCAGACCAGCCTGGGCAACAAAGCAAGACCCCATCTCTACAAAAATAAAAAATAAAAATAGACAGCACGATGGCAAGTGCCTGTAGTCCTAGTACTTGGGAGGCTAAGGTGGGAGGATTGCTTGAGCCCAGGAGTTCAAGGTTAAAGTGAGCTATGTTTGTGCCACTGTACTACAGCCTGGATAAAAAGAGTGAGACCCTGATGGAAGGAAGGAAGGAAGGAAAGAAAGAAAGAAAAGAAAGAGAGAAAGAGAGAGAGAGGGAGAGAGGGATGGAGGGAGGAAGGAAGGAAAGAAAGAGAGGGAAGGAGGGAGGGAAAGAAAGAAAGAGAGAGAAAGAAAGAAAGAGGGAAGGAGGGAGGGAAAGAAGGAAAGAAAGAAAGGAGGGAAGGAAGGAAGGAAGGGAGGGAGGGAGGAAGGAAGGAAGGAAGGAAGGGAAGGGAAGGGAAGGGAAAACGTTAGAGAGAGCTGGAGTAACCAGTCCTGAACCTGGAGGTTTGGTGGGAGATGAAGATGAAGCTGGAGGAAAAAGTCAGAGCCAGGTTTTGAAGGTACAGGCTTAGACTTCATCATAAATTATAGGTAGATGCTTTCTGTTTCCTGACAGTGTAAAGAAGATAAGGACAGAGGTACAAGTATTGCACCATTGTTTGTAATAGTAAAAGAAATTTGGAAACAACCTAAATACTTACCAATAGGAGAATAAATACATGTTGGTATGGTCAAACAATGGGAATCCAACTTCAATTAGAATGAATAAATTAGAATGTCATGTGTCATCATAAATCTCGAAAAAGGAATCTGCTGAGCATAATGTGGTATCCTGGGTTGGATCCTGAAAAGGGACATTAGTGGAAAAACTGGTGTAATCCGAATAAAGTCTGTAGTTTAGTTAACAGTATTGTACCCATGTTTATTTCTTAGTTTTTGTTTTGTTTTGTTTTGAGATGGAGTCTTGCTCTGTCACCCAGGTTGGAGTGCAATGGCGCGATCTCGGCTCACTGCAACCCACCTCCCGGGTTCAGGTGATTCTCCTGTCTCAGCTCTGGAGTAACTGGGACTACAGGCACGTGCCACCATGCCCAGCTAATTTTTTTAATTTTTAGTAGAGACTGGGTTTCACCATGTTAGTCAGGATGGTCTGAATCTCCTGACCTCGTAATCTGCCCACCTCAGCCTCCCAAAGTGCTGTGATAACAGGCTATTTCTTTTTTTTTTTTTTTTTTTTGAGACGGAGTCTTGCTCTGTCGCCCAGGCTGGAGTGCAGTGGCCGGATCTCAGCTCACTGCAAGCTCTGCCTCCCGGGTTTATGCCATTCTCCTGCCTCAGCCTCCCGAGTAGCTGGGACTACAGGCGCCCGCCACCTCGCCCGGCTAGTTTTTTGTGTTTTTTAGTAGAGACGGGGTTTCACCGTGTTAGCCCGGATGGTCTCGATCTCCTGACCTCGTGATCTGCCCGTCTCGGCCTCCCAAAGTGCTGGGATTACAGGCTTGAGCCACCGTGCCCGGCCAACAGGCTATTTCTTAGTTTTGATAAATGCACCACAGTTATGTATGATGTTAACATTAGAAGCTGACTGAAAGGCATACAGTAACTGTACTATTTTTGCAACTTTCCTGTAAACTTAAAATTATTCCCAAATGTAAAGGTTTAAAAATATAAGCTCAAAGAAAAAGAGCAAGTTGCAAAAGAATTCATGCTTTTAAAATAACAGCATTTACAAAAAGCTTTAAAACATGCAAAATAGTAGAAATTGTTTATGGATACACCAACATATGTAATAAAGACATAAAAACATTCATGTTTTTCAACCTAATTTGAGATAGTAAGATTAAGAAAAACATAGGCCCAGCATGGTGGCTTATGCCTGTAATCCCAGTGCTTTAGGAGGCTGAGGCAGGTGGATCGCTTGAGCCCAGGAGTTTGAGACCAACCTGGGCAACATAGTGAGACTTCTTCATCTCTACAAAGCATTAAATATATATATATATAGCTGGGAGTAGTGCTGTGCACTTGTGGTCCCAGCTGCTAGGGAGGCTGAAGTAGGAAGATTAATTGAGGCCAGGAGATCGAGGCTGCAGTGGGCCATGATCACGCCACTGCATTCCAACCTGGGTGGCAGAGAGACCTTTTCTCAAAAAAAAAGAAAAACAAAACAATGTGTTAAACTAAACTTTTTTTTTTTTTTAAGATGGAATTTCGCTTTGTTGCCCAGTCTGGTCTCAAATCCTGGGCTCAAAGCAATCCTCCTGCCTTGGCCTCCCAAAGTGCTAGGATTACAGGTGTGAGCCACCATGCCAGCTGAAGCACAATTCTGACCAATTTTTTGTATAAGTAGTAGTAAGGTTCTACAATACATCTGTTCAAATATAATCCCCAAGGTCTTTAGCTAACTTTTTTTTTCTTCTTTAGCTAACCTTATTTATTTATTTATTTTGAGATGCAGTTTCACTCTTGTTGTCCAGGCTGGAGTGCGACCTCACCACAACCTCTGCCTCCTGGGTTCAAATGCTTCTCCTACCTCAGCCTCCTGAGTAGCTGGGATTACAGGCATGCACCACCACGCCCGGCTAATTTTTTTTTTATTTTTTGTAGAGACGGGGTTTGTCCATGTTGCTCAGGCTGGTCTCAAACTCCCAACATCAGGTGATCAGGTGCCCGCCTTGGCCTCCCAAAGCGCTGGGATTACAGGAGTGAGCCACCACGCCCGGCCAGCTAACTTTAAAATCTAGGTTAAATATGAAGTAATAATTTTTGGGTATCTGGATAATTTCTAATTAATATAGAATGCTCAAACATGGGTCACCAAGCATAGTCTGTCTACCTTTACTTCTTACTTTTCTATATTACGGAGTGGCTTAACCTTTGGGTCATTTTCATGAGTGTGTTCATTTCATTGCCATTTTAAGAAAGTATAGGCCAGGCCCGGTGCCTCACACCTATAATTCCACACTTTGGGAGGCAGGGGCGGGCAGATCACTTGAGATCAGGAGTTCCAGACCAGCCTGGCCAACATGGTGAAACTTCGTCTCTACTAAAAATACAAAAATTAGCCGGGCGTGGTGGCACATGCCTGTAATCCCAGCAACTGAGGAGGCTGAGGCAGGAGAATTGTTTGAACCCGGCAGGTGAAGGTGCAGTGAGCCAAAATCGGGTCATTGCACCCCAGCCTGGGTGACAGGGTGAGACATTATCTCAAAAAAAAAAAAAAAAAAAAGGTATAAAAAAGACATATATGGCTGTGGGGGTCACATTATGTGTTCTTTGTAAACACTGTTGATTTGATAAAATATTTGTATATCATAGAGAGTCCTCAATGCCCTACCTCCCAGTTCTCTCCCTGAAATAGAACTTAGCTACTTAGGTAAAGTTGGAATGAGTGTGATTGATAAAGTTGGAAGGAGGATGATTGATACCGGGACCAACAGAGGCAGAGGAGTATGTCTGTGTGCTCGGTATTCAGATTATTCTCTCCATGAGAAAACAAAAGCAATTCTTAAACATCAGACTAATCCTATCCCAGCAGGTACAGTTTAAAAAAATCAAATAAACTGAAACATATGTTTGTATTATACTCTACACTGGTAAAATCAGGAAAAATATGTTAGTTTTTAGGGCAAAATCATCAAACCAGTCTGACTTGTCCAAGGATTAAACCTTTCCTGATTACATGAACCATGGATTCTTGTATAAAATTGCTTCTGAGCTAGCAGTTTCTATGAAAAAGGTTTTTGTTTTGTTTTGCTTATCCCATTTAAAGTATTAGGAGTTCAGCTTCTTTGTTTTCTGGGAGTTTGGGCAAAATTGGATTTACAAAAGCTCTTACTGGTCTGTATAAACCAATCAGGACAAAGCCCCTTTAATTTAAATCTTTACAATCTAATTTGTTAATACCCTCAGGAGGTAGAAAAATTTTCCCCATTCACACAATGAGATTTAAGGCTTTTCTCATTTACAGGCCTAGAGACTCCAGAGTTTGCAGCTTCATTTTTATAACTCCTCATCGGTCAGTAGCCACAAAACCACAAAAAATCACCAGTTCAGACACATCTCAAAGGGCTCTTCTCCTTCTTTTGGGCACAAAAGAGTTTAAGTGACTTGATCTCACAAATAAACAATCTGTCATAGAAAAAGAGCTAACAGGCTGGGCACGGTGGCTCATGCCTGTAATCCCAGAACTTTGGGAGGCCAAGGTGGGCAGATCACCCGAGGTCAGGAGTTCGAGACCAGCCTGGCTAACATTGTGAAATTCCATTTCTACTAAAAATACAAAAAATTTGCAGGGTGTGGTGGCACGCACCTGTAATCCCAGCTACTTGGGAGGCTGAGGCAGGAGAATCACTTGAACCCAGGAGGCGGAGGGTGCAGCAAGCTGAGATGGCGCTATTGCACTCCAGCTTGGGCAACAAGAGGGAAACTCTGTCAAAAAAAAAAAGAGCTAACAAACCAGATTCTCTGTCATCTCTCACCTATCAGAGACTAGATCCCACCAGCCACCCAGCAGAGATCATCAGTGGTCAAACCATGAAACCAGGCTCCTAACCAAGGCTGCTACCTACCCAGGTGGAAGCTCACCACCCTGCACAAATTCAACTTGAATGTGTGGGCTACCTTCTCATCCCGATCCCCTGCATTCATGGACAGGCTATGGAACAGCCAGAATACAAGTTAGATGAGTCACAAGCAGCCCTAGCCAATAACCAGAAACTGAAAGAATCAGAAGGAAAAATGGGGAAACAGGCAGCAAAAGTAAAGTTCCAATGCTTCTTGGGTTTCACTCCAGAAGTTGAGAAGAGCCATTAACTGGGTTTAAACAATTTGTGAGATTCTATTGCTAATTCCAACAGAAGGCAACTGGACAGAGCTTCCACTGCTGAATTCCCAGCATGAATATAAGGGAGAAGACAGCAAGGTCTTGGGAAAGAAAGAGGCTCTACACAGCAGGTGACTGGTTAGTTGAATAATCTGAAACTCAGTGGGGGTACAAACATGAAACTGTTTTATTATCCTCCAGTCACTGCCTTCAACTCAGTTTTGTCATGTTTCCCTTTTCTGTGCCTTAACAATATCTTGGGCGGGCTCATTCATGTTCTAGTCATTCGATATACAATAGTCTTCTCTTATCCAAGAGGATACGTTCTAAGATGCTTAATGGTTGCCTGAAACTGAATAATATCAGACCCTATATATGCTATGTTTGTTTCCTAAAAACACATACTTATGATAAAGTTTAATTTATAAATTACACATAGTAAGAGTTTAACAGTAATAATAGAAGAGTTATAACAATATGCCAGCATCACTACTCTAGCACTCAGGGGCCATTATTAAGTAAAATAAGGGTTACTTGAACATAAGCACTGCGATACCGCGACAATTGATCTGATAACCGAGACCTTTACCAAGCGACTAATGAGGGGGTAGCATAGACAGAGTGGAGACGCTGGACAAAGGGATAAGTCAAAGAAATGATTCCTCCTGAGCAGGACGGAGTGGAATTGCTTGAGATCTTACCATGCTACTCAGAACAACACGCAATTTAAAACTTATGAATTGTTTCTGGATTTTCTCATTTAATAATTTCAGAGTGTGGTCGACCTCAGGTAACTGAAACCGCAGATACCTGAGGAAGGAGGAAGGACTACTGTAATTTAAAACTCCAATCTTGGCTGGGCACGGTGGCTCATGCCTGTAATCCCAGCACTTTGGGAGGCCGAGGCAGGGGGACCACCTGAGGTCAGGAGTTCGAGACCAGCCTGGCCAAAATGGTGAAACCCCATCTCTACTTAAAAATACAACAATTAGCCAGGTGAGGTGGCAGGCGCCTGTAATCCCAGCTACTCGGGAGGCTGAGGCAGGAGAATTGCTTGAACCCAGAAGGCGGAGGCTGCAGTGAGCCGAGATCGCGCCATTGCACTCCAGCTTGGGGGACAAGAGTGAGACTCAGTCTGAAAAAAAACCAAAACAACAACAACAAAAAAAGACCTCCAGTCTCACATTCATCAACCCATCACCATCATCATTACATTCCCACCTCTCTCCTCCTCCCCACCCCCCTCCCATCCTGAAAGACAATCATCTCTGCACTCTTCAGCCAGATAAACCAGAGATAACTGTCCATTTCAAGCTTCTTTCTTCTGCTCCATTTGAATAAAAAAGGAATGCTCAACAGATAATGGATTGAATGAAAGAGCAGACCACACCTTTTTTCTTCTCTAAATTCCTTGTGTCAAAGTCTGACCTGTGTGGGGATGGGAGGGTGAGGAAGAGGCTAAACTAGATTTGAGATCTGTTATCCATACATTTCTCTTTTGCCTCTGTCTGTCTCCCAGTCTGTGACTTCTTAGCTTCCCTCGTTCCCTTCTTTTCTCTCCGGAGAGCCCTATCTCCCTTTGATTCGCTCCTGCTTCCCATTGCAGTCCTAACCGTCCCCCATACTCACCATGGGAAGTGAAGAAGTTATATCTGAAATCTTGACTTGAGTAATTTCTTTCACAGTTTCTCTTTGGAATCTGGGGAAGAATTTCTATATGGAGAGACTGTCAACCTTGATAGTCCCCAATATCCCCACAACTCTTAGACTTCTTTATGAATCTGCCTCAATTTTCACTCTGGAGAAAGTAAGGGTGTAAAGGAAGTGTATCAGAATAGGGATGGGGTGTAGTGAGGATAGGATGGAGATAGCAATGGGAGCTGGGATTCACCTGGAGCTGGAGATTGAGACAGATGGGAAAACAGACAGAAATGAAGATAGCGATATGGATGCAATGGAGACCAGATGGGGATGGGGTTGGGGAAGAATCTGAGGATGGAGAGAGGGACAGAGAAGGAGATAAGTGGGAATGGAATAGAGATGAGCAGGTGGATCTGTAGGGATTGTTGGCCCCTCCCTGGGACCTACGAACTCAGAACTCGTAAGGAGATGGGAGTGGCGATGGAAGGAGAGTGGAAGCAGGAATAGGATGGAATTATGAAGTGTGTGGCATCAGGCTGGGAACAGTACATTCACAGCTTTCTCCCTTCCTTCCTTCCTTCCTTCCTTCCTTCCTTCCTTCCTTCCTTCCTTCCTGCCTTCCTTCCTTCCTGCCTTCATCTTTCCTTTCTGAGATGGGATCTCACTATGTTGCCCAGGCTGGTCTTAAACTCCTCGACTCAAGCAGTCCTCCCACCTGAGCCTCCCAAAGTGCTGAGATTACAGGCGTGAGCCACTCAACCTGGCTGCAGAGGCCGCTTTCCACTTGGAAATGCTCTAGCTTCTCGCCATTCAAAGAGGGGTTCCGTGAACCAGCAGCAAGGACTTCACCAGGGAGCTTGTTAGAACCCTGGTCCCTCCCTGGGACCTACTAAACCAGAATCTGCATTTAGTAAGAGTCCCCAGTGTGCACACTAAAGTTTAAGAAGCACTGTTCTATAAAAAAATTAAAAATAAAAAAATGGAAAATAGAAGTAAATCAATGCATTGTGTGGAAACTTGAAAATATATATATATGCAAAATATTTTTACAATAAGATTATAAAGGAAAAGAAATAATGAAAAAGAAGCACTGCTCTAGCAAGTGGCATGGCTGAAGCAGTGGCCACTTGCCTTTCCCAGGCCACACTGCTGTTTCTGTCCCTCTGCACTGATGCATTTCCTCTGGCCATCCTGTCTGTCAAATTCAGGAAAAGACACCCGGAGACTGGCATCATGAAAACTTCAGGTTATGCTTTTTGGTGTTTTTTTTTTTTTTTAATCCTTTATAAGCACCATTCATTTTAAAAACTTTTATTGTTTTTAAAACATTTCACCAACACCCACTTCAAAAATTAGAATTTACCCAGCACTCGAAAAGCAGCCCCTCATCCATACTAGACTTCCCTCAGGTCACACACCCCATTCTATGTCCAGAGGTAAGCATGATCTTGAATTGTATGTTGGCTATTTGCTTGTTTTCCATTTCACCACTTATATACACATCTCTCAACAGTATAGTTTCATTTGGCTTGTTTTCTGACTTACTTTTTTCTTTTTCTCTAGGGACAGACAGTAGACAGGGTCTCCCTCTGTCATGTCATGGCTCACTGCAGCCTTGAACTCCTGCCTCAAGTGATCCACACACCTCAGCCTCCTGAGCAGCTAGGGCTCCAGGCATGCTCCACCATACCTGACTAATTTTATTTTAAATTTTTGTACAGACAGAGTTTGGCTATGTTGCCTAGGATTTTTTTTTTTTTTTTACATTTATATAAATGGAGTAACTTGTATCTTGCTTCATGTACTCGATCTATAAGATTCATAGTGCTGTAGTTCAGTCATTCCCATTGCTGAATAGTTTCCATCATATGAATATATCACAATATATTTCTCAATTATGCTATTGATGAACAATAGGGTTGTTGGATTATTGTAAAAATGCTGCTATGCTGCTCCTACACGAGTGGGCCCAGTGCCCGCATCAGCTCTTCGAGTTTCTCCCAAGTGGGCAGCAGCAGCTTCTGGAGTGACCTGGGCAGAGGCTATGGTGGGACCAGCGGCATGGGAGGCATCACCGTTGTCACAGTCAACCAGAGCCTGCTGAGCCCCCTTAACCTCCATGGAGGTGAACCCCAACATCCAGGCTGTGCGTACCCAGGAGAAGGAGCAGATCAAGACCCTCAACAAGTTCGCCTCCTTCATCGACAGGATACGGTTCCTGGGGCAGCAGAACAAGATGCTGGAGACCAAGTGGAGCCTCCTGCAGCAGCAGCAGCAGACGACTCGGGGCAACATGGACAACATGTTTGAGAGCTACATCAACACCTTAGGCAGCAGCTGGAGACTCTGGGCTAGGAGAAGCTAAAGCTGGAGGCGGGGCTTGACAACATGCAGGGGCTGGTGGAGGACTTCAGGAGCAAGTACCAGGATGAGATCAATAAGCCTACAGAGATGGAGAATGAATTTGTCCTCATCAAGAAGGAAGTGAATGAAGCTTACATGAAAAAGGTAGAGCTGGAGTCTTGCCTGGAAGGGCTGACTGACAAGATCAACCTCCTCAGGCCGCTGTGTGAAGAGGAGATCTGGGAGCTGCAGTCCCAGATCTCGGCCACATCTGTGGTGCTGTCCATGGACAACAGCTGCTCCCGGGACACGGACAGCATCATCGCTGAGGTCAAGGCGCAGTACGAGATCACCAACGGCAGCCGGGCTGAGGCTGAAAGCAGGTACCAGATCAAGTATGAGGAGCTGCAGACGCTGTCTGGGAAGCACTGGGATGAGGTGCAGCATACAAAGACTGAGATCTCCGGGATAAACCAGAACATCAGTGAGCCCCAGGCTGAGACTGAGGGCCTCAAGGGCCAGAGGGCTTCCCTGGAGGCCGCCATCGCAGAGGCCAAGCAGCCGGAGGAGCTGACAGTTAAGGACGCCAACGCCAAGCTCTCCAAGCTGCAGGCCGCCCTGCAGCCGGCCAAGCGGGACATGGCGCGGCAGCTGCATGAGTACCAGGAGCTGATGAACATCAAGGTGGCCCTGGACATCGAGATCGCCACCTACAGGAAGCTGCTGGAGGGCGAGGAGAGCCGGTTGGAGACTGCGATGCAGAACATGAGTATCCATAGGAAAACGACCAGCGGCTATGCAGGTGCGCTGAGCTCGGCCTATGGGGGCCTCACCAGCCCCGGCCTCAACTACGTCCTGGGCTCCAGCTTTGACTCTGGCATGGGCTCCAGCTCCTTCAGCCACACCAGCTCCACCAGGGCCGTGGTTGTGAAGAAGATCGAGACCTGCAACAGAAAGCTGGTGTCTGAGTCTTCTAACGTCCTGCCCAAGTGAACAGCCATGGCAGCCCCTCCCAGCCTGACCCTTCTGCAGCTGCCCCAGAGCGCGGGAGGGAGACTGCTGTGCACGGGAGCATGGGGAACAGGAGACCCACCTGAGGCTCAGCCCTAGCCTTCAGCCCACCTGCGGGGAGTTTACCGCCTGGGGATACCCCCCTTGTCCATGTCTCCAGCTACAAAACAATTCAATTGTCTCCTTCTCCTTCTCCTTCTCCTTCTCCTTCTCCTTCTCCTTCTCC
>NC_045434.1:178197225-178204033 GCF_002776525.5 Piliocolobus tephrosceles
CTCCTTCTCCTTCTCCTTCTCCTTCTCCTTCTCCTTCTCCTTCTCCTCCTCCTCCTCCTCCTCCTCCTCCTCCTCCTCCTTCTCCTTCCAAAATAAAACCTCAGCTAGCTTTGCCAAAAAAAAAAAAAAAAAATGCTGCTATGATTGGTCTCATATAAATATTCTGGCAAACATGCCACAAATCCTCTAGGGAAGTGATCTCAAATTATTTTTCCCATTTACCTGTAAAAGACTGTGTCCTTCCACACATTTAAATAAATAAGCCATTTATATTCTATATATACGTGTGTGTGTGTGTGTGTGTGTGTATATATATGAGACAAGATAACAAGCAGCATTTTTTATGGCAGTTTTAGGTTCACAGAAAAATTGAATAGAACGTACAGAAAGTTTCCAAGCACCCCTCTGACCACACATGCACAGCTATTCCCACTACCAACACCCTGCGCCAGAATGGTGCATTTGTTACTATCAAGGAACCTACACTGATATATCATTATCACCCAAAGTCTAGAGTTTCCATTAGGATTCACTCCTGGTGTTCGTGCTACGACTTTCTTTCTTTCTTTTTCTTCCTTTTTTTTTTTTTTTTTTTGTGATGGAGTTTTGCTCTTTTTGCCTAGGCTGGAGTGCAATGGCAGGATCTCAGCTCACTGCAACCTCCACCTCCTGGGTTCAAGCAATTCTCCTGCCTCAGCCTCCTGAGTAGCTAGGATTACAGGTGCCCACCACCACACCTGGTTAATTTTTGTATTTTTAGTAGAGATGGGGTTTCACTATTGTTGACCAGTCTGGTCTCGAACTCCTGACCTCAAGTGATCCACCCACCTCAGCCTCCAAAACTGCTGGGATTATGGGTGTGAGTCACCGTGCCGTCTAAAGTGGGTTTTTTGTAAGAATATATAGTTGGGTCTTGTTTGGAGGAATATATAGTTGGGTGTTGTTTTTTGATCTACTCTGAAAATATTTTCATCAATATATTTAGACCATTGACATTTAAAGTGATTATTGATATAGTTGGATTAATATCTACCATATTTGTTTCCTATTCATTGCCCTCCCTCTTTGTTCCCATTGTGACTTCTACTCTTTTTTTTTTTTTTTTTTTTTTTTTTGAGACAGGGTCTCTATTGCCCAGGCTGGAGTATAGTAGCACGATCACGGCTCACTGCAGCCTCTACCTCATGGGTCCAGGTGATCCTCCCACCTCAGTCACCTGAGCAGCTGGGACTACAGGTATATGCCATCATGCCTGGCTAATTTTTGTGGTTGTTGTTGTTTGGAGAAACAGGATTTCACTACATTGCCTAGGCTGGTCTCAAACTCCTGGGCTCAAGTGATCTGCCTGCCTGAGCCTCCCAAAGTGCTCCCAATAGGATTACAGGCATGAGCCACCGTGCCTGGCTGCATTTTGTGGTTTTAACTGAGCATTTTATATGATTCATTTTTCTTAAAATATCAAGGAAAATAGTAACTTTATAGTGGAGAAATTTGTGATCAAAGTTAACATCACCAGTACAAAGACAAATAGATACCGTGTGTCTCTTGATATGATCATTGAGAAGGGCACAACATCATTTATCTGGTATTCCTGCCAAAAAATGCATAACTCGAATTAATCATGAGGAAACATCAAACAAACCCAAATTAAAGGACATTCTACAAAGTAACCTGACTGTACTCTTCAAAATGTCGAGGTCACAAAAGATAAGGAAAGTCGGAGGAACTGTTTCAGTCATAAAGACGACGTGACATGTAACAACTGAAGGTAACTCATGGTCCTAGATTTTCTTTGCCTGCAATGAATGTTATCAGGACAATTGGAAAAATTTGAATAACACAGTTTAGTATAAATATCAGCATTAGTTTCCTAATTATGATGTTTGTATTGTGGTTCTGTAACAGAATGGCCTTGTTTTTAGGAAATCTACGCTGTACTTTGGGATAAAGAGATAGGTAGGTAGGTAGATAGAGCAAATGTGGTAAAAGGTTAACGTCTGAGGAATCTGAGTGAGGGTATATGGGAATTCTTTGTAGTATTCTTGGAACCTTTCTGTAAATCTAAAATTATTTCAAAATAAAAAGTTAAAAAATTCTGAAGGCACTTAGAGTCCTAGTATTTAGATGGTATTAGAGAAGAGTGTTCTAGTAGTTGTTTCTAAATGTCAATGTTTGTAGTACTCCAGAAGTTATATCCTTTGCAACTATTCAATTTACAATGAAAATGTTAGATATCAAGCTAAAAATTTGAGAGTTTTTAGGGCAGTAAAACTATTCTGTATACTACAATGGTGGACATGTCATTATACTTTTGTCTAAAGTCATAGAATGAGCTGGGTGTGGTGGCTCACACCTGTAATCCCAGCTACCCAGAGGCTGAGACAAGAATCGCCTAGACCCAGAAGGCAGAAGTTGCAGTGAGTGGAGATTGCACCACTGCACTCCAGCCTCGGTGACAGAGTGAGACTCTGTCTCAAAAAAACAAAAACAAAAAACAGCCAAGTGCGGTGGCTCAAACCTTTAAAAGTTACTTGAATTAGTTCTTTTATTTTTTCCTCCAGTGTGGTTATGTTATTCATCTGAAATACATTTTGTTTCATTTATTTCTTTATATTCCATCATAGGTTACCCCCTATTCTTAGATTTTTACGTGTTTTTGTTTCAATTTATAAAACATATAAATTAGCATGGTTCTAAAACTCAACTGTACAAAAAGGTCCACTCAGCAAAACGTCTCTCCTGTTTCCCATCCTCTGTACCTCACTTCCATTCCCACATTCTTTCTACCCCATCCGACCCAGTATGGATCACCAGGGTTCTTCCTTCCTTCCTTCCTTCCTTCCTTCCTTCCTTTCTTTTCTTTTCTTTCTCTCCTTTCTTTCTTTCTTTTCTTTCTCTCCTTCCTTTCTTTCTTTCATCTTTCTTTCTCTCTTTCTTTTTTCTCTCCTTTCTTTCTTCTTTCTTTCTCCCCTTCCTTCTTTCCTTTCTTTCTTTCTTTCTTTTTCTTTTTCTCTTTCTTTCTTTCTTCTTTTCTTTCTTTTTTGAGACAGAGTCTCACTCTGTTACCCAGGCTAGAGTTCAGTGTCGTGTTCTTGGCTCACTGCAATCTCTGCCTCCCAGGTTCCCTGCCTCAGCCTCCTGAGTAGCTGGGATTACAGGCACACACCAGAATGCCGGGCTAAATATTTTTTGTGTGTGTATTTTTAGTAGAGATGGGGTTTCACCATGTTGGCCAGGCTGGTCTCGAACTACTGACTCAAGTGATCCGCCCGCCTTGGCCTCCCAAAGTGCTGAGATTACAGGCGTGAGCCATCACGCCCAGCCCAGTCTCCCTTCCTCCCTTCCTCCCTCCCTTCCTTCCTTCCCTCCTTCCCTTCTTTTTTCTTTCTTAGACAGAGTCTCACTCTGTCACCCAGGCTGGAGTCCAGTGGTACGATCTTGGCTCACCACAACCTCTGCCACCCTGGTTCAAGTTATTCTCCTGCCTCAGCCTCCCAAGTAACTGGGACTACAGGTGTGCGCCACCACACCCAGCTGATTTTTCTATTTTTAGTAGAGACAGGGTTTAACCGTGTTGGCCAGGCTGGTCTCAAACTCCTGACCTCAGGTGATTTGCCTGCCTCGGCCTCCCAAAGTGCTGGGTTAACAGGTATGAGTCACTGTGCCCGGCCTATTTATTTCTGGTCTCTCTATTTTGTTATTTTTGCACAAACGAGGAGGTATGTGCATATTTTCTTTTTTAAAATATTTATCTATTTATTTATTTTGGAGAATGTCTTGCTCTGTCACCTGAGCAGGAGTGTAGCAGCATGATCACAGTTCACTGCAGCCTCAACCTCTTGGGCTCAAGTGATCCTCCCACTTAGCCTCCCATGTAGCTGGGACCACAGGTGTGAGCCACCACACCTGACTAATTTTTTTATTGTTTGTGGAGGCGGGGTTTGATTGTGTTGCCCAGGCTGGTCTCGAATTCCTGGATTCAAGTAATCCTCCAGCTTCAGTCTCCTAAAGTGCTGGGATTACAGGTGTGAGTCACCTTGCCTGGCCCACATATTCTTTTCTCTTTCTCACACAAAAGGTGGCATATTACAGCTACTCTTTTGTACTTTGCTTTTTTCATGTAGCACTGTATATTGGTTGACTGGCACAGTGGCTCATGCCTGTGATCCCAACACCTTGGGAGGCCAAGACTGGCATATCACTTGAAGCCAGGAGTTTGAGACCAGCCTGGGCAACATGGTGAGACCCTGTCTCAAATAAAAATAATAATAAGTTAAAGTGAATAAAACCTAAAACCTGTTAGAAATATGAGTAAAAGACATGAACAAATACATCACAAAAAAAAAAGACTTAAAGATAACCTTAAACATGTGAAAAAATGTTCCACCTCACTTGTAATAAGAGAAATGCAAAGAAAATCTACTCTGAGATACTAGTTCTCACCCTAAAAATTAAAAATCATGATACATTCTGATGGTGAGGCTGTAGGGAAATACATATTCATACATGGCTGGTGGGAAGGCAGATTGGTACAACTCTTACAGAGGGGGATTTAGAATACTTATCAAAACTACATATGCATTTGGCCAGGCATGGTGGCTTACACCTGTAATCCTAGCACTCTGGGAAGCTGAGGTGGGTGGATCACTTAAGGTCAGGGGTTCGAGACCAGCCTGACCAACATGGTAAAACCCAGTCTCTACTAAAAATACAAAAAATAGCCGGGTGTGGTGGTGTGTGCCTGTAATCCCAGCTACTCAGGAGGCTGGGGCAGGAGAATCACTTGAACCCAGGAGCAGAGGTTGCAGTGAGCTGAGATCAACCTATGGCACTCCAGTCTGGGCGGCAGAGGAAGACTCCGCCTCAAAACAACAACAAAAACACACACACACACACAAAACAAAACAAAGCAAAAAACCCAATATATACTGGAAATAACAACTATTCATATGGATTTCTTACAGTTTCATGGTACTCATTTGTGTGAATTTACCATAGTTTATTCCATCACTTTCCTGGCTATGGCAGTTAGATTGCTTTCAATATATATATATATATTTATTTTTTGAGACAGAGTCTGGCTCTGTCGCCAGGGGCTGGAGTGCAGTGGCCGGATCTCAGCTCACTGCAAGCTCCGCCTCCCGGGTTCCCACCATTCTCCTGCCTCAGCCTCCTGAGTAGCTGGGACTACAGGCGCCCACCACCTCGCCCGGCTAGTTTTTTTGCATTTTTTAGTAGAGACGGGGTTTCACCGGGTTAGCCAGGATGGTCTCGATCTCCTGACCTCGTGATCCGCCCGTCTCGGCCTCCCAAAGTGCTGGGATTACAGGCTTGAGCCACCGCACCCGGCCTTGCTTTCAATATTTAGGAGTTACTAGCAGTGCTATAGTGAATAACCATGTACATGCTTTTGTGTTGCAGAGGCATGTCTTCTATAAATGGGAAGATAGATCAAGAAGTAAATGCATATGTAATTTTTTTGTTTTTGTTGTTTTAGCTTTATTTTCTTGAGACAGGGTCTCACACTATCACCTGGGCTGGAGTGCAGTGGCACAATCACAGTGTACCACAGCCTCAAATTCCCAAGCTCAGGTGATCCTCCTGCCTCAGCCTCCCAAGTAGCTGGGACTACAGCCATGGTCACCACATCCAGCAAATTTTTTTGGTAGTTTTTGTAGAGATGGGGTTTCGCCATGTTGCCGAGACTGGTCTCAAACACCTGGACTCAAGTGATTCACCCTCCTCAGCCTCCCAAAGAGCTGGGATTACAGGCGTAAGCCACCGCACCCAGCCAAATGCATATGTAGTTTTGGTAAGTATTCTAAATCCCCCTCTGTAAGAGTTGTACCCATCTGCATTCTACCAGCCGTGTATGAATATGTATTTCCCCACAGCCTCACCATCAGAATGTGTCGTGATTTTTAATTTTTACCAATCTAATGGGTGAGAACTTGTATCTCAGAGTAGATTTTCTTTGCATTTCTTATTACGAGTAAGGTTGAATGTTTTTTCACATTTAAGGCTATTATCATATATATATATATATGTATATTTGTTTGTTTGTTTTGTTTTATTTTGTTTCTGAGACGGAGTTTTACTCTTGTTGCCCAGGCTGGAGTGCAATGGCACGATCTTGGCTCACTGCAACCTCCACTTCCCGGATTCACTGCCTCAGCCTTCCGAGTAGCTGGGATTACAGGCATGTGCCACCATGCCCAGCTAATTTTTGTATTTTTAGTAGAGACAGGGTTTTGCCACGTTGGCCAGGCAGGCCTCAAACTCCGGACCTCAGGTGATCTGCCCACCTCAGCCTCTGAAAGTGTTAGGATTACAGGGGTGAGCCACCACACCCAGCCTTCATATCTTTTTTTGTGATGTGTTTGTTTATATCTTTTGCCCATATTCTAACAGATTTTTGGCCTTACTCATTTTAATTTTTTTTTGAAGCAGGGTCTCACTATATTGCCCAGGCTGCAGTGCAGTGGTGCAATCTTGGCTCACTGCAACCTCTGCCTGTAGGGCTTAAGCAATCCTCCCACCTCAGCATCCCAAATAGTTAGGAATACAGGTGCATGCCACCAAGCCCAGCTAATTTTTGTATTTTTTGTAGAGCTGGGGTTTCACCATGCTACTCAGGCTTCTCTCTAACTCCTGAGCTCGAGTTATCCGGCCACCTTGGCCTCTCAAAGTGCTGGGATTACAGCCGTGAGCCACTGGGCCCAGCCAACATTTTTTTTTTTTTTAATAAAAGATGCATATACTTCTTTCTTTCTTTCTTTCTTTCTTTCTTTCTTTCTTTCTTTCTTTC
>NC_045434.1:178204043-178218897 GCF_002776525.5 Piliocolobus tephrosceles
TTTCTTTCTTTCTTTCTTTCTTTCTTTCTTTCTTTCTTTCTTTCTTTTTTTTTTGTGGACAGAGTCTCACTCTGTCACCCAGGATGGAGTGCAGTGGTATGATCTCGGCTCACTGTAACCTCCACCTCCTGGGGTCAGGTGATTCTCCTGCCTCAGCCTCCTAAGTAGCTGGGATTACAAGTGTGCACCACTACAGCTGGCTAATTTTTGTATTTTTAGTAGAGACAGGGTTTCACCATGCTGGCCAGGCTGGTCTCTAACTCCTGACCTAGTGATCTGCCCACCTCAGCCTCCCAAAGTGCTGGGATTACAGGCATGAGCCACCGCGCCCAGCCTAAAAGATGCATATACTTTTTTAAAGGAAGTTAATAATAACTACCACTTAAACATTTCTTCTTTAACTCATTTTCACTTCATTTTAAATGAAAATTCATATAAAATTTCAGATTCAGTAAATTATTCTTATAAACTTAAAATAACTATTTCCAACTTAAACGTATTAAACATTTCATTATCAAAAAAACATTTTAAGGGTGGGTAAGGGCTGAAAATTTTCATATTGGGTACAATGTTCACTCTTTGGGTGATGGGTACAATAGAAGCCCAGTCCCCATCATTGCACAATATACCTATGTAACAACCTGCACATGTACCCCAGAATCTAAAATAAAACAAAATAGGCTGGGCGCAGTGGCTCATCCCCAAAATCCCAGCACTTTGGGAGACTGAGGCAGGTGGATCACCTGAGGTCAGGAGTTCGAGACCAGGCTGGCCAACATGGTGAAACCCCATCTCTACTAAAAATACACACACACACACACACACACGTGGCAGGGTGTGGTGGCGGGTGCCCATAATCCCAGCTACTCGGGAGGCTGAGGCAGGAGAATTGCTTGAACCCGGGAGGTGGAGGTTACAGTGAGCCGACATTGCAACATTGTACTCCATCCAGCCCGGGCAACAGAGCAAGACTCTGTCTCAATAAATAAATAAATAAATAAATAAATAAATAAATAACATTTCGCCATTTTGACCAATAATAATCGTAATAATAAAACATGTAAAAATGGTTGGAAGGCCAGGCACGGTGGCTTACACCTGTTATTGCAGCACTTTGGGAGGTCGAGGCAGGTGGATCACTTGAGCCCAGGAGCTCAAGACGAACCTGGGCAACATGATGAAACCCCATCTCTACAAAAAATACAAAAAGTAGTCGGGTGTGGTGGCATACACCTGTAGTCCCAGCTACTCAGGAGGCTGAGGTGGGAGGATGAATGGCTTGAGTCAGGGAGGTGGAGGTTGCAGTGAGCCAAGATTATGCCACTGCACTCCAGCCTGGGCAACAGAACAGAGCCAGATCCTGTCTCAAAAAAAAAAAGAAGAAGAAGAAAAAAAAAAGGTTGGAAAAGAAGAATTGGAAAAGAATGAATGATCACTAAAAACTCCAACCCTCACGCAGTGCAGTGACGAAAGTTCTTCAGAGCAAACTGTAGAACTACTCATTCCTTCAAATAATAGCATATCTAATATATATATATTAGAGATAAATTGTAAAAACAAATCCCAGCACTTTGGGAGGCCAAAGCAGGCGGATCACTTGAGGTCAGGAGTTTGAGACCAGCCTGGCCAACATGGCTAAACCTCGTCTCTACCAAAAATACAAGAATTAGCTGGGCATGGTGGCAGGCACCTGTAATCCTAGCTACTCAAGAGGCTGAGGCACGAGAATCGCTTGAACTCGGGAGGCAGAGGTTACAGTGAGCCGAGATGGTGCCACTGCACTCCAGCCTGGGCAACAGAGGGAAACTCTGTCTAAAAAAAAAAAAAAAAAAAAAAAAAGGGCACAAGAGCTCACACCTATAATCCCAGCAACTAGGGAGGCTGAGGAGGAAGAATCGCTTGAGCTTAAGAATTAGGGGGTCCAGTGAGCTATGATGATGCCATTGCACTCCAACCTGGGTGCAGAATTTGTTTTGAGACCCCTACTCAAAACAAACAAACAGAAACTCTAGTTATCTATCACAACTAAAATTCAGAACTGATTTGCTTGAGCAAGTAAAATACATATGATAATGCTATCTTGTCAGGTTCTTGAACCCCAATATTGAAATCACAGGAATGTCAATAGGAAAATGCACAAAATAAATAAAAGGATAACGTATCTTAATTATTCTAAAACTTATTTGTGGCTTACAAATGTAATCCAGCATTATTAATTAGAGAAGTTTTGAAGTGTTTTTTTTTTTTTTCTTTTTCTAGACAGGGTCTCCTTCTATCAGACTGCAATGCCATGTCATGATCACGGCTTATAGCAGCCTCTACCTCAAATGATCCTCCCACCTCAGCCTCCCAAGTAGCTGGGACTACAGACATGCGCCACCACACCCAACTAATTTTTAGATTTTTCTGTAGAAATAAGGGCTCCCTATGTTGCCCAGGCTAGTCCCAAACTCCTCAGCTCAAGTAATCCTCCTACCTTGGCCTCCCAAAGTGCTGGGATTACAAGTGTGAGCCACTACACAGGGCCTGAAGTATGTTTTTTTTTGAAACGGATTTTCACTCTTATAGCCCAGGCTGGAGTGCAATGGTGCGATCTCGGCTCACTACAACCTCCACCTCCCAGGTCCAAGCAATTCTCCTGCCACACTCTCCTGAGTAGCTGGAATTACAGGTGTGTGCCCCCAAGCCCAGCTAATTGTTTGTATTTTTAGTAGAGTTGGAGTTTCATCACATTGGCCAGGCTGGTCTCAAACTCCTGACCTCAAGTGATCCACACGCCTTGGTCTCCCAAAGTACTGGGATTACACGTGCGAGCCACTGTGCCTGGTCCTGAAGTATGTTTTGATTACCAATAGAGCTAGTTCTGTGTCATACCTTTTTTTAATAAGTGCTTCCGAGTTTGTTTTTGCATGTATATTTTTCCATATGAACTCTAGTATCAAATTGTTGGCATTTTGTGGGATTACAATTAAATTTATAAACTAATTTAGGGAGAACTAATATTTTAATATGTCAATCATCTTATCAAAAAATAAGTAGGGCATAGTAGCTCACCCCTGTAATCCCAGAACTTTGGGAAGCCAAGACAGGCAGATCACTTGAGGCCAGGAGTCTGAGATCAGCCTGGGCAACAAGGTGAAACCCTGTCTCTACTAAAAACACAAAAAACTAGCTGAGCCTGTGGCTCATGCCTGTAATCCCAGATACTTGCGAGGCTGAGGCACAAGAATTACTTGAATCTGGGAGGCAGAAGTTACAGTAAGCCGAGATTGTGCCGCTACACTCCAGTCTGGGTGACAGAGCAAGACCCTGTCTCAAAAGAAAAAAAAATTTTTTTAAAGGGATATCTTTCCATTTGCTTGTGTCTATGTTTGTATTTTTCAGGAAGTATTCAAATATTCCTCATATAGAATTTGCACATTTCTTGTTAAGTTTGTTCCTAAGTGTTTTATCTTCTTTACTGTTATAAGTGTGTTTTTCCTCTACCATTATATTCACTAACAGATTATTGTTTATATACCTGAAGGTTATTTGTTTCTGCTTGGTATAATTTTGTATTCATATCTTATTGAGTTCTTTTACTGAATAAATTAGTTTTATTATTAATTTTCTAAGGTTTTCCAGGAATAGAATTATATCAAATGCAAATAGAAGTAGTTTTACTGTTTTACTTCTAATTCTTATGCCTACAATTGATTTCTCTTGTCTAATTGCATAGGCTAAAATAGTATTAGCCTATGTTAATAGTGATGGAGTTAGTGAGCAACCTTGCCTTGTTCCTGAACTTAGTAGAAATGTCTTTGATGTTTCTCCATTAAAACACTGGCTTAAGAATTAAGGTAGATACAATTTATCTTATTAAGAAGTATCCATCAGAATGTCTACTTCTGGCTTTAATGGAATAACTGTGACTATGAGGAGAATAGGGAATTAGGGTAACCAAGGGTTAAGATATAAGCAAAAGAACAGCAGGTGCAGCCAATTCTAGGCAAGATTAGGCAATATACAGGCCACATCCTCACTCCTTTGATAACAGGACAGAAGCCTCCACTGCGGCCTCTGATTGGTCATGGGCCAGTCCTTCATAGTGTGTAACCAATTGGAGGCCTCTAAAGGGCACCTAGGGTTGTTACCAAATTATTTTAGCTTAATAAAAACCCTAAAGAACATTGTAACTGGGGCTCTTGAGCCACTTGCTTGAGCCTGCTCCCACTCTGTGGAGTGTACTTACACGTCAATAAATCTGTGCTTTCATTGCTTCTTTCCTTGTTTCATTCTTTTGTTGCTTTTTTGTGCATTTTCTTCAATTATTTGTTCAACGCACCAAGAATGTGGACAACTCACAGTCAAGACTTTCCATCTGGTAACAACCAGATATGACCTTCTTCCATAAACAACTAGAAAACTGGACAAAACCTCTTTTGCAATTGTTTTCAGTCATTGAAAATAGGCAGCATGAGCCTGTGATCCCTACGAGAAAGGAAACAAACTTGGCAAGCACTTTGATGGTTTCTACTTTCTCACGGCAAGGAAGGCAAACCAAAGAAGAACATGATGGTTAAGAAGGATAAAAAGACTGAGGTAAATGAAATTTGTAAGACAAAGTACTAGAGAGGAGGAAGTGTCTAGAACAGTACTTATCACACTTTTTTTTTTTTTTTTTTTAATCGACAGAAGCTCACTGTTACCCAGGCTGGAGTATAGTAGCACAATTATGGCTCACCACAGCCTTGACCTCTGGGCTTAGGTGATGCTCCCACTTGAGCCTCCTGAGTAGCTGTGACTACAGGTGCACGCCACCATGCCTGGCTAATTTTGGTATTCTTTGTAGAGATGGGTTTCACCATGTTGCCCAGGCTTGTCTTGAACTCCTGCACTCAAGCAATCTGCCTGCCTGCCTTGGCCTCCCAAAGTGCTAGGACTACAGGCATGGGCCCCTGCACTCAGCCATAATTTTTTTTCTCATTATCATCCCTCCCACTGAAAGAACCTTTTCGGACATTTTTTCCTAATTGTCCCTCCACGAAATTTTAATACCACAGGTATGCTGTATATCTGTTTTGTACCATATCTACGTCTGTGCTTTATACATTAAGTGAGTAAAATTTTTTCACCCTCCCAAACTGAATTTTGCCCTTTTGGGGGAAATATTATTTTGTTGAGAATGAATGCCCTAGAATAAATTCTACTGTAAACCCATCTTAAAATGGCTTAAATTATACCTCAGAAGGATTATGGTGATCCACTTAATTTTTCTACCAGCCTGAATAAAACCCAAAACTCTTTAAAATAATATTAAAAATCCAGTTATTCAACAACGTAAAATTCTTTACTAATCAAATTTAGGCATATGAAGAAGCAGAGAAATGTGACCCATAACAAAAAGAAAAATCAGTCAGTAGAAATAAATCCAGAAATGGCAGAGATGATGGAATTAACCAGCAAAGCAGACCTTCGGTGAGCCCCAGTACTGTGCTGGTCTGCAAGGCGACAAGTGCAACTCTGCACGGTGCCAGCTGTAGTGGCCACTGGAGTGCCCATGTCACCCTTCCCCCAACTCCAAGCAGCCCAGCACCTAGAGAGTCTCCTTCTGATGAGGGGAAGAGAGGGAAGAGGAAGAGCAAGAGACTTTGCCTGGCAACCTAGGAATTCTCCCTTATCTTACCCAAGTTCACCAAGGTTGTATATCTAGGAAGCTTCAAGAGTCACAGCATTCCTGGGCTTAGGACATCCCCTAGTGCTAAAATGCTTGCAGTGACTGCAGACGTAAGTCACAATATTCAACCCCCTTCAAACTCATGGAAAGCCCTCTAAAAAAGAATAGGTACAAACAAGCCCCAATTGCAAAGATTAGAATAAATACCTAACTCCTCAATGCCCAGACATCAACAAATGTCCACTGGCTGGGCACTGTGGCTGAGACAGGAGAAAAAAATTATATATAAGATAGATAGATCGATCGATAGATAGATCGATAGATAGATAGAGCCGGGCATGGTGGCTCATGCCTGTAATCCCAGCACTTTGGGAGGCTGAGGCGGGCAGATCACAAGGTCAGGAGATTGAGACCATCCTGGCTAACATGGTGAAACCTCATCTCTACTAAAAATACAAAAATTTAGCCAGGCACGGTGGCAGGTGCCTGTAGTCCCAGCTACTCGGGAGGCTGAGGCAGGGGAATGGCATGAACCCGGGAGGCAGAGCTTGCAGTGAGCCGAGATGGCACCACTGCACTCCAGCCTGGGCGGCAGAGCGAGACTCTGTCTCAAAAAAAAAAAAAAAAGATAGATAGATAATTTAATTTTTTAAACGTCTACAAGCATCAAGAACATTTAGGAATATTCTTAGCTTCACTAAACACACTAAATAAGACACCAGTGACTGATCCTGGAGCGACAGAGTATGTAGCTTTTAGATAGGGAATTAAAAATAGCTGTCTTAAGGAAGTTCAACAAACTTCTAGATAACACAGAGAAGAAATTCAGAATCCTGTCTGAGAAATTTAACAAAGAGACTGAAATAATTTTTTAAAAAGCAGAAATTCTGGAACTGAAAAATAAAATTAACAAACTGAAAAATGTGGCTGGACACGGTGGCTCATGCCTGTAATCCCAGCACTTTGGGAGGCCGAGGCGGGTGGATCACGAGGTCAGGAGTTCAAGACCAGCCTGGCCAAGATGGTGAAACTCCGACTCTACCAAAAATACAAAAACTAGCCGGGCATGGTGGTGGGCACTTGCAATCCCAGCTACTCGGGAGGCTGAGGCAGAGAATTGCTTGAACCCGGGAGGGGGAGGTTGTAGTGAGCCGAGATTGTGCCACTGCACTCCAGGCTGGGTGACAGAGCAAGACTCCATCTCAAAAAAAAAAAAAAAAAAGAAAAGAAAAAAAAAAATGCATCAGTGTCTCTCAGTAGCAGAAGAAAGAACTAGTGAGCTCAAAGACAAGCTACATGAAAATATATAGTCAAAAGAGAAGGAAAAAATGAATTAAAAAACAAGTGAAGCATGCCCACAAGATCTAGAAAATAGCATCAAAAGGGCAAATCTAAGAGCTATTTGCCTTAAAGAGGATGTAGAGAAAGAGATTGAGCCAGAAAGTTTATTCAAATAAATAATAACAGAAAATTTTCTAAACCTAGAGAAAGATGTGAATATCCAGGTATAGGAAGGTCAAAGAACACCAAGTAGATACAACCCAAATAAGACAACCTTGAGGCATGTAATAATCAAACTCTCTCTCTTGCTCCCTTTTCTTTTTTTTTTTTTTTTTTAATTTGAGACATTATCTCACTCTGTTGCCCAGGCTGGAGTGCTGTGGTACAATCATGGCTTACTGCAGCCTCAACTTCCCAGGCTTAAGCAATCCTCCTGCCTTAGCCTCCCAAGGAGCCAGGACTACAAGCATGTACCACCATGCCTACTAATTTTTTTTAATTTTTTGTAGAGATGGAGTGTCACTATGTTGCCCAGGCTGATCTCGAACTCCTGGGCTCAAGTGATCCTCCCTGCTCAGCCTCCCAAAGTGCTGGATTACCGGCATGAGCCACTGTACCTGATCCAAACTCTCAAAGGTCAAGGATAAAGAAAGGATCCTTAAAGTGGCAACAGAAAAGAAGCAAATAACATACAATAAAGCTCCAATATATCTGGCAGTGGACTTCTCAGCAAAATCCTCACAGGCCAAGAGGAGTGAAATTACATATTCAAAGTGCTGAAGAAAAAAACTTTCAACCTAGAATATTATATCCAGCAAAATTATCCTTCAAACATGAAGGAGAAATTCTTTCCCAGACAAACAAAAGCTGAGGGATTTCATCAACACCAGACCTGTCTTACAAGAAATGCTAATGGAAATTCTTCAGTCTAAAAGAGAAGGACATTAATGAACAACAATAAATCATCTGAGGATATAAAACTCACTGGTAATAGTAAGTACACAGACAAATACAGAATACTCTATCCCTGTAATTTTGGTGTGTAAACCACTCATATCTTTAGTAGGAAGACTAAAAGACAGTCTATCAACAATAATAACTACAACAATTTTTAAGAGATAGACAATATAAAAAGATCTAGAGACAACAAAAAGTCAAAAAGTTCAGGGGTTGGAATTAAAATGTAGAGTATTTTACTTTTCTCTTTGCTCGTTTTTTTCCTCTTCTTTGTAATCATAGTTAAGTTGTTATCAGTTTAAAATAATTGGTTAGCCAGGTGCAGTGGTGTGTGCTTGTATCCCAACTACTCAGGAGGCTCAGGTGGTAGGATCACAAGTTTGAGCCTAACTTGGGCAAAAGAGCAAGACCTGTCTCAAAACATTTTTAATATAATTGACTGTAAGATGTTATTTGTAAGCCTCATGGTAACCACACACACACACACACACACACACACACACACACACACAAAATAATAGAACACAAAAAATAAAAAGCAAGAAACTAAAACATACTACCAGAGAAAATTACTTTTACACAAGAGAAAGAAGAAAAGGGCATCCAAATTTGAAGAAGTAAAATTACCATTGTTTACAGACAATATAATCTTAGATTTAGAAGAACCTAAAGACTACCAAGGCCAGGCACAGTGGCTCACACCTGTAATCTCAGCACTTTGTGAGGCCAAGGTGGGTGGATCACTTGAGGCCAGGTGTTTGGCACCAACCTGGGCAACATGGTGAAACCCTATCTTTATAAAAAAAAATACAAATGTTAGCTGAGTGTGGTGACACACACCTGTAGTCCCAGCTACTAGGGAGGCTGAGGCAGGAGAATCACTGGAACCTGGGAGGCAGAGGTTGCAATGAGCCAAGATTGGGACACCGTACTCCAGCTTGGACAACAGGGCAAGACTCGTCTCAAAAAAACAAAACAAAACAAAACAAAAAAACTCCACCAAAACCTCTTATAACTGAGAAAAAAATTCAGTAAAGTTGCTGGGTATAAAATCAGCATACAAACTTTGTTTTTGTGGTCTTTTAAAATCAGCATACAAACATTCTATATTGGCATATAGAAATGAACAACATGAAAAAAAAACAAGAAAGTAATCTCATTTATAATAGCTATAAAAAAAAAAGATAGAAATGAACTTAACCAAAGGAGTGAAAGATTTCTACAATGAAAACTGTAAAACATTGATGAAATAAATTGAAAAGGATACCAAAAAATGGAAAGATATTCCATGTTCATGGATTGGAGAATCAATATTGGTAAAATGTTTATACCACCCAAAACAATCTACAGATTAAATGCAATCCCCATCAAAATACCAACAATCTGGATAGAAGAATATGTGAGGGATTAAAAAAAGATATAAAAGGCTCATGTCTGTAATCCCAGCACTTTGGGAGGCCGAGACAGGCAGATCACCTGAGGTCGGGAGTTCAAGACCAGCCTGACCAACATGGAGAAACTTCATTTCTACTAAAAATACAAAATTAGCCAGGCATGGTGGCTAATACCTGTAATCCCAGCTACTCGGGAGGCTGAGGCAGGAGAATCACTTGAACTCAGCAGCTGGAGATTGTGATGAGCCGAGATCGCGCCATTGCACTCCAGCCTGGGCAATAAGAGTGAAACTCTGTCTCAGAGGGGTGAAAAAAGATATAAATAAAAAAAATAAAATGATGTTTTTCACAAAACTAGAAAAAAATATTCTAAAATGTGTATGGAACCACAAAAGACACAGAACAGTCAAAACCATCCGGAACAAAAAGAACAAAGCTGGAGGCATCACTTTACCTGACTTCAAATTGTACTACACAATTGTAGTAACCAAAACAGCATGGTACTGGCAAGAAAAACAGACACATTGCGCATTGGAACAGAATAGAGAACCCAGAAGTAAAATTAACGCATTTACAGTCAACTCATTTTTGACAAAGGTGCTAAAAACATACATTGGGGGAGAGGATAGTGTCATCAATAAATGGTGCTGGGAAAATGGATAGCCATAGGCTATCCCCCATCATACACAAAAATCAAATCAAAATGGATTAAAAACTTAAACCTAAGACCTGGAACTATGAAACCACTAAAAGAAAACATTGGGGAAACTCTCTAGGACACTGGTCTGGTAAAGATTTCTTGACTGAGACCACAAAAGCACAAGGCAAAAGTGTCTTGATGTCCAAGGTCAGTGCTTCTGTAACTCGAGACCTCTGGAGGAGGGTTTGTGGCAGCTATGTCTCCTAAGGCTCTGTGTTAGTCAGATAAGGGAAGTTTCAGATAAGATTTCTCTCTGCATCTGTTGTAGCTCAGATTTTTTTTTTTTTTTTTTTTTTTGAGACGGAGTCTCGCTCTGTCAAGGGACAACCCTTTTCTTTGTTGGGATAAAACTACCCATCTGACAAGGGATTAATAATCAGAATACATAAGGAGCGCAAGCAACTCAATAGGAGAAAAAAACAAAACAAAACAAAACCTAATTCTAAAATGGGCAAAAGATCTGAATATGTATTTCTCAAAAGAAAACATACTAATGGCCAACAGTCCTAGAGTCAGCCTGCAAAATCGTGGTATACGAAAAGTCACCCCTCCATATACATGGGTTTTGCATCTGGCAAATATTGTTTGATCAAAAAAAATCCACATCTAAGTGGACTCACGTAGTTCAGACTCAGGTTGTCCAAGATTTAACGGTACTGTTTCTTCTCTGCCTGTCTTCCATTTCAACCACTTTCTCTCTGACTCTTTTTACTTCTGAAGAAAACAGTCCACCAACTTGGTAAAGAGATAACTTCCAATTAAAAATATCTGAGCGGCCGGGAGCGGTGGCTCAAGCCTGTAATCCCAGCACTTTGGGAGGCCAAGACGGGCGGATCACAAGGTCAGGAGATCGAGACCATCCTGGCTAACACGGTGAAACCCCGTCCCTACTAAAAAAAAAAAAAATACAAAAAGCTAGCCGGGCGAGGTGACGGGCGCCTGTAATCCCAGCTACTCGGGAGGTTGAGGCAGGAGAATGGCGTAAACCCGGGAGGCGGAGCTTGCAGTGAGCTGAGATCTGGCCACTGTACTCCAGCCCGGGCGACAGAGCGAGACTCCGTCTCAAAAAAAAAAATCTGAGCTACAACAGATGCAGAGAGAAATCTTATCTGAAACTTCCCTTATCTGACTAACACAGAGCCTTAGGAGACATAGCTGCCACAAACCCTCCTCCAGAGGTCTCCAGTTACAGAAGCGCTGACCTTGGACATCAAGACACTTTTTAAAAAATTGCATAAAGCTGGGCACGGTGGCTCACACCTGTAATCCCAGCATTTTGGGAGGCAGAGGCAGGTGGATCACTTGAAGCCAGGAGTTTGAGACCAGCCTGGCCAACATGGTGAAATCCTATGTCTACTAAAAATACAAAAATTAGCTGGGTATGGTGACAAATGTCTGTAATCCCAGCTACTCCGGAGGCTGAGGCAGGAGAATCACTTGAACCCAGGAGGCAGAGGTTGCAGTGAGCAGACATCACACCACTGCACTCCAGCCTAGGGAACGAGAGTGAAACTCCGTCTCAAAAAAAAAAAAAAAAATTTTGTACGAACAAGACTCATAAGAAGCTTCCATTCTTTGAAGTCCTAAAGCCCCACTGGGGTGTTATATAGGTTGATATATAAACTTTTACCTCCAGCTGTTCAGGGAGCTACTCTCTCTACAAGGGTACACCCACCTGTATATTTTTCCCCTGTTACTCTATCGCCATTTAATTCACAGGCCCCCCAACCAGCTGGACTTAGGTTGGTGCAGGAGAACTCTTTCTTCCAAACACTTTTCCCTTGATTTCATTTTCATCCTCTTGGTTTTTTCCAAAGCAAACATGTACAAATAGGATCACATCAAGCAAAATTGTCTTTCTTCAATGCCCCTTATTACATTTCCACTTGAATTTATTCTCCTTTGAGTGCCTTATAATGTAGGCTTTATTTCTGAAATCATTCTGTCTGCTTCTTCTTTCCTGAGTTCAATGAACTCTTAATTTATTCCTTCAGAGCAGGGGGATGTCTATTTGCTTTTAATTTTTGAATTTTTGTTTCAAGATGGCTTTTCTTTTTTTTTTGATAAAGTTATGAGGTACAAGTATAATTTTGTTACATGCATAGATTACATAGTGGTCAAGTCAGGGCTTTTAGGGGGTCTACCACTCAAGTAATATACATTATACCCCTTAAGTAAAGGGTACTCAGCTACTCGAAAGGCTGAGGTGAGAGGATTGCTTGAGCCTGAGAGTTCAAGTCCAGCTTGGGCAGCATGATGAGACCGTGTCTCAAAGAAACAAAAAAAAAAAAGCTAAAGGGTGATTTGTCATATCCTCAAATGTTTGCCTGAAGACAACAGTTCATTCAGTTTGGTGTGTTGTGTTACAGCATTTTTCTTCTGCTTCATGGTAATTTTTCTTTTGGAGGGAAATGTAGAAATGTTCATCACTTGAGCTATTTTGGTTCTCATTTTCTATTTTCTTACAGAAACTTTTAATCTGTTTTTGGTTATTAATTTTTGGAATTAGAGTGGTCTCCAAGATTCTTAGTTGAATGGCGTCCCCTTCTGTCAGTGTAGTGAAGTATAAGTTTTTTTTTTTTTTTTGAGAAGTTTTGGTCTTATTGCCCAGGCTGGAGTGCAATGGCGTGATCTCGGCTCACCGCAACCTCCACCTCCCGGATTCAAGCGATTCTCCTCCCTCAGCCTCCCGAGTAGCTGGGATTACAGGCATGCGCCACCACGCCCGGCTAATTTTGTATTTTTAGTAGAGACGGGGTTTCTCCACATTGGTCAGTCTGGTCTCGAGCTCCCGACCTCAGGTGATCCGCCTGCCTCGGCCTCCCAGAGTGCTGGGATTACAAGCGTGAGCCACTGCGCCCGGCCCGAAGTACAAGTTTTTTTTTTTTTTTAATGCAGTAGTTCTTTTTAAATTTGGCAGAAGAACGTGGGCAGTGTGTGTGTGTGTGTGTGTGTGTGTGTGTGTGTGTGTGTGTGTGTGTTGTTAGGTTTTTTTTTTTTCGAGACAGTGTTTTTCTCTCTTACCCAGGCTGGGGTGCAGTGCTGTCATCCTAGCCCACTGCAGCCTCAAACTCCTAGGCTCAAACAATGAATACAGCAGTTCTTAAAGTGTGATTCAGGTCCCCAAAACCTTTTAGGTAGCTGCAAAGTCAAAACTACTTTAATAATATACTAATATGTTTTTGTCTTTCTCACCTTTATTTTCTTAACATATTTTCTTAGTATTTCTTAAGGTATGGAGCTTTCTTTTTCTTTTCTTGTTCTTCTTCTTTTTTTTTTTTTGAGATGGAGTCTCATGCAGTGGCATGATCTTGGCTCACTGCAACCTCTGCCTCCCAGGTTCAAGCGATTCTCCTACCTCAGCCTCCCAAGTAGCTGGGATTACAGGTGTGTGCCACCATGCCTGGCTAATTTTCGTGTTTTTAGTGGAAACGGGATCTCATCATGTTGGCCAAGCTGGTCTCAAACTCCTGACCTCAAATGATCCACCTGCATCGGCCTCTCAAAGTGCTGGGATTACAGGTGTGAGTCACAGGCACAGGCATGAGTCACAGTGCCTGGCCCACAAGTATGGACTTTTCTAGGAGCTACAGGACAAGTGATATTGCATCAGATTGAATTTAGACATGCAGGTATAAGACCAGCTGTCTTCCGTTTAGCCAGATATGAAGAGATTTGCAAAAATGTAAAATAATGCCACTCTTCTCATGAAATTTTTTGTTTTGGAATATATAGTTATTTTTCATTTAAAAATTAATTATGCTAATATGTAATCAGTTTATGATTCTTTTAAATTAATTCCTAAAATACTTTTTAAATTCTCAGTTTTAATATTTAATATAGTCAATGTTGATAGATATAACCTACAAATACAAAAGCTCTTTAGGGCACTCATTTCAAGAGTGTAACAAAGTCCTGAAACCAAAAAAGTCTGAGAACTGCTGCTTTAATGGATGGCTCTGTGTGTGTGTATGTGCATGTGTGTATATGTGTGTGTGTGTGTGTGTGTGTGGTGGGAATTGTATCTCCTGCAAGTTTTGGGTTCTGTTTTGTGTTATATGCCCTACATTTTCCTCTTTTGATTCTTTTTTTTTTTCCCTTGGTACTCACTGGTTATAGCACCTTTTGATTCTTTTCCTCTTCACCACCTAATCTTCAAAGGGTGCCTATCCTTTCCTTTCTTGCATTCTATTTCCCCAGAAGCGCGACTTTTCTGAGGTTGTCTCCTTGAGGCTACGCTGCCCTTTTAAGTCCCTCCCCGTGGTCAGTGCTCTGATCTACAGGATTCATTTTCCATGTTGTTTCTCTTAGGGCGGACTTTCTCTTTAACACAATGATTTCAGATCAATCTTTGGCCTGCTGTTACCTTCCCCCTCTTCTCTTCCACAGTTTTTCCAGGACTGCTCTCGCTCTCCACAAAGATTTGCAGTAGAATCGTGAAAGCCATCTCACTGGAATTTGGTGTTTATTTTTTCTACTTACAGGTAATTTAAGGTTTAGGAATTCTCTGTCATCTAGTTACGCTGATAATTTAGTTTTTGTTACTTTTTTTTTTTTCTATATCAGGAGTTAGTAGTCAACAAACCTTTTCTTTTCCTTTTTTTTTTTTTTGTAGAGACAAGATCTCACTGTGTTGCCCAGGCTGTTCTAGAACTCCTCAAGAGATCCTCCTGCCTGGGATTACAGGTGTGGCAGCACCTGGCCAGCAAACTTTTTCTTAAAGGGCCGTATAGTAAATAATTGAGGCTTGCAGGCTATACTGTCTCTCTCTCTTTTTTTTTTTTTTTTTTTTTTTTTTGAGACAGAGTCTCACTTTATCACCCAGGCAGTGTCATGGTCAGAGCTCACTGCAGCCTTCATCTCCCA
>NC_045434.1:178218907-178228883 GCF_002776525.5 Piliocolobus tephrosceles
CACTATTATCTTTGGCAACTCAGAAGTTCATAGTGATTTGTACGGGTTCTTTATGCTTGCAAAATAAAATACAACTCTCTTTGTGGCAGACACAGAGACGCACTGCCCAGATCCCCCTTCAAGGAAGAACTTGTTGCCCAGCTGCAGGGAGTGCATTAGGCAGACAACCTCCAACTGTCAGCTATTTCAGGATCTGCCTCATCTGCAGAGAGCTGCTTCACCCAAGGTCATACGCTTCCCAGCAATTCGTAGCTGGTAGAAAGGCCCAGCTATTTTGGCCTAACTTAGAACACTTTGATGTACAGTGTTTGCTCCAGAGCTCCCTGCTGACTTGGTTGAGGCTTTGTGGGGCCTGCTTCTCAGTTCAAGTTCTTCCTCTGCCTAATCCTGCTTCCTTCTCCTTCCTTTCACAAGAGTTGATCCCTACTAAGCTTCTTGCACCTCAGATTCTATCTCAGCATCTGCATCTGGAGAATCCAATCTATGACCCTCCTGGTAGTTATATGCATTGCAGATATTTTCCTCTATGACTTGTGTTTGGTTATGCTGCATTTTTCCCCCAACACAGTGTACCCCTGCCTTATTGCCCTTATTTTACGTCAGGTTATTCTCCCCCCTTCCTTGAAGAGTTAACACCTGGCTCACTGTGACTCTCTTCAGCACCATTCATGTGATAATTACCGCTGATTTCAGTAGAGATGATCCTTTTAATGCTTTGGCCTCTCGGTTCCTTAGCATACACTCCTCCTGTGGTCTTTTTATCCACCAAGTCATCCACTCATCGCCATAGTCATACCCTTGATTTTGTTACGACAAATTATTGCAAGCCTTCTTTACTCCCAATTTCACACACCCCATTCTCCAATCAGCTCCTCCTATTTTCAGCTCACACCTAACACTCCAGCTCCAGTGATCATTACCTACAATGAATTCATCTTACCATCTTCTCACTGTGCTCTCATCTATCTCCTTCCTTCCTGTTACAGACTAAATTGTGTCCCCCACCAAAATTCATTTATTGAAACCCTAACCCCCAACGTGACTGTATTTGGAAACAGGGCCTATGAAGAGGTAATTAAGGCTAAATGAAGTTGTAAGAGTGGCCCTATTGCCTAGGACTAGTGTCCCTATAAGAACAGGAAGAAATCACCTTGGGCAAGGCTGAGAAAGGGCTGCAGGGCAGTGGGAGTGCAGACTGAAAAGATGCACTTCTTTTTCCAGTTCTGATCAAGCCTGGGTCTGCCTCCTTCCTGAACAGGGCAGAGAATTCATCTAAATAGCCTAAGCAGGCTGGGTGCAGTGGCTCACACCTGTAATCCCAACACTTTGGGAGGCTGAGGTGGGCAGATCACCTGAGGTCAGGAGTTCAAGACCAGCCTGGCCAACATGGCAAAACCCCATCTCTACTAAAAAAGTACAAAAATTAGCCAGGCATAGTGGCTGGCGCCTGTAGTCCCAGCTACTTGGGGGGCTAAGGTGGGAAGATCGCTAGAGCCTGGGAGGTCAAGGCTGCAGTGAGCTGTGATTGTGTCACTGCACTCCAGCCTGGGTGACAGAGCAAGACCCTGCCTCAACAATAAATAAATAAATAAATTAATTAATTAATTAATTAATAAAAGAGTGCTTGGCAGCTTGATCAGGCTATGCCAGGAAGCCATCTCTCAAGTAGCAGCTTTTCTCCTATGCCATTGTCAGTTTTGTCCTGTCTGAGTCCATGGGACTTTTCTGTCTGATGGTGGCCTTCCTCATCCTCTTCATCAAGTGAAGCTCCATGGAGATCACCTACCCATACCTGCTTCTGTGACCTCATGCCATTCCTGGTGTTGGAATGTGCCAAGGTTTGCCATAAATACACATTTCTCTCTCTCTCTCTCTCTCTCTCTCTCTCTCTATATATATATATATATACACACACACACACACACACACAGACACACACACACATACACACACACATATATATATATATATATATGAAGAGGCACCAGAGGTCTCTCTGCACAGTCACAGAGGAAATGTCATGTGAGGACAGCCAGAAGGCAGATGGTTACAAGCCAGGAAGAAGGGCCTCACTAGCAACCTACCTTACCCTGCTTCTACCTCCATCCTGGATGTCTAGCTTCTAAAATTAGGAGAAAATAGTCAGTTGTGGTGGCTCGCACCTATAATCTCAGCACTTTGGGAGACTGATATGGGAGGATCATTTGAGGTCAAGAGTTTGAGACCAGCCTGGGCAACATAGGGAGACCCTGTCTTTAAAAAAAAAATTTTTTTGTTTTAATTAGCTGGGTGTGGTGGTGCACACATGTAGTCCTAGGTACTTGGGAGGCTGTGGTGAGAGGATCGCCTGAGCCCAGGGAGGTGGAGGCTGCAGTGAGCCATGATCACACCGCTGCAATATAGCCGGGGAGACAGAGCAAGACCTTATCTCAAAATAAACAAACAAACAAAAAATGATGACAAAATAAATGTCTGTCATTGAAATCACCCATTCTGTGGTATCTTGTTATGGCAGCCTGAACCGACCAATATGCCTCCTCACCCAGTTTAAATTCCATGCTCAGTCATAATCAGCCATTGCAATTACCCTCAACTGTATTATCAACCCTCAATTTGTATTACTTGCTTGGCAAAACCCAAACCCTTGTGAAATCCAATTCTTCTATATCTACATCGATGCTGCCGAATATGGCTGAAGGAAAGCAACTGTGTTGACTGGACTACTTTAAATTCATGACCACTTACCTCAAGTGGGCACTTAACTTCCTGGCAATTATTCTACATTTTTCTAGTCCATTAACTCTCCTCCTCTCTGAGTTAATTATTTCACAGCTTTTCCTCCCTCTTTATACGTGTTCCATCCTAACTCTCTGCTGATGACCTTGTTTCCTATTTCACTAATAGAGGCCACCAGGAGAGAACTCCCACAGCCATCAGCTCCACCAAGCCAACAGCATCCTTACACATACTCTGCCTTCTCTCCCAGCTGGCTGTGCCCTCTCTTTGCTCCTGCAACTTCCCTAACTCTCCTGTACCGTTGCTATTCACTCTCCAGTGGATAATCACCATCAGGATGCAAAGATGCTGTACTAGCTTCTGAATTCTCCAAAAACCCAGGAAGCAAAAAGGCAAAGGCTAAGTTTGACAGAGTTGGTCACTCTCTCCTCCTTGGACACCTTTTCTTCACTTGGTTTCCAGAACAGCATCATCTCCTGCTTATTGCTACCTCAGTCTACCTCAGTGAAAAGCTTTACTGGTTCCTCCACATCTCCCAGACCTCCAGTAATAACAGGAAGGTACCAGGCCATTGCTCTCTCTCTCTCTCCTTTTTTTTTTTTGAGACAGAGTCTCAATTCTATCACCCAGACTGAAGCACAATGGCATGATCATAGCTCACTGCAGCCTCGAACTTGTGGGCTCAAATGATCCTCCCACCTCAGCCTCCTGAATAGCTGGGACTACAAGCACACACTACCATGCCCAGCTAACTTTCTACTTTTTATTTTTGTTTTTTGTAGAGATGGGGTTTTACTATGTTGCCCAGGCTTGTCTCGAACTCCTGGGCCCAAGTGATCCTCCCACCTTGGTCTCCCAAAGTGCTAGGATTGTAGGCATGAGCCACCGTGTCCAGCTTCTCTTTCTTAATGGAATTTAGGCAAAATTTATTACTCATGGCCTTGGAATGCTCTTCCCTCAGAGAGCCACATGGCTCACCGTTACTTCCTTCCAGCTTTCTTTGAAGGTCCGCTTCTCAGTGAAGCTTTGTCCTGACTACCCAGCTGAAAATTGCAATCCTCTTCCCTCTGCCATGTACATACTGTCTATCTGCTTTCCTTCCTTTATTTTTCTCTGTAGGTATGACCTAACATAATATATAATTTACTGCTGTACCTTGTTTGTTTTCTGTCTTCCTCTTTAGAACATGAGCTCCATGAGGGAAGGCGTTTTTGCCTGCTTTAGTCACTTTATCCCCAGCAACTACAACAGCGCCTTGAATATATATATATAGCAGGCACTCAATAAACATTCACTGAATGAACGAACAGTAATGCTCACTTGCCCATAAATACAAGTACCTCGTCTTTTACCACAAAGGATATTTGTAAATATTTAAGTTGTTTCCACCCAGATTATGGCTTGGTAATTCATTTTTTTTTAATTTTTATTTTTGTAGAGACAGGGTCTCACTATGTTGCCCAGGATGATCTTGAACTCCTGAGAAACTCAGCAATGAGCAAAGGCTTACACAGTCACCACCAATCAAAAACTTTTTTTTTTTTGAGACAAGATCTTGCTCTGTTGCCCAGGCTGGAGTGCCGTGGTGCAATCAAAGCAAGCTGCAATCTTGACCTCCTAGGCCTAAGTCATCCTCCCACCTCAGCCTCATAAGTAAGTAAGACCACAGGCACAAGCTACCATATCTAGCTAAATTTAAAAAATTTTTGTGGCTGGGCGCAGTGACTCACACCTGTAATCCCAGCACTTTGGGAGGCCGAGGCAGGCGGATCACAAGGTCAGGAGATCAAGACCATCCTGGCTAACAGGGTGAAACCCCGTCTCTACTAAAAATACAAAAAAAAAATTAGCCAGGCGTGGTGGTGGGCGCCTGTAGTCCCAGCTACTTGGGAGGCTGAGGCAGGAGAATGGCGTGAACCCGGAGGCAGAGCTTGCAGTGAGTGGAGATCGCGCCACCGCACTCCAGCCTGGGCGACAGAGTGAGACTCTGTCTCAAAAAAATAAAATAAAATAAAATAAAATAAATAAATAAATAAATAAATAAATAAATAAATAAATAAATAAATAAATAAAAATTTTGTAGAAACGAGATCTCACTATGTGGGCCAGGCTGGCCTCAAACTCCTGAGCTCAAGCAATCCTCCCACCTTGGCTTCCCAAAGTGCTGGGATTATAGATGTAAGCAACTGTACCTGGCAAAAATTTTTAAGAGCTTCGTTTTCAGGATTAAGCAACTTTAACCTTCAACAGTGATCATAACCCTTAGTTTTCAGGTCAAATGATAGGGAAATGTGTAATGTCTTACTGACACACTAATCCCATCGCTGCTCATACCACCCACAGCTAGCTGGGGGATAGTAGAAAGCCAAAATGGGATTTTGAAAAATAAATTGGTTAAAATGTATCTACCAAAACGGCCAGATGTCTTGCCCATAATTCTCAAGAATTAGGTACAGGCACATGCAACTTCCTTCTACAGTTGCAGTGACCATCCACTTGGAAAACATTTAGGTATAAAATGGGATTTTGCTAGATTTTCACAAAGCATTACTGAAGTGTGTCCAAACTCTCCATGCACAGAAACAAGAGTCTAAACAATCACCCTGGTGAAACTGAGCTGGAGGCTGAATATACATGACGATTAATCAGAGGAAAGAAGCATCACTCAAACTTTCCTAGAGAGGACCATCCCGGCTTGTCCTCACCACGCATGCACCCTGGACCAGGCTTCTCAACTTGAGAAGATGTCTGCCTCAGGGGCATGGCAGCTTCTTGTGCCCTTTTTTTTTTTTTAGACAGAGTCTCGCTGTGTTGCCCAAGCTGGAATGCAGTGGTGCAGTCTTGGCTCACTATAACCTCTGACTCCTGGCTTCAGGGGATTCTCCTGCCTCAGCCTCCCAAGTAGCTGGGACAACAGGCGCCTGCTACCACGCCCAGCTAATTTTTGTGTTTTTAGCAGAGACGGGGTTTCACCATGTTGGCCAGGCTGGTCTTGAACTGCTGACTTTGTGATCCGCCCGCCTCAGCCTCCCAAAGTGCTGAGATTACAGGCGTGAGCCACCGCGCCCAGCTCTTGTGCCTATTTCACGAACTTTTAGCCTTAAGAACAACTTGGTGAATATTTTCTGTTGGCTTATAATTTGCTCCCTAGATGTCAACTGAGCAGGAGGCTGGGAGTGGGCTAGTTTGTGAGCAAGGTAAGAGGTTCCAACTTTAAAGAGAATAATTCTGTCACCAACCTCTATTCTGCAAGGAAAAAACTTAAGCAGTTAGCAATTTTCTCTCATTTGACAAAAAAAAAAAGCCCCTACTCAATTCTTACCTCAAAAGTTTAAAGGTCGCTAAGTGCGGTGGCTCATGTCTGTAATCCTAGCACTTTGGGAGGCAGAGACAGGAGGCTTGCTTGAGCCCAGGAGTTTGAGCCCAGCCTGGGTAACATAGCAAGGCCCCATCTCTACAAAAAAAAAAAAAAAATTTTTTTAATTAGCTGGATGTGGTGGCATGCCCCATAGTCCTAGCTACTCAGGAGGCTGAGGCGACAGGATTGCTTGAGCTCACGAGTTTGAAGGTGTAGTGGCCTATGACGGCACCACTGCACTCCAGCCTGGGCAATGGAGTGAGACCCTGTCTCAAAAACAAACAAAAACAAAAGTTTAAAGACACAGTGAGTGTGCCGGCCCCCTCTGCTCTATGAACGAGGACCAAAAAATGAGGTCAGCTTTACCAAGCAGTCATCACAGTGCTGGTCACATTGTCCCTTCTGAATGTATCAGTTTGGCTTTGGGTTTCATTTCTAAGATACAGACAACTTGCCATACCAAGGTAATAAGGATCTTCCCCTCCAGAAAGAATAGAATTATCCAAAAGATCAAGAAAAGTTTCAAAATGACTGATGGACCTTTGTCTGAATACTGGTGTATGGCTTTTGTGTGTCAAAAATCCAGGGATAAAAATATTACACTTTCTTTAAACTATCCCTTCTGTTCATAAAGAAACTTCATATCTCTGAGTGTTGAATCTGTCTCAGGGGACCCACATGATACCAATGTCCCTCATCTAGGGAGACTTTTGAAGCCTGGGGACACACACACACACAAATTGTTTCTGACTGCTGCTGGTCTAGGACCAATAAAACCCTCCGAATGCACACAGTCCCCAGCGTAATTTCCAATACTTCTACATTCTTTCCACAAATAGCCACCACCATTAAAGGGTTTTAATGTTTCGTTCAAAATGGATTAGTTCCTGTGGCCAATAGCCAATGTAATTATAATGAATGTTGTATTAATCCTTATGATATTTCCCTGAGTTCAATACATCACTGTATCTTAATCTTCCGCTATTCAGTTGCTCAATTACCCAATTAGACTGTTGGTGATCATTTACTGGGACTTATTTCATCTGTGGTACATGAGCTTACTTTTGGTTCCTAAGGAATTGGTCTGGCTTATGTGATTATGGGGATATTATTCTGGTTATGCACCACTTCTAGTCTCTCCCCTAAGCAAAATTATGGAATCTCGGAGAAATAACTGAAATGGAAAGGCTCTGGACATTAACTTTCCCAATAAATGGTGTTGCCAGGTCCATTAAGAAAAATTATTTAACATTTTAGAACAAGTTGGTAATGTCACATATAATAACATTCTAGACAGTATAACAACAAAAAGACTTCTGCCACTAGCGGTATGGCACACCAGATATTTTGAAAAGCTCTTCTTTAAAATATATTGATAGTGGATACATTTCAACAAATAGATATTTATACACTTAGTTAGGACTACAAGTAACTAAGGAAAATCTCTAGGAGCCTGAAACAGACACAAACTGCTGAAATAGGTGATGTTCCCATATGGAAACAAGACTACCACGGGGAGGCCAGGTGCAGGGGCTCATGCCTGTAATCCCAGCACCTTGGGAGTCTGAGGCAGGTGGATCACTTGAGGTCAGGAGTTAGAGAGCAGCCTGACCAACGTGGCAAAACCCCATCTCTATGGGAAAAAAAAATACAAAAATTAGACAGGTGCAGTGGTGGGTGTCTGTTGTCCCAGCTGTTTGGGAGGCTGAGGCAGGAGAATTGCTTGAACCCAGGAGGTGGAGGTTGCAGTGAGCCAAGATTGTGCCACTGGACTCCAGCCTGGGTGACAGTAAGACTCTGTCTCAAAGCAAAACAAAACAAAACAAAAAAACTACCATGGGGAAAATGCCAGTACTAGAAACCTAGAGCTTTGAGTTTTGAGCTTCATTTAAACCTAGTGCTTTAAACTAAACAGATTTAGTTTAACATGAGGTAGTGTCACAGAACCAACAATAACAACACAGATTAAATCTGTTTTGTTACTCTACCTTATGGTGGTATACTTCCTCATGCAGTAGATTTTCTTTCGTATTAGTTGTCCATTTTGATTAAATTAACATATAAGATTAAATCCTGGCCGGGCGCGGTGGCTCAAGCCTGTAATCCCAGCACTTTGGGAGGCCGAGACGGGCGGATCACGAGGTCAGGAGATCGAGACCATCCTGGCTAACACGGTGAAACCCCGTCTCTACTAAAAAAAAATACAAAAAACTAGCCGGGCGAGGTGGCGGGTGCCTGTAGTCCCAGCTACTTCGGAGGCTGAGGCAGGAGAATGGCGTAAACCCGGGAGGCGGAGCTTGCCGTGAGCTGAGATCCAGCCACTGCACTCCAGCCTGGGCGACAGAGCGAGACTCCGTCTCAAAAAAAAAAAAAAAAAAGATTAAATCCTGTGAATTTGAGGTGGGGTGCGGTGGTTCCTGCCCGTAATCCCAACACTGTGGCAGACCAAGGTGAGTGGATCACTTCAGTCCAGGAGTTCGAGACCAAGTGGAGTAACATGGTAAAACTCCATCTCTGCAAAAAATTCAAAAATAGCCATACATGGCAGCGCATGCCTATAGTCCCAGCTACTTGGGAGGCTGAGGCAGAAGGATCGTTTGAGCCTAGGAGGCAGAGGTTGCAGTGAGCTGAGATCACACCATTGCACTCCAAACTGGGCAACAGAACAAGAGTCTGTCTCAAAAAAAAAAAAAAAAAAAAAAAATTCAATATAATTCACCATGAATTAAAAAAGAAAATATGAGTTCATCTAATTAAAGGCAGATAAAAAGGATTTGATAAAAATTCAACATACTTTTAAAGAAAATTAAAATGGTGGAAGGACATGCTTTATCAGCTACCAAGACTTATTGTAAAATATGATAAGTAAGACACAGAGGGGCCAGGCACAGTGGCTCATGCCTGTAATCCTAGCACTTTGGGAGGCTAAGGCGGGTGGATCACAAGGTCAGGAGTTTGATACCAGCCTGGCCAACAAGGTGAAATCCCATCTCTACTAAAAATACAAAAATTAGCCGGGCATGGTGGCATGCACCTGTAATCCCAGCTACTTAGGAGGCTGAGGCAGGAGAATTGCTTGAACCCAGGAGCAGAGATTGCAGTGAGCCGAGATCATGACACTGCACTCCAGCCTGTGTGACAGAGTGAGACTCTGTCTCAAAAAAAAAAAAAAAAAAAAAAAAGACATGGAGGGATTAGTGCAGGCACAAATAGAAAAATGGGTAAAACAGACAGGCTAGAAATGGACACAAGCATATGTGGATTCCTGATATATGACAGAGCCATCACCAAAGAACAATAGGGGAAAGATGTTCTCTCAAAAACATGGCGCTCAGACAATTGGCTGTCTGGATGGAAAAAATGAAGTTGAACTCTGATATCATACCATATACGAAATATTTTCCAGGAGGATTAAATCTGACTGATTTGTCAGTCAGGTTCCAGTCAGGAAAAAGAAACCATACCAGTAACTCGAACAGGGAAATTTTAATATGAAGAATTACTAGGCCAGGCATGGTGGCTTATGTCTGTAATGCTAGCACTTTGAGAGATTAAGGTGGGAAGATCGCTTGAGCCCAGGAGTTTGAGACCAGCCTGGCCAACATAATGAGACCCTGCCTCTATGAAAAGTAACAAAAAATGTAGCTGAGTATGGTGGTGGTATGTGCCTATAGTCCCAGCTACTTGGCAGGCTGAGTTGGGAGAATTGCTCAAGCCCAGGAGGTCAAGGCTGAACTGTGATTTGCGCCAACGCACTCCAACCCGGGCAACAGAGAAAGACTGTCAAAAAAAAAAAAAAAAAAAGAAGAAGAAGAAGAAGAAGAAGAAGAAGAAGAAGAAGAAGAAGAAGAAGAAGAAGAAGAAGAAGAAGAAGAAGAAGAA
>NC_045434.1:178228893-178327651 GCF_002776525.5 Piliocolobus tephrosceles
AAGAAGAAGAAGAAGAAGAAGAAGAAGAAGAAGAAGAAGAAGAAGAAAAAGAAAAGAATGATTAACTAGTCACAAGAGGTTAACTACTTAAATGTGCAGAGAACTCCAAATAATACAGGCATAGCAGATGTAGGGAGCAGACACCCTCTCTATGGTGAAGGCAGAGTACCAAGGAAAGGAGTAAGCTTGGAATAGAACTGCCCATGAATTAAAGGAGAAAATATCAGATCATCTAATTAAAGGCAGAAAAAAGGATTTGATAAAAATTCAACATACTGTTAAAGAAAATTAAAATGGAGGAAGAACATGCTTTATCAGCTATCAAGACTTATTGTAAAATGTGATAATTAAGGCATGGAAGGGCCAGGCACGGTGTCTCACCCCTGTAATTCCAGCATTTTGGGAGGCTGAGGCTGAGATTCAGACCTCCCTGTGGAAGGTGTCACTGTGCTCCACTGGATGGGAGAGAAGGTACCACAGCCCAGGGTGGCAAGAAGGAAACCGTCCACTGGAGCCCTGGTGAAACTTGCTAGGAAACCAGCTGTTGTGGGGGTGCCTAGCTGGGAAACTGCCTGCTGGCATCCACACCAGTGGAACAAGAAAGAAAAGCGGCCGGGCACAGTGGCTCATGTCTGTAATCCCAGCACTTTGGGAGGCCGAGGTGGGCAGATCATGAGGTCAGGAGATTGAGACCATCCTGGCCAACGTGGTGAAACCCTGTCTCTATTAAAATACAAAAAATTAGTTGGGCATGGTGGCACGCACCTGTAGTCCCAGCTACTCAGGAGGCTGAGGCAGGGGAATTGTTTGAACCCAGGAGGCGGAGGTTGCAGGGAGCCAAGATTGCGCCACTGCACTCCAGCCTGGCAACAGGGCAAGGATTTGTCTCAAAAAAAAAAAAAAAGAGGGAAAAGCACCAGAACCAGGAAGAGGAGTCCCTTCCTCTGGCAATATCCCTCCAGCAATCTCTTCTGGCAAGACCTACCATTGCGTCAGTTGACCAAGGAGAAATGTTTACAAGGTCTGGCTCCAGTATTACAAAGCAGGGCAAAAAAGATTGGATTTGGAGTTGCGCAGCAATAAATTGCATAGTAACTGTGTAACTACCTAAATGTGAAAGGCAAAATCATAAAGCTTTCGGAAGACATTATAAAAGAATAGCTTGCTTCATGGTTTCAGTGTTATTAAGATATCCACAGCACCAACCATAAAGGAACTGATTGATCATTTTGCCAAATAAAGTAAACTTCTGTTCAACAAAAGTCATCATTAAGGCAGGAAAAAACGAATCCTCAGAGTGGGAGAAGATATTTGGAGCATATATAATCAATAAAGGACTAGTAACCAGAAAATATAAAGAGCAGGATGTGGCAGATGTATTTTCCAAAGACAGCTGCAACAATAACTCCAATTCCACGCACTTCTGTACAATGTGACCTTGACATTCCCTCCACTGAGACGAAAGACCTATATCTGCTCACCTTTAGAGATTCACTTATAACCAACAGAATGCAACAGAAGTAACGTTCAAGGCCATACAGCTGCTCCCTGGTTTACCTGGGACACTCGCCTTTGAAGCCCTGAGCTGACATGTAAGAATTCTGACTGTGTAGAAGCCTGTGCTTGAAGAAGCACAGATCACACAGAGAAACTCCATGAAGGTTTTCTAGCCAGTTGCCCCAGCTGAGGCCCCAAACAATAGTCAGCATCAACCACCAGACATGTTAGTGAAATACCTCCAGATAATTTTAACCCTCAGCCACTCAGTCACTTCCAGGCTTTGAGTCTTACCAGCTGAATCCCCAGACATCACAGAGCAGACACAAGCCATACCTACTGTGTTCCCGTCTAAATTCATGAACCATGGGATTTATAAGCCTAGTAAAATAATTGTTTTATGCCACCGAGTTTTGGAGTAATTTGTTATATAGCAGTAGTTAACTGGAACATCTTACAAATCAATTTTTTCCTTTTTTCTTTTTCCTTTATTTTTTTGAGATGGAGTCTTGCTCTGTCACCTAGGCTGGAGTGCAGTGGCACAATATCGGCTCACTGCAACCTCTGCCTCCCAGGTTCAAGCAATCCTCCTGCTTCAGCCTCCCAAGTAGGTAGAATTACAGGCACATACCACCAAACCTGGCTAATTTTTGTGTTTTTAGTGGAGGTGGGGGGTTTCACCATGTTGGCCAGGCTGGTCTTGAACTCCTGACCTCAACTGATCTGCCCACCTTGGCCTTTCAAAGTGCTGGGATTACAAGAGTGAGCCACTTTTTGTTTTCTAAAAAAAAAAGAAAGAAAGAAAAAGGCTGGGTGCCGTGGCTCACACCTGTAATCCCAGCACTTGGGGAGGCTGAGGTGAGAGGATCACTTGATGCCAGGAGTTCAAGACCAGCCTGAGCAACATAATGAGACCTGTCTCTATGGGGGGAAAAAAAGGCCAGGTATGGTGGTGGTGGTGCTGCACACCTGTAGTTCCAGCTACTTGGGAGGCTGAGATGGGATAATTGCTTGAGCCCAGGAATTCGAGGCTTCAGTGAGCTATGATTATGTCACTGCACTCTAGCCAGAGCAACAGAGCAAGATTCTGTCTTAAAAAGAAAGTGGCCGGGTGCAGTGGCTCAAGCCTGTAATCCCAGCACTTTGGGAGGCTGAGATGGGCCAATCACAAGGTCAGGAGATCGAGACCATCCTGGCTAACACGGTGAACCTCCGTCGCTACTTAAAAAAAAAAAAACTAGTCGGGCGAGGTGGCAGGCGCCTGTAGTCCCAGCTACTCAGGAGGCTGAGGCAGGAGAGAATGGCGTGAACCCAGGAGGCGGAGCTTGCAGTGAGCCAAGATCGCGACACTGCACTCCAGCCTGGGCGATAGAGCGAGACTCTGTCTCAAAAAAAAAAAAAAAAAAAGAAAGATGAAAAAAAAAGAGAGAGAGAACTCAATAGAAAAATTAGTAAAAAACTTAAACACTTCACAAATGAAGAAATTCAATAAACATAGGAAAAGTTAGCCGACTCCATTCATAATCAGGAAAAACGCAAATTAAAACCACAATGAGATAACTCAACAAAATGACACAATTTTTAAAGTCTGACATTTCAAGAGTTGATGAAGAGGTGGAGTAACAGGAATTTCCTTCACCTGGATCCTCTTGAAAGCAGAGTCTGAGACAAGGATTAATGTGGTAATGCTTTCTTTGGGATGCGCCAGCTCAGGGCAGTGAGGGTGAGGGAGGAAGAGAAGTGAAGCAGAGGAAGATGCAATACAATGTTATTGTGCTGATTGCCGCTTTGCAGCAAGCTTCCAAGAGACACAGCAGGTTGTTCATTAAATATGGTCATGCTTCAAGTGGGAAGGGTTGCAAGGAGCAATGAGAAGGGAGGGGAAATTTATCTTCCTGGCTTCCTCCCTTCTCCTGTTCCCATTAGTCAAGGTTTGCATCACATGGAGCTATTCCCCTGGGCATCCAGACATCTCCCATGGGCTTCTGGTCGCCTCCATGGTGTGGGTTTCATCCAAACCTGAATGTAGACAGGTGACCAGGTGCAGTTTGGGTGCTTAGAAAGAGAAAAGAAGGCAATTAGAGGAATCTGAGAAGGCACACGAGGTTTGTGTCATAATAAGATTCTCATACACTGCTGATGGAACACTGAATTGATGCAACCACTTTGGGGAAAGGTTTGGCAGTACCTGGTAAAGTTGAAAAGGTAATACCCTACAACCTAGCAACTCTGCTTCTAGGTTCATGACTTTTAGAAATTTGTGTAGAAATTGGGCGGGCGCGGTGGCTCAAGCCTGTAATCCCAGCACTTTGGGAGGCCGAGACGGGCGGATCACGAGGTCAGGAGATCGAGATCATCCTGGCTAACACGGTGAAACCCCGTCTCTACTAATAATACAAAAAACTAGCCGGGCGAGGTGGCTGGCGCCTGTAGTCCCAGCCACTCGGGAGGCTGAGGCAGGAGAATGGCGGGAACCCGGGAGGCGGAGCTTGCAGTGAGCTGAGATCCGGCCACTGCACTCCAGCCTGGGCCACAGAGCGAGACTCCGTCTCAAAAAAAAAAAAAAAAAAAACAACAAAGAAATGTGTGTAGAAATTTACAGAACCAGATCACATAAACAAAAATGTTAATACCAGCATGTTTTGACAAAAACTAGAGGTAATTCCGGTGCTCATCAAAGGGAGAATGAGCAAATAAACTGTTGTTTGTTCTCACCAAACACATGAACCAGAGGGAAAAAATGTTTCATAATTTACAGAAAATAGGAGAAAAGGTGTCAATCTGAAGGAGCTTGGTTAATATGGACCTTAAACAGAATAGGATCCTCAGAAGATTGTTAAATTGGCAAGGTAAATCCGAACATTGTCTAGAAGAGAAGATGACGAAGTTCAAGGACTCTACTTGACTGGCCTTAATGACAATTTATCCCTCTGTTAGGAACACTTATTAGACCCTGGTTCAGATAAGTGTTTTTTCTTATAGGTCAAATTTACATACAACAGGAACGGTAGCAAATTCAACTGTGATTTTTACAAAGTCACATGTACTGTGATTTTATTCTAGCCATGAAAAAAATGTGTGCCCTCCTTAGTAAAGAACACTACTATACACTCCAGAAAATGCCAAAGACAAACTATCAAACACCAGATCGAGAACTGAGACCTATGCTCTTGTGTTGGTAGCTTACTAAGATAACTAGAAACAAAGTTACATGAGGAATCATAATTATACTGGGAATAATAGCTTTGTGTGTAGGTGACAATAACCAATGTGTATATGTGTGTGTGTGTGTGTTTGTGTGTGTGCATTTTGTCCTCTCTCTAAAGTTCTTTTCCCCTCTATGCCAATTTGTGACCATTCTGGGCAAGGCTGAACAAGAATATGTGTGTGTGTGTGTGTGTGTGTGTACTATGTGTGTACAAAATTGGTATAGAGGGAAAAAAAACTTATAGAGAAAGGACAAAATGCTTAATGTTCTCACCCAAGAAATGATAAATGTATGAAGTGATGGTTATGCTAATTACCCTAATTTGATCATTATACAATAAGTGCATGTATCAAAACATCCCATTGTGCCCCATAAATTCGTACAATTATTATGTGTCAGTTTAAACAAATAAATAAGACAGGACAAAATTCCCAAGAATCTGAAAATACTTTATTCAGGTGCAGGGCTGATAACTCCTCTTTTTTAGGGGGTTTGGGGGACAGAGTCTCACTCTGGCACCCAGGCTGGAGTGCAGTAGTGTGATCTCGGCTCACTGCAACCTCTCCCTCCCAGGTTCAAGTGATTCTCCCGCCTTAGCCTCCCGAGTAGCTGGACTACAGGTACAAACCACAACACCGGGCTAATTTTTTGTATTTTTAGTAGAGATGGGGTTTCACCATGTTAGCCAGGCTGGTCTTGAACTCCTGACCTCAAGTCATCTGCCTGCCTCAGCCTCTCAAAGCACTGGGATTACAGGCATGAGCCACCACACTCCACCTTGATAATTCCTTTTGAAAGTAAAAGAATACAGAATAGTTATAACCTGGTGAGCAATGCGAGAAGCCTTGTCCACTGACTGGTCAGTCTGGAGCAGTGACTGGGGTCCCAGTGAGATTCCATTTGAATTGCTCTGTTTTTCATAACTTGTAGACGCTGTTCCAGGTTTCATTATAAATAAAGAAGAAAAGGGCCTTCTGAGAAGTCAGATTGTTTTTTAGCACAAAGACTATTTTAATCTCTCAGGCTCGGAACCCTACTCCCAAGACTTGTGATAATGCCAATATTTGTAAAAGCATACTTTAGAAAATTTCAGAAAGTCATTTATTATGTCTGTTGCAGGAAATAGTGCTGGTTCGTGAAATATGGTTGTTAATATTTACTGAAGTCACTAAGTGAGAAGAAGCAGTTCCCCGTCTTTCTTCCCGCAGTTGCTTATATTAACTATGTCCCTGGCAGCTTCTAGACACACAGTGCAAAGCTGTCTGTCTTCCCCTGGGTGGGCAGAGGGGAATGGGGAAGAGATGGTGGCAGAGATGGAGACCTGTTGTCGATGACAAAGGAACGGAAGGGGAGAGAGATGGAACAGACACGGCATTGGCAATGGCAACAGAACGAGGCTAGCCACAATGGTGGCATCAAAAGGCAATGGGGATGAGGAAAGGGGATGTTGGTGGGGACAGAGATCAGAGAGGAGACAGGAGTTAGAAGGGGAATTAGGGGAGAGGAGAAGGAGATAAAACATAAACGAGATGAAGATGGGTACACATGGGATGAAGATGGTATGGGGGACGATGGTATGGGCATGATGAGGATGACAAAGGAGATAGGCCTGAATGTTTGCTTGGATGGATGGGGAAGGAGAATGGGAAGAGATGTGAGTTATAGATGAATGGAATAAAAATAAGGGTAGAATGAGAACTGAGCATGTTGCAATGGGCACGGAGAAAAGACTCATTTATTCCTTCTTTCTCAAATACGTGAGGGGGCAGCTACTGTGCTCCAGGAACTATTCTAAGATCTGGGGATACAGTGGCAAGTAAGACTAAGTCTCTTCCCTAATGAAACTTTTGTGGTAGTAAGGAAAGCAGAAAACAAATTTGTTATATTATAATGAGAAGTGCTACAAATGAAAGTAAAGGGGAAAAAAAAGTAAAGCAAAAGAGAGTGATGGAGAATATCATTCTAGAAGGGCGGTCAGAAAAGACTTTTACAAAGAGCAGACACTGGAGCGGAGGAAAGTGAGACGGGAAGCCGGGCAGGTGCCTTAGGAAGGGCTCCGCAGGGGAGTGCAGTGGTGCTCAGGCCCCTCCTCGCCAGGGCTAGCCTCTCTGCTTGGGGGGTGGATCTCCTCCTCTCTCAACACAAGGATTCAGTTCCTCAAATATTTCTCTTCTCTTGCCTCTCTTTTCCCTCTCTACTGGATCGATCTCAGAAATACACAGAAATAATCTGCTGTTATTTACCATATCCTTAAAAAAAAAATACTCTTATGGGCCAGGCACAGTGACTTAGGCCTATAATCCCAGTATTTTGGGAGGCCAAGGAGGGCAGATCACCTGAAGTCAGGAGTTCAAGACCAGCCTGGCCAACATGGTGAAACCCGTCTCTATTAAAAATACAAAGATTAGCTGAGTGTGATGGCAGGCACCTGAAGCCCCAGCTACTTGGGAGGCTGAGGCAGGAGAATCGCTTGAACCCAGGAGGCAGAGGTTGCAGTGAGCCGAGATCACACCACTGCACTCCAGCCTAGGCGACAGAGAGACTCTGTCTAAAAAAAAAAAAAAAACTTCTCATGATCCTAACTTTCCCTCCAGCTCACACCTGTACCTTTCTATAGCAAAATTTCTTGAAAGAATTGTCTACACAACTAACTCCAATCCCTCTCTGTCCTCTCTCTCTTGAACATGCTCCAGTAAGCTTTTGCTCACACCATTTCCTGACACTGCTCTTGTCACCATCATTAATGACCTTCCTCTTATTAAATCTTATTCACTCAATTCTCAGACCTCTGCTTACTCAATCTTTGACACAACTAATCACTTCCTCCTCCTTCAAACCCCTATTTCTCTAGGCGTCTGGAATGCTACATTTTCCGATTTTCCTCCTACATGACTACCTCTTCTTTCTCCGGCTCTTCTCGCCAGCCTTTTAATATCAGAGGCTCTGGGGACTCCTGGGTCTCTTCTATTTTCTATTCACATTTATATCCTCAGTGCCTGCATCTACTCTTGTGGTTTTATTTATATTTATTATTGTGAAGATTATTATTTTAGAGACAAGATCTTGCTCTGTCACCCATACTGGAGTGCAATGCTGTGATCATAGCTCTCTGCAGCCTTGAATTCCCGGGCATCCTCTTGCCTCAGCCTCCCCAGTGGCTAGGACTACAGGCATGTGCCATCATGCTGGCCAATTTATTTATTTACTTTTTGTAGAGACAGGATCTTGCTTTGTTGCCCAGGCTGGTCTCAAACTCCTGGCCTCAAGGGGTCCTCTCACCCCTCCCAAAGCTCTGGGATTATAGGCATGAGCCACTGCAGCTGGCCCACTCTTGTGGTTTTAAATACCACCCACACACTGATGACTCACAAATGTGCAGCTCCAGCTCAGATCAGTCCCCTGAATCCAGATTATAATACCTGACTGGATTTCTAAGGGGCATTTCCATTAACACATCTAAAACCGTCCTTCTTGTCTTCCCACCCAAACCCACTCTTCCTACTATCTTCCCATCTCAGTGCAACTCCTTCCTTCCAGTTGCTCAGGCAAAATACAAAAAAAAAAAAAAACAAAACCCGGTTTCCTTTCTTTTTTCTCTCCCCACACATCCAAATCCATCAACAAGTCCTGTTGTATCTGCCTTCAAAATATGTTTAGAATCTTACCAATTCTCATCACCTCCATCATTACCACCCAAGTCCAAGTCATCATCATCACTTACCCAGTCATGATTGTCCCCCCGTCCCCCCCAAAAAAAAACAGTAGGAGGAAGAGGAGGGAAAGGGCAGCCCAGGTGGCAGAGGGGAGCAGCAGTGTGATGGGGTGGAGGGGAGCTCCGGGTAGTTAAACACTACTGGAGCGGAGAGCAGGTGGTCAAGAGTGAGGAGAGCTATGCTGAGGTGGTGTCAGGAACCAGAATGTGGGAAGTCTGGAATGTCACCCTAGGAGCTTGGATTTATGTTGAGCCAATGAGGACCCATGGAAACTTCACCACATTGGCTTCAGCATGGAAAATGGGTTGAGGAAGTAGAGACGGGGAAGCCCAATAGGAGGCAGTTGTGACCTGCCAATTGTAACGGTGACTAGGACAAGGGAGGTGGCCATGAAAATGGAGGGAAGTGAACAAATGCAAGCTTTTGAGGAAGTGGAGCCAACAGGACTGTTGGTTGTGGGCAAGGTCATAGGACACAAAGGCTTGAGCTTGGGGCCTGAGTGGATGAAAATGCTTCTCACTGACACAGGGAAGGCTGGAGAAGGAAGGGTTCATGGGGGAGATAAGGAATCAATTTTGGACTTAGTGAATTTAAGTACCTGAAAGAGTTCGTGATTGGATATAAAGGCCTAGAGCTAAGGAACCAAGGGTGAGCTGGGAAGATATTTAGATGTAACCTAAGTGTAGATAGTGACTGAAACCATAGGAGGAGTGAACTGTGGAGAGGGATAGAAAAGACCCAGCTCAGAGCTCCAACAACACAAACATTTCTAGGAAGAAGAACCTTGAGGAAGTCAGGAAGGGAGGGGAGTAAGAAGTAGAAGGGAACCAGGAGAGCTGTTTGAGAATATAGTTGACTTCTGCTGAGAGGGTCACAGCTGAGCATGAAACACGCCCATTGGATTTATCACAGTGACACTCATTGGTGACCTTGGGGGGAGCAGTTAGGACATGATGGTGTCTGAAGCTGCAGGGAGTTGAGGAGTAAGAGGTGAGGAAGAGGTTTGACCGCAGGGCTGAATTAACACCTTTAAAAGATTATGGTTCCCATCCTCCTACAAGTAATACATAATGAGTTTTTTATTTTCAAAATAACATAAAAATATGTAAATGTTAAAATTAAAATAAACTTTCTAAATTATTTTAATTGCAGTTAACTTATTTGCACATTTGTATTAAAAATAACTGTCCTTCCCCTGTTGAATAATGCTTATTTGCTGTGTTGTTCTTCTTTGTTGGTGCCTCAAGCATGTGCTTTGTTTGTCTACTTGGTAATCCTGTAGTGTTTGGCTCTGATAAAGACAAGGGAAGTAGGAGGCTCATTGGAGCCCAGGAGTTCAAAGCTGCAGAAAGCTGTGATCATGCCCCTGCACTCCAGCCTGGGCAACAGAGTAAAACTCTGTCTCCAAAAAAAAAAAAAAAAAAAAAAGACGAGGGAAAAGGGAGAGGTGAGAAAATGGGGTAGGATGGTTTTTCAGCCATAAAAAAGAGGGAAATTATGTCTTTTACTCCAACACGGGTGGAACTGGAGGCCATTATCCTAAGTGAAACACCTCAGACACAGAAAAACAAATACCACATGTTCTCTCTTATAAGTGGGAGCTAAATAATGTGTACACATGGAAGTAGAGTGTGGAATGACAGTGGAAATTCGGAAGAGCGAGAGGGTGGAGGGGGATGGATGACGGGAAATCACTGAATGGGTTCAATGTATGTTACTCCAGTGACGGATCCACCACAAGCCCTGACTTCACCACTATACAAAATATCAACATAACAAAAATACACTTGTGCCCCATAAATGCATACAAATAAAAAATCACTTAAAAAATTAAAAAGGAAGTTTGGTAGAGGGAGATTTGGGGAGTTTTTAAAATAATGGAGGCTTTATCATGCTTATAGGCTACAGACAAGAACTAACTGACTTAGAAACTAAAATGCAAGAAAGAAGGATGAATCAATAAAACCAGAGGGTCAAAGGTGCCCCCCCCCCTTTGCAGAGCACAGAAGGGATGGGCTGAGGGTGTGGCGTCCAGATTCTGTCCTACCCTACCCATGGGCTACTGGAGGGAAAAGACACCCACTGAGCACAGCAGCCACAGAGACAGGTGTCGCCCAGGCTGGGGGAGGAGTGGATGCTGAGGCTGGACAAGAGCAGGGAAAGGAGAAAGGGGAAGTTGGCACCTTTTGGACTGGAACATGGCATCCTGACCCGGGTCACAGGGTGCTTTCCCACCAAAGCAGCAAGGGGTGAAAAATAGACTCCGTCTTTCCCTCAGCATCCCCCAGGGTGAGGACTAGGGTGATGTGCTGTGGATGTTTGCCCCTCCAAATCTCGGGTTGAAATGCGATCCCCAGTGTAGGAGGTGGGGCCTAGTGGGAGGTGTCTGGATCTCGGGGGTGGATCCCTCATGAATGGCTTCGTGCTGTCCTTGTAATAATGAGTGATTTCTCACTGAGTTACGAGAGATCTGCTTGTTTAAAAGAGTGTGGCGCCTCCTATCTTCTCTCTCTCTCGCCATGTGACACACTGACTCCCCTTCGCCTTCCACAGCAATTGTAAGCTCCCTGAGGCCTCCCCAGAAGCAGATGCTTCCTGTACAGCCTGCAGAACCATGAGCCAAAATAAACCTCTTTTCTTTATTAGTTACCCAGCCTCAGGTATTTCTTCATAGCAAAGCGAGAACAGACTAACACGTGAGGAGAGAAGGAAAGCCAGCCAGACTGGGGTGGACCCCTCTGGCCAAGGCCTCCTGCCCAGGAAAGCCCTTCTCCCATGCTGAGCCCCCACCCCTATCCCGCCAGGAGGTCCCGTATCCATCTCCTGATAGGATGTGAGGACTGGAAGACCCTGTCCTGAAATGTCTCCCACCCAGACCTGCTTCAGTTTGTAGACTTTTACTTGCCCGCATGAGTGATCATTAAAATACACATTTCTGTGAGGGGAGCGGGAGACAAGCCCTGACCCCCGAGAGGAGGCAAGTGGCTGTGGGATGGGAATAAAGGCAGAAAGCAGAGGTAAGGATTCTAAGGCCACTTGGCTAGTGAGGTCACCAGTGGTGACCCCAGATAGTCTATGTAAAAGGGCACAGGGTCGCAATTGTGTTACAACAGGGGATGGGCCAGGGGACAAATTATTTTTACTCAGATTAGGCATTTTCTGCCTGGCTTGGGGGAGAATGAGGAACGGTGTTGAGTGTCTAAACTCTCCACAAGCTCCCGTTCGGTGCCACTCTGGAGAAAACATAACCCCAGATTGTGGCCCTGGAGAATCATGCTGGCAGAGCAAGGGTTAAAGCTTCCTGTGAGGGCAGGGGCCAGCCGTCCTGTGAGGCCACAATGTTGCAGTCCAGACTGAGGCAGGCAGCTTGGGAAAAACTGCCCACCACCTAATGAATCAGATACCACATTAGCTTGAGGTCAAGGCCAAGGCCGAAGGGGAGGGGAAGGGAGGAGGCTGCTGACAGAGAAGTTTGGTTCTCTTTGCCCCAGGAACAGGGAGGTGGCAGGGGCTACATAGTGACTGGAGGGCCCTGCCTCAGGAGCTCCCCTACTCACCCCACTCCTGGCTGGAACGTCCTCACTGCAGTGAGATTTTTCCCGTAAAGAGCACCTCAAGGTGAGATGCTCAGGACTCAGAACCTGGACTGAGATGCTGAAGAAAGGGGCTGGGTGCAGTGGCTCATGCCTGTAATCCCAGTACTTTGAGAAGTGGGCAGATCACTTGAGGTCAGGAGTTTGAGACAGCCTAAACAACATGGTGAGACCCCATCTGCCAAAAATACAAAAATTACCCAAGTGTGGTGACATGCACCTGTAAACCTAGGAGGCTGAGGTAGAATAATCGCTTGAACCCAGGGGGTGGAGGTTGCAGCAAGCCGAGATCACACCACTGCACTCCAGCCTGGGTGACAGAGCAAGACTCCATCTCAAAAAGAAAAAGAAAAGTGCTGAGGAAAGGGCTTGGCCTGTCCTTCTCATGTCCAGATGGGGAAGGAAGGTCAGTGCTGCCTGAGGCTCAGAGAACCCAGACTTGTGCTTCCAGGGTACACAGGAAACACAGACCCTCTCGATTCTGCTCCTCCTGTCCTGCTGTGTCCCACCTCCACCCGATTCTGATCTGGCCCCAGTTTATCCCCACCCTTTCCCCATGAGGTCTGGGTGGCATTGGTTCACCGTTGGTGCTCTGCCCTGGTCAGTGCACCCTGCCTCAGTCGCTGTGAGAGTTAGCTGCTCCTTCTCTAAATAATTACATATTCTCAACCAAATGGAGTCAACTCCTTCAGGAAGTTCTGCAGCCTCTCTGGGGTACAAAGGGCCATCCCACCAGCCTCAAACGGAAACAAATTCTGTGGTATAATTTATGCTCCAATGCTCCCTGTGGGTCCAAGCTGAAGACAGTATCCGCACACTTGCTTAGTTTTCTTCCTCTGTCCCATCCTGCTTCTCTCCCACCTCTTCTTCTGACAGGACTGCTCTCATAATCACTGAAACAAGAATATTCATGTCAGACTCTGTTCTCGGGAACCTGACCTAAGAGCCTTTCTTCTATTACTCATAACCAGTATCGCCCAAGATACCACATCAACCACAATACATTGTCTCAAAATTCAGCTCTATCTAGTAACTAATACCTTGTGATACATCCCTTTCTGTTTAAACAGAGTATTGCAGGTTCTGTTGTCTGCAACCAAGAACCTTGACCAGTAAAATGATTCACACCAGAAATAGTTGCAGCAACCGTCACTCAAGGGAGTGGGAGTCTGACCTAGAAGGGGACCTCTTGACCCGGCTGAGTTTGAAGGCAATGAAGATTCTAATAGCATTAGAGGATTAGACATTATATATTGTTTGTTTTAAAAAAATAATATAATAAAAAATGAGCTCAACACTCATCCCAAGAGTTAAACGTTATCGATCACTTAGTTCTATCCATGCCTCCCCCAAGAGGCAACCACTATTTGAGAATGTCATCTATATAGATGCCTACATGAAATATTGTTTTGTTTTGCTTGTTTTTGATCTTTATAAGAAGACTGATCTTCAAGACTTGCTTTATTGCTCAAAATTATGTTACTAAGATTCTCCATGTTGTGGCATGGAAAGGAATATCATTCATTTTTACTGCTGTGTCGCATTCCATGTGTGAGCACACCACAGTCTATCCAGTCTGTAGTCAACAGGCATTTGAATGGTTCTTTTATTTGTGCTCTTACATATAGTGCTACTGGCTACACTCCTGTCAGATGTCTTCTGATGTACCTGTGCAAGAATTTCTCCTGGGTATATATCCAAGAGTCGAATATCTGGGTATGTTCAATAACACAAGATAATGACAAATTGTTTTTCCAGAGTGGATAGACACCAACCATTAATGTATAAGAGATATCCCTGACCAATATTCTCTTCAGAAAGTTGGCCAGGCATGGAGGCTCTTGCCCGAAATCCCAGTACTCTGGGAGGCTGAGGTGGGAGGATTGCTTGAGCCCAGGAGTTCAAGACCAGCCTGGGCAACATATCAAGACCCCATCTCTTAAAAAAAAAAGTATTATCATACCCTTAATTTTTCGTTTTTTGCAGGGGAGGGTGTTTGTTTATTTGTTTGTTTGGAGAAAAGGTCTCACTCTGTTGTCCAGGCTGGTGTACAGTGGTGCAATCTTGGCTCACTGCAGCCTTGACCTCCCAGATCAAGCAATCCTCCCACCTCAGCCTCCCAAGTAGCTGAGAACACAGGTGCATGCCACTATGCCTACTTATTAAAAAATTTGTTTTTGTAGAGACGGGTCTCTCACTGTATTGCCCAGGCTGGCCTGGAACTCCTGAGTTCAAGTGATTTTCCCACCTTGGCCTTCCAAAGTGCTGGGATTATAGGTGTGAGCCACGGTGTCCAGCCCATACTTCTTAGTTTTTGCCAATTGAATGGATGTAAATGGTATCTTATTCTAGACTTAAGTTTCCCTGATTATTAATAAAGTTGAGTATTTTCCATCCATTTACTGCCCATTCATGTTTCCTTTTCTGAAGGAAACTTGCAAATTTTTCTATTGAATTACTTCTATATTTCTTACTATTTTATAGGTGTTACCTGCACATACTAGATACTGTTGTTGATTATACACATGTTATAAATATCTTCTTTGCTTGTGGCATGTATTTTTATTTCTTCTAATGTATAATAAATAAACAGAAGTAATAGAGCTATTAAGGATTATTTTAAGCTGGGCACAGTGGCTCATGACTGTAATCACAGCACTTTGGGAGGCCAAGGCAGGGGATCACTTGAGGCCACAGGTTTGAGACCAGCCTGGGCAACATGTGAAACCTCGTCTCTACTAAAAATACAAAAATTAGCCTGGCGTGGTGGTGCTCAACTGTATTCCCGGCTACTTGGGAGGCATGAGAATCGCTTGAACCTGGGAGGCGGAGGCAGAGGTTGCAATGAGCCTACATTGCACCACTGCACTTCAGCCTGGGTGACAGAGACTCTGTCTGAAAAAAAAAAAAAAAAGGTTATTTTTATTCATATTATGAATACTATTATGCCAACAATTTTATTATATAATATAATCATTAGTATTCTGGCTTATATTACTTAAGCTGTTATAAACATCTCTCTCTTTTTTTTTTAAGACAGTCTCGCTCTGTCGCCCAGGCTGGAGTGCAGTGGCGTGATCTCGGCTCACGGCAACCTCTGCCTCCCAGGTTCAAGTGATTCTCCTGCCTCAGCTTCCTAAGTAGCTAGGACTACAGGTGCATGCCACCACACACTAATTTTTTGTATTTTTAGTGGAGATGGGGTTTCATCATGTTGGCCAAGCTGGTCTCGAACTCCTGACCTCGTGATCCACCTGCCTCAGCCTCCCAAAGTGCTGGGATTACAGGCATGAGTTACCGTACCTGGCCTATAAACATCTCTTGACCTTAAAACAATATAAAGTTCTTCTAAAGATACCCAGTTAGCACACTTTCTCATTAAAATTGCATTAATTTTCAATCTATTTCCATATTTTTTGAAAGTTCTTAGTCATTGTTTTTGTGCACACGATTAGCAGCTTTCAAATAATGATTATTATAGCACTTTACTCATGAAATATTAAATACACATGTATACCTCAAATGACTAATAGAATTTTGGCATATAAAGCCAAGGACATTTTCATGATTCTGTATCTTGAATGGTTACCTCTATGTGAAAGTGAATATTCAGATATTAACAATAAATTCACATAACATGGTGTGGTTCATTTACTGATATTGTTATGTTGATAAGATATGACAGAAATCAACACAGTCATGATCATGGATCACACGCAGGTTCAGGGATGTCACAAATGATACTGAAGAAGGTATTTGGCTATTTAACCTTGTAAGGGCTAGAGCCAAAGTCATAGTTGAATAGCAGATGTGAGCCAAATACTAAGTCCACAGCTAAGCTTTAGTGCATCCCTAATATGAAATTCTTCACAGTCTACATCATAAAATTATTTATATCTAGGCTTCTCTATGGATTTGCATAGAAAGTGTCTAGAATGATAACCGACAAATGTTGAAGATAATTGTTAGGGGATAGTGGCGTTTGGGGCAGTTGAAAAAGCTTTTCCAGTACTTTCTGTATTAATTATTATAATAAGCATGTATCTTGTATGAGAATTTAGTCAAGAATTCACAGTAACAGTATCAATAATTACATATACATAACAATAAATTTTACTGGTTTTTCACTTGTTGCCATGTTTAACATATTATGCCTTCCTTGTCTTCCAGCTAACTTATCTCATTCATTTTTTCATTTGGCTGAAGTGCTTCCTCTGGCAGTTAGTTTAGGGAGGGTACATAGGCAGTTGTGCTAGGTATTCTCCATGTGCCTCTTTTGGTCCACTTTCCACTCTGCTCTGGCCCAGCACTGCCCTGCTGTCCTGTGGCCCCGTTAACCTTGTGAATTGCATCAATCCTCCCTGCTTCCTAACAGCATTCAATCCAGAGTTGGCTCCAGCTTCCCTAACCCCTTCTTGGAGGCATCCAATACAAGCACAAACTCAAGTCTCCCTTACTAAGATGGTCCCAAGATTCATGCATTCTTCCTGCTGCAGCAAGCCAGATAAACCTAACTTTTATTAACTACAGGTATGGCCCTCACGGTCTTTTTGCTGATAAATTTTGACATACTATACAAACTCATTCTTCCTGAATCTGTGGTTGAAGAAAATAAAATTGCCCATAAAAAGCAGAGTGTTCCTATTCTCAAGCTCTGTCTAAATCCCATAAGCAGAGTCAGAATATATCCAAGTGATTATTTAAAAAAAAGAAATCAGATGGCAGCTGCCCAAATATAATGATTAATGATTTCTGGAGCAGCCCAGCTGAAGAATACTCCCAATATCATAGAAGAAACAGCTTGGTTCTTTCCTTTCTTACAATATGCCTATGAGAAATGTCAAATATAGGAGAAACTTAGGCTGCATCTGACATAAAGATCTGACTTAGTAACAACACTTAATGATTGGCATCTATATTTTTTTTCCATTTTACTGGGGTATAATTCAGATACAGTAATACTTACAAATCAACTTTATTTTTATTTTTATTTTTTTTTTGAGACGGAGTCTCGCTCTGTCCCCGAGGCTGGAGTGCAGTGGCCGGCTCTCAGCTCACTGCAAACTCCACCTCTCGAGTTTACGCCATTCTCCTGCCTCAGCCTCCCAAGTAGCTGGGACTACAGGCACCCGCCACCTCGCCTGGCTAGTTTTTTGTATTTTTTTAGTAGAGACGGGGTTTCACCGTGTTCGCCAGGATGGTCTCGATCTCCTGACCTCATGATCCGCCCGTCTCGGCCTCCCAAAGTGCTGGGATTACAGGCTTGAGCCACCGCGCCAGGCCACAAATCAACTTTAAATACATATCCTCCCATGTACTCACAACCCAGATCAAGAGTAGAGCAATTCCAGCACTTCTGAGGACTCTCCTGTCCCCTGCAAGTTAATACCACTCCCTTGGGTAACCCGGTCTGGCCTCTTACCACTATAGGTTAGTTCCACCAGCTTTCAAACTTCATAAAATTGCAGTCATACCGTGTGTATTCTTTTGTATCAGACTTCTTTTTTTTTCTTTCAATCAAAATTATGCAACGTTCACCCATGTTGTTTTATTATCAGTACTTTGTTCTTTCTTACTGCCACGTAATATTCCACTGGATGAGTATAACACAATGTACCCACCCATTCTTCTGTTGATGGACATAGGGTTTTTCCAGTGTAAGCGATAGTGAATAAAGCTACTATGAACATTCTTGTACTTGTACTTGTCTTCTGGTAGACAGAAGCACTCATTTCTGTCGAGTATATAGCCAGGAATAGAATTGTTGGTCATAGAGTATACGCATGTTTAGCTTTAGTAAACACTGCCAAAGTTTTCCAAAGTAGCTGTATCAGTTCACATTCTCACCAGCATTTTTTCCTCATTTTTTCCCGTCCTGGAGATATATGATTTTTTTTTTTTTTTTTTTTTTTTTTTTTTTTTTTTTTTTTTTTTTGAGATAGGTTTTTGCTGTGTCACTCAGGCTGGAGTACAGTGGCGTGATCAGGGATCACTGCAGCCTCAAACTCCTGGCGTCCTCGTATCACCTCAGCCTTCTGAGTAGCTGGGACTATAGGCATGCAACACTACACACGGCTTCTTTTTAAATTTATCTTTTTTTTTTTTTTAAATAAAGATAGGGTCTTGTTTTGTTCCCCAGGCTGATCTGGAACTCCTGGCTTCAAACCATCGTCCCTCCTTGGCCTCCCAAAGTGTTGGAACTGCAGCATGAGCCATGGCACTCAGCAATATGATTTTTAAAGGACTGAGAAATAATGCTCTGATTTTTAAATTTGAGGGGTTTGTGTAGATAGATATAGATATAGGCATAACATAAAATAAGAGATGGCTGGCTACTTGTATATTTGATCTTAATAAAATAAAAATAAGTTATCTAAATTCAGTTTTAGAGTAAAAAACACATTCAATTACAATTTTGATCATTTCTCTTGGGGGAAGAATGACTGACAGCATCAACTGCTTGGAAAGCACGTGGAACTTCTTGAGACAATGGGTGTTGCTGACATAGTGTGGGCAAACCCCAAATTGGGGCTTAGCCCAGGAAGGTTTTTGGCTTCACTCCGTAAAGAATTCAAGAGCAAGCCAGTGGTAGAAGAAAACAGCTTTATTGCGGTGGCAGTGTGGCGGTACACCTCTGTGACAGCTCCTGCAGAGCAGCGCTACCCCATGGGCAGTGTATACAGAGTAGCAGCTCAGGGCAGTTCTGCAGTTACATTTATACCCACTTTTTTTTTTTTTTTTTTTTTTTTTGAGACAGTCTTGCTCTGTCACCCAGGCTAGAGTACTGTGGTGTGATCTCAGCTCACTGCAACCTCTGCCTCCCAGGTTCAACGGATTCCCCTGCCTCAGCCTCCAAAGTAGCTGGGATTACAGGCACCCACCACAACACCTGGCTAATTTTTGTATTTTGGGTAGAGATGGGATTTCACCATGTTGGCCAGGCTGGTCTCAAACTCCTGACCTCAGGTGATCCACCCACCTGGACCTCCCAAAGTGCTGGAATTACAGGCATGAGCCACTGCACCCAGCCTACACCCATTTTTAATTACATGCAAATTAAGGTGCAGATTATACAGAAATTCTAGAAAAAAGGTGATAACTTTCAGGTTGTCAGGTCATTGCCAAGGAAAAAGTGGTAACTACAGGGTGTTTCCCTAGCAATGGTAAACTGACATGGCACTGGTGGGTATGTCTTAGGGAGAGGTGATTTTGCCTCTTCCCTGTTTTAGCTAGTCCTCAATCTGGTCCAGAGTCTGAGTCTCACCTCCAGAAGTGAGTCCTGCCTCCTATCTCATTCCCCCCTCAGAGATTAGATACTCCTCTTTAATCTTCAAGGGACTACAGAAGGTTGGAGGTCTACCTCCTATAACTGTTTCATGCTGAGTTTATGGATGCAGGCCCTGTCTAGTCCTGGAGAAGTAGAAATCTCTGGATACCTGATCTAAGGGGCCCAGAGGCAGGACACTTTCATTCTCCAGGTGAGTAGGCAGGTCAAGTTGGAAGCCTTGTGCCAGGATTGTCTTTACCTGGAACTGTTGTAATATAGAAGACAAACTTTACTAAGAGGTTAAACAAGCCAAAGATTAGTAATAACAAGACAGCTATCAAAGGTCCTAGGAGAGGTAAAAGCCAGGTGAAACTTGGGAAGGCACTTTTGATAGTTGGCCAGATATAGTTGGGATTAATGCCCTGGTTATAGCTACGTAACCAGGTAGCTTAGCTTGCTCACAGATCTTTTGAATGTTAACTTCAACTGTCCAGAGTTGTTGATGTATGTGCAACAGGTTTCATTAGTAACTGCACAGACTCTACCTTGTTCAGCTAGTAAATAATCCAGTGCTAGTCTGTTATTGAGAACTACATTTGCCAAAGAGTCTAGGGACTCTTGAATCCCCTTTAATGCCTGACCGGTATTGGTGGCTAAAGATTCTAGGGTAGGCCGGGCGTGGAGGCTCAAGCCTGTAATCCCAGCACTTTGGGAGGCCAAGACGGGCGGATCACGAGGTCAGGAGATCGAGACCATCCTGGCTAACACAGTGAAACCCCTTCTCTACTAAAAAACACAAAAAACTAGCCGGACGAGGTGGCGGGCGCCTGTAGTCCCAGCTACTAGGGAGGCTGAGGTAGGAGAATGGAGTAAACCCAGGAGGCAGAGCTTGCAGTGAGCTGAGATCCGGCCACTGCACTCCAGCCTGGGCAACAGAGCGAGACTCTGTCTCAAAAAAAAAAAACAGATTCTAGGGTTTGAGTCAAGTTCTTTAGGGTTCTTTAGGGTTGACTACGGGTGAGTAGATAAGCAAAGCCACTCTAGGGTGCTGCTAGTCCTATTGCTGCCCAAATTCCTTCCAACTGAATTAATCCAATGGCTCACTTACTTCTGGCATTCCTGGGTCTTATGAGGTTAAAGACCATGATCCCCGGAGGGGCAAGGGTGGCCAACATATGTTCATCTCTGTTCCAAGTTTCATTCTTTTTTTGAGGCAGAGTCTTACTGTGTTGCCCAGGCTGGAGTGCAATGGTGTGATCTCGGCTCACTGCAACCTCCACCTCCCAGGTTCAAGCAATTCACCTGCCTCAGCCTCCCAAGTAGCTGGGATTACAGGTACTTGCCAGCAAGCCCAGGTAATTTTTGAATTTTTAGTAGATGGGGTTTCACCATGTTGGCCAGTCTCGTCTCTACCTCCTGACCTCAAGTGGTCCATCTACCTTGGCCTCGTAAAGTGCTGGGATGACAAGTGTGAGCCACCACACCCAGCCTATTCCAAGTTTTTTATATACAGAAAGCGATTCCTAAAAGAACAGGTGGCTTCCTGGGGAGTCAGGAGTGGTTACGGGGTGTGACTTCTTCCCACTCATGGCCACAAACAAAATGAGCCTGGGGGGACACAGAGGCCCTACGGGGTGTGATGTTTATCCTTTGCTGCCAAGTTGGGTCTCTAGAGGAGATATTTTCCCCCTGTTCTAATGGGAGTGGTCAAACGATCTTTGTTTTCCAGAAGAAACAGTACTCCCACCTTCCCAGATTAGGCAGTTGTTTTTCCCTTGTATGTTCTGATCCAGGAGAAGGCACCATATATGGTCTCCTCACTGACAAGTGGAATCCCATTTACCTCACTGCAGCCTGGGGAACTTGGCAACTAGATTTGGATCAGAGTATCACAGGGAAACGTCTGCTTTTGTGTCATTAACACAACAGTGGGTGCAAAAGATAGAATCATTAGTGCGTTGGAGATATGGATACCCAACTTCCCAGGTCAAGATAATAGTGGCAGGAGTTGGGGGGTCATATTCAGGTGGAATTGGAGGGGAATCAGAACGAGAGTTTCACTTAACAAGTAGGGATTTGGGTATTTGGGGATCACTATGTTTAGTTAGCAGATCTGGAGACATGGCCATGAAATGTTCTGGGTAGGCCAGAAGGTAGAACTCTACCCTGGGAATATGGATGACAAATCCTGCAACCATTAAGATGATTCCCTGAGGCTATAATTTTTGAAATATTTACTATAGGGTTATGTTCCCACCTGCACTGGATCAGGGTAATTAGGAAATCAAACAGGATTAATAGTGACAACATGGAGACCAGTGAGGCCTTAGAGTGGCCTCTACACCCAACAAGGACAAATGAGGTGTTTCCCGGGAAGTTGGCTAAAGCAACAGAAAAGACGGATTACGATCAGGAAGAAGATAAAAATTATTACTCCTATTCCCACCCACAGCATCACGTTACCACCTCTGGCTGAGGGTGGATTGTTTTAAACAGGCAGCAGAGGTCTTCCAAAAGCCCACAGATGTAGGTCATGGGGGCTTCCTTTTGTGCTGCAACTCATAAGAAACAGCTTTAACCTGGACAGGTGTACCAAACTAGTTATACCCTGAAGTTTAATAGCAGTAGGTGTACTCAACAACACCTGATACGGCCCTGATCAACGTGTAATTGATCGTTGGAGGATTCTTCTTTCCAAGTTTTTACTAAGACTAAGTCTCCTGGTTGATTGTCGGCGTTAACTATTTCCTTTGTTGAAGGGAGCAATATTTTGTCTCCATAGGACTTGGAGGGTCTTTTGAACCCAGCCTAAGTTGATAATATGGGTGAGCATTCTATGTGTCTCTTCATCAAACAGGAGGTCTGAAGTTTAAAAGGGCCTCCCCAGAACTTGCAGTGAGCCGAGACAGTGCCACTGCACTCCAGCCTGCGACAGAGCAAGACTGTCTCAAAAAAAAAAAAGGGCCTCCCATAAATCATTTCAAATGGACTGTTTTAGTGTTCCCTTTGGAGTCATCCTTACATATAAAAGGGTGATGGGAGGCAGGGCGTGGTGGCTCACACCTGTAATCCCAGCACTTTGGGAGGCTGAGGTGGGTCAGGAGTTCGAGACCAGCCTGACCAACATGGTGAAACCCCATCTCTACTAAAAATACAAAAATTATCTGGCCGTGGTGGTGCCTGCCTGTAGTGCTAGCTACTCAGGAGCCTGAGGCAGAAGAATCGCTTGTACCTGGGAGGCAGAGGTTGCAGTGAGCTGAGATCACACCACTGCACTCCAGCCTGGGCAACAGAGCAAGACTCTGTCTCAAAAAAAAAAAAAAAGAAAAAAAAAGGTGATGGCTAGGAGAGAAACCCAGGCCTCTGAGGTCTCCTAACAGAGCTCTGCTAATGTCCTTTTACAAATACGATTAGTTTTTTCTACCTTCCCCAAGGATTGAGGTCTCCAGGAGGAGTGAAGATGATAGGTAATGCCTAAGGCTCAGGACACCTCCTGGGTCCGTTATCACTCTGTAGGAGGGTCCATGATCACTCTGCAGACTTTTAGGTAATCAAAACCTTGGGATGATCTCTTTAAGTAGGAACTGACACTTCTAATGCCTTTTCTGTTCTTGTGGGAAAAGCCTCTATCCACTCGGTGAAAGTGTCTATAAACACTAGTAAATGTTTCAGTCCCCTGTACGGTGGCATCTGAGTAAAATCTATTTGCCAGTCTTCCCCGTGGTATGTTCCTTGATGTTGTACAAGAGCTAGTAGGGATAAGGGTATGGGCAGTTTCCTGGGTCATTACCAGCATAAAGTTCACAGGCCCTAGTGACCCACTTTACAGTCTGGAATAATTTCTTTCCCAAGAAGATTTGAGAAACTAATTTGAATAGGGAACCCTGTCCCAAATGTCAGGAGTCATGGGAATACTTAATTATTTTCCATTGCTCAGCCTCAGGGAGAAAGAGTTTGTTGTTTTCTAGCAACCATCCTGAGGGATCCTTTTGTAAGCTTTTCTGTTATGCCCATTTAATTTCCTCAGGGGCATAGTGTGGTGCTGCTGACACGGGTGGAGTACCTGGCATTAATGCAGTGCACGGGAATACTGGTGTCTCCTTAGCTGTGGCTTTAGCTGCTCTGTCTGCTGGAGCATTTCCTCAAATGAGTGAGGTGTCTCCCTTTTGGTATCCCCTGCAGTGACTAACTGCCACCTCCTTTTCCCAAAGGAAAAGGACAGCATCTAAAAGTTCCAGGATCTCTGAGTCATGTTGTATGGGGGATCCCTTAGCTGCTCATGTTCTCCTTTCTTTTCATATGGCAGCATGAGCATGGAGCATGCTATTTGGAATCAGTGAGTATATTGACCGTTAAGTCTTTTCCCAATTGGAGGGCCCTGATTAAAGCAATTTAATTCCACTTTTTGAATGGAAGTCTAGGGAGGCAAAGCTTTTGTCTCAATGATCTCTTGTTGGCTAACCACTTCATAACCTGTCTTCCTCACCCCTCATGCGTAAAGCCACTCCCATCTGTAAACCACCCAACACTGGGGTTAGGCAGGGGCTCGTCTTTGAGATCAGGCCTGCTAGAGTAGGTCTGTTCTATGGTTTCCACGCAGGAGTGAATGAGTTGGGGATCTGTTTGTTGGGACATGAAGCCCACCAACAGGGTAGCAGGGTTTAAAACTTTACCTACTTTATTTATTTTATTTTATTTTTTTGGAGACGGAGTCTCGCTCTGTCGCCCGGGCTGGAGTGCAGTGGCCGGATCTCAGCTCATCGCAAGCTCCGCCTCCCGGGTTTATGCCATTCTCCTGCCTCAGCCTCCCGAGTAGCTGGGACTGCAGGCACCTGCCACCTCGCCTGGCTAGTTTTTTGTAGTTTTTAGTAGAGACGGGGTTTCACCATGTCAGCCAGGATGGTCTCAATCTCCTGACCTCGTGATCCGCCCGTCTCAGCCTCCCAAAGTGCTGGGATTACAGGCTTGAGCACCACGCCCAGCCAACCTACTTTAAAAGTAACAGCTGGGTGCCAAGCAGAAGGGCCTGATATTTCAGTAAGTGACCTCCTGTTAGCCATTGGTGTCCCTTTGTCTCTTAGATTCCCTATACTTGGTGGTGGGTCATGACATCTAATTGTTGTCCCAAGGTAAACTTACTGGCTTCTTCTACCGATAGAGCAGTGGTGGCCACAGCTTGCAAGCATCCTGGCCATGCAGCTGCCACCTGGTCTAGCTGTTAGAAAAGTAAGCCACTGGCCTGGGACTACTCCCGAGCCTTTGAGTTAGGACGCCCAAAGCTGTCCCTTGTTTTTCAGCCACATAAAGCCATAAAGTGAAAGGTTTTTCTAAGTTAGGGTGTCCCAAAGCAGGAGCTGTTCCCCGCTTTTCTTTTAGTGTTAAGAATGCCTGTTAGCAGGTTCCATCCCAATTCAAACGCTCATGATCACTCCCCTTCAGAGCTTCACAGAATGCCTTTGCTCTAAGCTCAAACCCTGGAATCCAGATCAGGATTCCCAAAAAGACTATTACTTGCTTCTTAGTCTGAAGGGGCTGGAGTGCCAGGACGGTCTCTTTTTGCTTCTGAACAAAAGTCCTTGTCTCAGGAGTGAGCACATACCCCCAATATTTAGCCTTTTGCACAGAGATCTGGGCCTTGTTGGGGGAAACTCACTATCCTCACTTTCCCAGAAAATTAAGGAGCTGAATTTTGTTCCTGTCAGTCTTCCCTAGTGAGGCTGGAGAGTAATAGGTCATCTACATATTGCAAGAGGGATCCATTAGTTAATTGTAGTTCCCTTAACTCCTTCGCCAATGCATTGCAGAAGAGATGGAGGTGGTCCCTAAAACCTTGAGGGAAGGACTGTCCAGGTAAGCTGAGATGTGGCATCAGTGTCTGGATCAGTACATTTAAAAGCAAAAATGTACTGGGAGTCTGGATGTAAAGTTATACAAAAGAAAGCATCCTTACCATGAACCAGTCAGCATCTTCAGAGACATGGGTAAATATTGCACAAGGATTGGGAACTATTGGGTGGACTGGGACTGCTGTCTCATTAACTGCTCTCTGGTCCTGAACAAATTTATATTCCCCATTTGGTTTCTTTACAGGTAAAATGGGGGTGTTACATGGGGACTGGCACAGGATTGTAGGAATCCAAACTTTAGGAACTTCGTTAGTAGGGGCTGGATGTTCTTCTGAGACTTGAGTCTCAAAGGATATTGTCTTCCACATGTAATTAACACTGGGTTTTAAAACAACCTGGAATGGGGGTACATTAACAGCTCTAGCAGGAACTTCCATGACCCAAACAGAGGGGTCTACTTGAGAAGCAATATGTGGTGGGAAGAGCATCTCCTTATCTGTGTTGAGGTAAGCACTTAGAGCTAGAAGTGTCCGTTCCCAGCCTGTTGCCTTTTTATGAGGCACTAGAAGTTGAACTGTGGCCTATAATTGGGAAAGTAATTCTCTCCCCAGTAGAGGATAGGACACTCAGGCATAAGTAAAAACCTATGGGAAAATGTATGGTCCTCCAGGGTGCAACCAAGGGAGTGGGTAAATCTCCTAATTTTTGGTTGGCCATCAATCCCCATTACTGTACAAGAGCAGGAAGACAGTGGCCCTGAGAAATGGGTTACAACTGAGTAGGCTGCTCGCATGTTCATTAAGAACCCAGTATTTGGCCGGGCGCGATGGCTCAAGCCTGTAATCCCAGCACTTTGGGAGGCTGAGACGGGCGGATCACAAGGTCAGGAGATCGAGACCATCCTGGCTAACACGGTGAAACCCCGTCTCTACTAAAAACTACAAAAAACTAGCCGGGCGAGGTGGCGGGTGCCTGTAGTCCCAGCTACTCCGGAGGCTGAGGCAGGAGAATGGCGTAAACCCGGGAGGCGGAGCTTGCGATGAGCTGAGATCCGGCCACTGCACTCCAGCCCCGGCGACAGAGCAAGACTCCGTCTCAAAAAAAACAAAAAACAAAAAAAAAAGAACCCAATATTTTTGCCTACTGTGTCCAGGTTTACCCAAGACTCCTCTATGGAGATGTTAAGGTGTCCAGTAGGAGTCATAGAGGACCGCAGGCCCCATCAGTCCCCTGCTTTCTTGACCATTATGGATCTGGGTGTCTCAGACTCCCCTTTAAGCCTGTGGCAGTCCTCTTCTTCAAGTAGCCTTCTTGTTTACAAAAGGCACACTGGGCTGGGCACGGTGGCTCAAGCCTGTAATTCTAGCACTTTGGGAGGCTGAGGTGGGTGGATCATGAGGTCAGGAGATCAAGATCATCCTGGCTAACATGGTGAAACCCCAGTCTCTACTAAAAATACAAAAAATTAGCCTGGTGTGGTGGTGGGTGCCTGTAGTCCCAGCTAATTGGGAGGCTGAGGCAGGAGAATCACTTGAACCCAGGAGGCAGAGGTTGCAGTGAGTTGAGACTGGGCCACTGTATTCCAGCCTGGGTGACAGAGCGAGACTCCATCTCAAAAAAAAAAAAGCCGGGTACAGCAGCTCACGCCTGTAATCCCAACACTCTGTGAGGCTGAGGTGGGCGGATCATGAGATCCGGAGACTGAGACCATCCTGTCTAACACGGTGAAACCCCATCTCTACTAAAAATACAAAAAAATTAGCCAGGCATGATGGTGGGTGCCTGTAGTCCCAGTTACTTGGGAGGCTGAGGCAGGAGAATGGCGTGAACCCCGGAGATGGAGCTTGCAGTGAGCTGAGATGGCACCACTGCACTCCAGCCTGGGCGACAGAGCGAGACTCCATCTCAAAAAAAAAAAAAAAAAAAAAAAAGGCACACTGATTTGATTTTGGCCCAGAGTCCAGAAAGCAGTGGGACTCTCATCTGAGCATCCCAGACACTGATCTTCCCACATTTTCCTGGAGTGGGTAACCTTGAAGCAGCTGAGGGTCTAAAGCAGCCACTAACAACTGTGCTTTTCTGGCCAACTTTTTGGCTTCTGCCTCTTCGTCTGCCTTGTCCCTATTGTTGTGAACCCTAAAAGCAATGTTTAAGGGTTGGCTCACGGGGGTTTGAGGCCCCATTGCTACCTTTTGTAGCTTCCTCCTGATGTCAGGGGCAGACTGAGTGATAAAATGCACACACAGGAGAACCCACCCTTCTGGGGAGTCTGGGTCTGCATTAGCACTTTTGCTGAGTGCCCCAAGCAAACAGTCCTGAAATAGAGCAGGATTTTCATCTTTGTCCTGAGTTATTTCTCTCACCTTGTCATAATTGACTGGCTTAAGCACACACTTTTTCATGTTAAACAAATTAGCCTGTGATTTCTGCATTTAAGATCTTGAAACCTGTCTAGTAATCCAATTGAGAGCCTAGATCTGGAACCGCATCTCCTCCCACATGATATGGCATGGCCCACGTTATGAGTGGCTACTCCGTCTGCATGTTCACGGGCAGTGGCTAGAATTCTTTGTTTTTCCTCTACAGTACAACAAGTGGATAGTAGTATCTGCGTGTCATGCCAAGTTACATCAAAGAATACGGTCAACTTAACAAACTCTTCTACAAACTTCCCTGAATCCTCTAAAACACAACCAAATTTTTCCTTGCATAAAGCCAAATCAAACATGGAAAAAGGCACATATCTTGTGGTTGTTCCTCCATGCCTGTCACAATGGACATACCTCTCACAATGGACACAGGTCCAATTTTGGCAGCCGATATGGGGCCCGGCTCCTGGTAGTACCGGTTGGGTTTACTTCCTCTGGCAGTGGGGGATATGGGCCAGAGCCCGTTGGATAAAGGGGAGGGATGCCTGCTGACTTTGAGGTGGAATTCTGCACTAGAAAAGTGGTGGCCCCCCCAATCAGAACTAGGGGACTGGAGAGGCTTCAAAGTGGGGACACAGGCCTCATAGGGGGAACAGCTAAGACAGGGTCATCTGCAATACCTGGTGTGCTTCTGGGTGGCTGGGAGTATCATGAGCCAGACACATTCTACAGCTAGCCCTTAAGTTAGGATCCTGGTAGATGGCCAGAAACGCCTGCATGTAAGGAACTTCTTCCCATTTTCCTTCCTTTTTACAAAACAAATTCTAATTGTACAATATCATTATAACATAAATAATCGTGAGGCTGGGTGCAGTGGCTTACGCCTGTAATCCCAGAACTTTGGGAGGCCAAGGCGGCCAGATCACCTGAGGTCAGGAGTTCAAGACCAGCCTGGCCAACATGGTGAAACCCCATCTCTACTAAAAATACAAAAAATTAGTCGGTCATGGTAGCCTGCACCTGTGATCCCAGCTACTTGGGAAGCTGAGGCAGGAGAATTGCTTGGACCAGGAGGCAGAGGTTGTGGCAAGTTCAGATCTTGCCACTGCACTCCAGCCTGGGCAACAGAATGAGACTCTACCTAAAAAAAAAAAAAAAAGAATCCTGCCTAGGCCACATCTGTTGGTTTGCCAATTTGTATTGAACCCAAACATTGTTGCAACAGAAAATAAATTTTTTCTTTTTCAATTTGTCTAATTTGAATGTATTCCAATTGCCTAAAAGACACCCTCACGTCAAGTCCTTCAGGATGCTCGCTGCTGCCCCATGTCTAGTAAGGCTCTCTACGGGGGTTTTAGTGACCTAAGCTTAGCAAATGCCTAGTTACTTTTCCCTTTTAAATTCCCACCTTCTACAAAGAAGGTGTAAATATAGACAGCAGGGTGTAACAAAAATGGATTATAAGCTACAAATGGGCAGTAGAATGTTGGCCTAAATTCCACAGAGGGTTTAGGCAGAAGGCTAAACAAACGGTGCCAGTGGAAGGGAGGAAGGGCGGGGGTAAGTAGCATTGCCCAAGGGGAGACCTCAGGGGCCCTGACTGCCAGAGAACCTACCTAGTAGCAGAGACCAAAAACAATGTTGACGTGGCCACTTTTCTACTGCTGTTGGTGGCTGTCCACCAGGTCAGGGGCCTGGGAACTCCCAGTCCCCTTCAACCAAGAGGGCTTCAGCAAGGCAGTTACGCAGTTACAAGACAGCACACAGGAAGAGGTCTGCAACTGGCTATTAGGAAAATAATAACTTCTAACTTCAGAGCAGAAAAAGGCGAGACCAAGATTCCCCAGGGGAGAATTAGCTTTTTCTACCTTACCTGAGGATTGAGGTCTCCAAGAGTAAAGATGACAGGTAGTGCCTAAGGCTCAGGAAACCTGCTGGGTCACTTTAGCTGTGAAGGAGGGTCTGTTATCACTGAGCATTGCAATGATCTCTTTAAGTAAGAATTTGGACCCTTCTAATGCTTTTTTCTGTTCTTGTGGGAAAAGCCTCTATCCACTCAATGAAAGAAGGAAGGTCAACACCGAAAACCCCACAGCATTTCCAGCAACATCAATGCTGAAAAACCTGGCGTGCCTGAGTTTCAACCAACAAGGGTCCCCTCACCAAATGCTGAAGACCCCAGGGCACCAGGGGGTGGCCAACAGGAGGTCAGGCCAAGTTGAAGGTCACAGAACAACACAACAGGAGGCCTTGCACAGCCAAGTGTCCTGCCTTAAATCATTCCCTAAATATAGTCAACAGAAAATCAAAATGAAAACTAAGACTGCCAACAAAACCTACATCTTAGGACTGAAAATAAAGCAACTAGTGGAGCAATAAAATGGAGTCAGAGGCTGGGCGCGGTGGCTCAAGCCTGTAATCCCAGCACTTTGGGAGGCCGAGACGGGCGGATCACGAGGTCAGGAGATCGAGACCATCCTGGCTAACACGGTGAAACCCCGTCTCTACTAAAAAATACAAAAAACTAGCCGGGTGAGGTGGCTGGCGCCTGTAGTCCCAGCTACTCAGCTACTCGGGAGGCTGAGGCAGAAGAATGGCATAAACCCGGGAGGCGGAGCTTGCAGTGAGCTGAGATCCGGCCACTGCACTCCAGCCCGGGCAACAGAGCGAGACTCCGTCTCAAAAAAAAAAAAAAAAAAAAAAAAAAAAATGGAGTCAGAAGGGAAACAATCAGGGAAAAGAGTGACAAGAACAAGGAAGTGCTTCAGGGTATCCAAATGATGACAGACTTTTAACTGACCTCTTAGCCAAAGACTTTTTAATTCCTTACCTTACCTGATGTTATGGGGTGGGGGCAGGCAAGACACTCACCCATCCACAGCAGCCAAAATGGTGGGGACCAATCTTCCACGTAGCACCCAGGTGAAGGTCTCTTCAGGATCCCCCAGCTTGGGTGGGCTCAGCTGCCATGGTGGGAGGGTCCCACGTGAGGACTGATAACTCACCAGCCTGCTGGTTCCCACATGAGGCAGCAGCAATATGGCCACTTGCCTGTCTGCTTGGCTCTACCACCTGCCAGGGAAAATGATGGCTCTAAAAAGAGCCTTTGGTTAGTGTTACAACTCTTGCAGCCTCCATCATCGACTGCTTCTCTATTTCTTGCCATCTCTCCACTTGTCATCTTGCCAATCACTGTCGCTTGCCATCTCTCACTGTCTCTCACTGTCTTGCCAACTGCCATCTCTCATCACCACCTTGCCAACTGCCATCTCTCATCACCACCTTGCCAACTGCCATTTTTTTCTCTGTCTCTCATGCTGTCATCTTCTCTCTTCCACCCCATGTTTGGTGCCATGTTGCTGCAAGGCAGGTGAATCCCAAACTGGGGCTTTGCCCAAGAAGATTCTTGGTTTTGCTCGAGAAAGAACTGAAGAGTGAGCCGAAGGTAGAAGAAAACAGCCTTTTTTTTTTTTTTTTAAGACGGAGTCTTGCTCTGTCGCCCAGGCTGGAGTGCAATGGTGTGATCTTGGCTCACTGCAAGCTCCGCCTCCTGGGTTCAAGCAATTCTCATGCCTCAGCCTGTTGAGTAACTGGGATTACAGAAGCATGCCACCACGCCTGGCTAATTTTTGTATTTTTAGTAAACAGTTTCACCATGTTGGCCAGGCTGGTCTCAAACTTCTGACCTCAAGTGGTTCGTCCACCTTGGCTTCCCAAAGTGGTGGGATTATAGGTGTGAGCCACTGCAGCCGGCCAAGAAAACAGCTTTATTGAGGAGGCAGTGTAGTGTTAGGGCTCCACGACTGCTCCTGTAGAATAGGCCTACCCCATAGGCAGTGTGTAGACAGTAGCAGCTCAGGGCAGCTTGGCAGTCATATTTACGGCCACTTTTAATTACATTCAAATTAGGGGTGGATTATGCAGAAATGTCTAGAACAAGGGTGGTAACTTCTGGGTTGTCGGGTCATTGCCATAGAAAGGGGTGGTGTCCAGTTGTTGCCAAGGCAATAGTAAACTGACATGGCACTGGTCGGCATGTCTTATGGAGAGGTGCTTTTGCCTCTTGCTAGTGCTTTTGCCTTTCAGCTAGTCTCAATCTGGTCCGGAGTCCAAGTCCTGCCTCCTGCCTCATTGGCAGTGGTGTGCTGGCAATTATTTTACAACTGGCTAAGAAAGAAACTCTGATTTGTAAAAGTTGCCAATTTCTGTGGTGTAAATAACTTTTATCATTGCTGAACTCACACATTGCTGGTGGCAGCATAAATTGGCACAACCACTTTATAAAACCATGTGATGCGATCTACTAAAGGTGTAGATAAGATGTGCACATGCCAGGAGACAGTAACTGTACTCCAAGATGTATAGTATTTCTCGGCTTAACTGGACATCCTGAATCACCCCAGGCATGAATCCAATTCTGTTGGGAGAGTTGCTGGCTATGCGTTCTTTTCCTACTTAAGTCACCTTAGTCTACTCCAAAAGATACACATTATTTAAAACTGAAAAGCTAGAATGGATAAATTTTTTTTTTTTTTTTTTTTTTTTTTTTTTTTTGAGACGGAGTCTCGCTCCGTCACCCAGGCTGGAGTGCAGTGGCTGGATCTCAGCTCACTGCAAGCTCTGCCTCCTGGGTTCATGCCATTCTCCTGCCTCAGCCTCCTGAGTAGCTGGGACTACAGGCTCCCGCCACCTCGCCAGGCTAGTTTTTTGTATTTTTTAGTAGAGACAGGGTTTCACCGTGTTAGCCAGGATGGTCTCGATCTCCTGACCTCATGATCCACCCGTCTCGGCCTCCCAAAGTGCTGGGATTACAGGCTTGAGCCACCGCGCCCGGCCAATAAATTATTATATATTCATGCAATGGAATAGTATACCACAATGGAAATGAACAAGCTGCTACTACACATAACAACACAGATAAACCTTATAGATTGAAAACAATATATAGGCTGAGTGCGGTGACTCACACTTGTAATTCCAACACTTTAGGAGGCCAAGGCAGGTGGATTGCTTGAGTCCAGGAGTTAAAGACCAGCCTGGACAACATGGTGAAACCCCATCCTTACAAACAATACAAAAATTAGCCAGGCATGGTGGCACATGCCTGTAGTCCCAGCTATTCAGGAGGCTGAGGTCAGAGGATTGCCTGACCCTGGGAAGCAGAGGTTGCAGTGAGCTGAGACCGTGCTACTGCACTCCAGCCTGGGTGGCAGAGTGAGACCTTGTCTCAAAAAGAAAAGAATATATACTGTATAATTCTAACTATATGAAGTTCAAAAACAGTCAAAACTCCTCTATGTGGTTAGAAGTAAAGCTAGTGATCACCTTGGTGTGGGCAGAGGACTGGGATTGGGAGGTAGCACAAGAGAGGCATCTTTGCTGGATGGTTATTATTATGAACTAAATGTTGTGTGCCCCCTAAATTCATGCATTGAGTCCCTAATCCCAAACGTGATGGGATTAGGAGATGGGGTCATTGGGAAGAAATTAGGTTTAGATGCGGTCATGAGGTTAAGGTCCTCATAATGGGATTAGTGCCCTCTAGACCAGGGCCTAGTGTGGTGGCTCATGCCTGTAATCCCAGCACTTTGGGAGGCGGACATGGGCAGATCACGAGGTCAGGAGATCGACACCATCCTAGCTAACATGGTGAAACCCTGTCTCTACTAAAAATACAAAAAAAATATTAGCCAGGCATGGTGGCGGGCGCCTGTAGTCCCAGCTACTTGGGAGGCTGAGGCAGGAGAATGGCGTGAACCTGGGAGGCGGAGCTTGCACTGAGCCGAGATCATGCCACTGAACTCCAGCCTGGGCAACAGAGCTAGAATCTGTGAAAAAAAAAAAAAAAAAAAGAAGAAGAAGAAGAAGAGACCAGAGCTTGCTCATGCTCTCTCTACACTGTGAAGACACAGTGAGAAGGCAGTCATCTACAAGCCAGGAAGAGAGCCCTCACCAGAATCCAACTCCGCCAGCACCTTGATCTTGGACTTCCCAGCCTCCAGAATTGTGAGAAATAAATGTCTGTTGTTGAAGCCACCCAGTCTGTCGCATTTTGCTATTGCAGCCCCAGCAGACTAAGACAGTTATGTTTACACAGATGTGTTCAAGTTGTGATGACACATTAAGCTATATGCTTATGATTAATGAATTTTTCTGTGTGAATGACTTACTTCAATAAAAAGCTTATTAAACCCAATGTACTGCATGCACACACAAAAACAAAGAAAACGAGTCATTATCAGAATAGATCAACTTTGCAATACCTCTAACTTGTAGATAAATCTTACTGTATTCAAAAATTAAACAAATTATACTGTGGCCAAACACACAGAAAATTTCACCAAGAGAAACTTAGGTTAATAATAAAACAATTTATTTATGTACTTAGGAGAAGCCTTCCAAACATAAAGAATATTTCCTAAAGCCCCAAATATTCATTTGTAACCAACTAGCTTCAAATCCAATCATATCAAAGAAAGTCTCCAGCTCAAAACACAAAAAGAGTGCAGCACCTTCTCCAAAGAAGAAAAACACACATTTTAAGACAAAAATACTCACCATTAAGCAGAAACCTCTGACTCATCTGTTCTTATCTTCTTTCCCATAAAGCCCTTTTATTTTCCCACTCTGACAAAAGTGTCCTTTTAGCTCACTGTGGGTAGGAAGTCTCATGGTCTTCTGTCTGCTCTGAGTGAATGAAGGGGATCCGTGGAATCAGTATTTCTCAGCTTAACTGGACATTCTGAATCACCCCAGGCACGAGTCCAATTCTGTTGGGAGAGTTACTGGCTATGCGTTCTTTTCCTACTTAAGTCACCTTAGTCTACTCCAAAAGAAGCAGAAAGTTCCTACCTCCAAGTTTTGGTTTTCTCACATTTTTTCATCTCTCTGGGCCATTGCCATTAGCTACTCCCATATTTTGCCTCTGTAACCGTTTCCTTGACTTCTGCATGGTGAAGTTAGGAGAAGCCACATAGCCTCCAACACACACGTATGTGCGCGCACACACACACACACACACACACACACACACACACTGTTCTCTTATGGTCCCACTTTCCAAACACTCTGGACGTCAATCTTCCCTTTTTTGGATTCAGCCCGCCTTTATCGGCCACATCCAGTAAATACTATGTAAATTCACAAAGTGTCCACTAGAGGACACTACAATCCTACTTCTAATGCCAATGTGTTGCAGTATGGCTGTAGACTCCCAAGGGAATCTTCCTCTTCCCTATCTAAGCTACTCATGTGTTCCTATCTAATTATTCCTTGTACCAGGCATCTAAGAAGGAAATAGGTGATATAAACAAGGAAGGAAGTAGCACCCCGACTCGTGCCCTTATTCTCAAATGCTTGGTCCCAGGGCAGGATGCTCTCACGATCTAGGCATTCTTTCCCTGAAGATGGATGTGACTGATGGCAGATGGGCTATTAGTGACGTTGATGTCACTGTGCTGGTTCCCCAGCAATGTTCCAGGGGAAGCCAAGAGTTGAGCTGGGCCTCAGATCATCAACCAAACCTCAAGGATTTATCAACCGTGGCAGCCCCATCTCATGACTAGGCTGGAGCCTGTCTGGACCTGGTTCTTCTGGTTCCCACCATCTGTCCTTCTCCTCCCTTCCTACCCCACCACCCTTCATCCCAGGACCAGTGCTTATGGTTCTGTCTCCTCAAGGTCATCATATCAAAATTCACGACCAACCTCTCATTAGCCCACTTGGAGGAATGGGTGGCTCAATGCTATGAGCACAATTGCTTCATCTTAGAAAAACAAAAATGGGCAACCCTTTGCAAAGAAAACATTTCTATGACCGAGGCTTACTGACTAATAGAACATTACTTCTTCTTGTACATTTTAAAATAAAAACAAGCATATCTAAACATAATATTTTCTAATCACAGGAGGCAACAGCAACAACAAAAGTAAGCATAAATACTTTCAAGGACGTGTCTGTAGCCTAGGACTAGTATGGAGAATGCTTTTTTTTTTTTCTTTCTTTTTTCTTTTTCAGACTGAGTCTTGCTCTATCGTCTAGGCTGGAGTGCAGTGGCACGATCTCGCTGGGCTCACTGCAACCTCCACCTCCCGGGTTCAAGCAATTCTCCTGCCTCAGCCTCCTGAGTAGCTGGGATTACAGGTGCATGCCGCCACACCTTGCTAATTTTTGTATTTTTAGTAGAGACCAGGGTTCACCATATTGACCAGGCTGGTCTCGAACTCCTGACCTCAAGTGATGCACCTGCCTCTTGGCCTCCCAAAGTGCTGGGATCACAGGCGTGAGCCACTGTGCCCAGCTAAGAATGCATATTTTTAAGCCACACTGCCTAGATCAGATTCTAGATTTGCTATTTACTAGCCACATGAACTTGAGCCAGCTACTTAACCTCTGCACATCCATTTCCTGAGCTGTTAAAATGAAGAACATACAGTATGTACTTCATAGGATTGTTGTGAAGATTAGATGAGTGTGCATATATATATGTACCTATACACATATGTGTGTGTGTGTGTATATATAGTGCTTAGGCTGGGCATGGTGGACCATGCCTGTAATCGCAGCACTTTGAGAGGCTGAGGAAGAGGATTGCTTGAGCTCAGGAGTTCGCGACTAGCCTAGGCAACTTCAGCAGACTCCATCTCTGCAAATAAAATTTTAAAAAATTAGCCAGGCGTAGTGGAATGCACCTGTAGTCCCAGCTACTTGCAAGGCTGAGGCAGGAGAATCACTTGAGTCCAGGAGGTCAAGACTGCAGTGAGCCGTGATTGCCCCCACCAGATTCCAGCCTGGGGGACAGAGTGAGACTCTGTCTCAAAAAAAAAAAAAAAAAAAAGTGCATAGAACTGGCCTGGTACTAGTAAGTACCCAATTAATGTATGTTAGCTATTATTATTATTATTATTATTATTGTTATTGTTATTGTCCTTTACCAAATCTTACGGATGAATTTTTCATACATAGGCTGACATCTGTTTTATTTTTCTTATGTTCCATGATAAGATCATCCTAAACAGAATATTAAGAAAACGTCTACATACACCAAGACTGGGTGACAATGATGGTGTTAGGAGGGTCTGGAGGGCACATATCTGACACATCATCTAGTGATGACATTGGGCTATGTGCAGCTTAGTTATGCGTGAGTCTGCGTTGCTGATGGCAGTGTCTAGAGAACATTGGATGCAAATGACTGTGGGAGGGACACATTCTGGATGAAAATGGGCTCAGGGCTAAACTGGGGTCAAATAGTTTGGGGATAACACTGGGTTGTGTGTGAAAGTATGTTGAGAAAGAATTTGAGTGAAATAGTGTTGCGGGTAAGACCAGGTCTGGATAAAATAAAGTTTCTGTGACAGTGGTGTTGGACAGTGGGTGCTGGCCACTGTTTAACTATTGTCTCTTCAAGAAAAATAAGACACTGATTTGTAGCGTTTCCAAATTCCAGGGTGTAAATAGTCCCATCATGGTGATGACAAGTCCCCAACATGATGTCATGATGAGCATCCTAGGAAGGTTCAGAGAAAAAGGAGAAGAGAGTCCGGAATTGAGTCTCAGACATTTCCGGGCTTGGCAAGAAGAGAAGTCAGCAAAGGAGACAGAAGGTGCTGCCAGAGGAGAAGGAGGACAGTCGGTGGAGTGTGCTGTCCAAAAAGCTAGGGAAGAGGGTTTCAGGCAGAGGAGGAAGTGTCGAGAAAGTTGAATGTTTCTGAGAGGTTGGTAGATTAGCTCACAGGGCAGTCCCACAACACGAGGTCACCTGTAATCCTCCTGGATCAGACGCTGTGCCAACCCAGGTGCACCGACATCCTTTGCATAACAGCATCTGTCATCCTGGTCACTCGACTGCCTTCTGTCCTTCTGGTAAGAACATCCTGCCCCTGCGGAAAACAGCCTGTCCTTCCTCCAGGCAGGTGGCTCCGATCTCAACCATGGCGCCTTGAGAAACTACGGGTGATCATGGCCAAGCTCAGCCAAGCAGAGCCATTCTTTGGAATTTATAAGTGCAATACTATACCGAAACGGAGAAACACTTCTCTCTTTTCCTCTGATACCATTAAACCGACGTGACGTCAGACTGAAGTGGCCTTTGGCAATGGAAAAAACCTGTGTGAAGTAGAAGCCAAAATGAGAAAGGGGAACCTGGATGTGTTCCTCCATCCAGGTCTACTCTTGTTTTCTCCAGCTCTGAACCAATAAACAGCACTGGCATTTTGAACACTTTACAAGCATCAGCTGAGTAATCCCAACAATCTTAGATGGGTGTTACCCGGGTACCCCATGTGAGAGATGAGGAGATTTGCCCACGGCCGCGGAGTGCAAGAGCTGGGATTTCACCCTGGGTAGTTGGCTTCAGAGTCTACGGTCCATTAGGCCAGATGGTTCTTTGTTGTTTGGGAGTTTCCAGTGCACTGTAGGATAGTGAACAGCACCCCTGGCCTCTGCCCCCCGAGATGCTAGTAGCACCCCCGTCTTCAGGTGTTACAACCAAAAATGCCTCCAGACACGCCATGCATTCCAGGGTGGGTGGAGAGCCACTGCTACTGTTCTGCCGCCTTCTGGTTCTTTTTGAATTGCTGTCACTGAGTCACCTAGATGACTCCGTATTCGCCACAGCTCAGGCTCACCTAATCTGTGTGTCAACTACAAATAACCCCATGTCCCTCAAACCCTGAGTCACCCCGAATGCACTGCCACCTGGACCTTGTGTTATCTAAAACTCCACGCCAGCTACAAATCGGTGTCCCCAAGACTTTCTGTCAACCACAGTTCGGTCATTGAGACTTGTGTGACCCATTACCCAGTGGTGTCCCTGCCTTCTGCCAACAACCACAGCTTCCCAGAGTCAGGGTCACAGAGCTGTTCACAGGACAGAAGGCATACATGGAGAGAGGGACAGAAGGAAACACAGGTGCACATATTCAAAGGCAGGGAGAGCCACAGAAACCCACACAAGCAGAAAAACACAGAGAACAGGCCACAGCTGGTTACACAGAATGGGTCACTGGCACCTACCAAGGCCCCTGGCAGAGCCCAGTGTCTTTAGCCCCTCCCCCACCTCTGGATTAGCCCTGGAGGCAGGCAGGAAAGCTAGGATCTGAGGGTAAGGAGCTTAGACCCAACGTGACAGCTAATCACCCACATAAAGCCTCTGTCTAGGTCACAAAGCCCTGAGTGGCCTTGCCTCCACCACACTGTAGTCACCCCTCCCTCCACGGACTCAGGTAACGACGCCCCACCCTCAGTATCTCACCAAGCCCATACCCAGGTGGGCAGAGGAAAGAGTTCAGACTGTCTGCACTCCCTCTTGCTCTCCTGCCAGAATGCATGAGGAGGGTGTTGATAAGGGCTAGGGGCCCAGGACAGAGAGCTTGGGTTTCCCAGTAAATCAGCCAGGAAGGATCTGGCTGAGACCAGAGAAACGCTTTTTCCTGAATCAGGAGACCTGCTAGGAGCAACGGCCCCTTCTCTCCGGACACTGTGATCTGCAGGGCCCCGAGGGTTGCCAGGATGAGAGAGTCAACCTATGTTTTAGGGCAATAAAAGGCTGTGAAGGAGCCACACGCCTCTCCCAAGCTGGCCTGGCATGGTTGCCATGGGGATGCCCCAGTTGCTCCAGAGGTGGCTTCTGGTCCCGGAAGTGGGGATGGCAGAGACAGTCAATCCTCGCACCAAGGTGGATGGGGGTGAAAGGTCAGTGCTGTCTGGGAACATTCCCAACCATAGCTAGGGGCTGACAGCCCAGGGTTCTCCCCCATGCCTGCTTCTCCCAGCTCACACTGGAGAATCTCCACCACTCCCTTCCCCTCCAGCTCCCACTTCCTCTGCTGCTCCCTCTAAAGGGATGGTCTCAGAGTCTGACTCTGCTGCTTGTTAAGGGGTTCAAGCATGGGGTTCTGGTGTCAGGGCTGACCAGCAGGTCAGATGTGTAGACTCAGGTGAAGAGCTCACGAATGTTGCCTCAAGTAAGGGCTCAGGGAGGTCTCAGTGAGGAAAATGGGTATGAAGACCCAGTATTAAGGTTCTGGAAAAAAAATTAGGCAAGACAGCAGTATAAGGGTTCAGGTTTGGGGCACACATGTCCTGAACACTGTACGGGGCTTCAGAGGACTCAGGGATAAGGGCCCAATATGAGGGCTCCGCTGGGGCTCAGTTTTAAGGGTGTGGGATCTGTGCTGGTGTGGTAATTTTTGACTAACCCTTTAGTGGTAATTTGTTACTAAGAACAATCATTAAAGTACTAAACTTTAGATGAACACCTTTTTAAATGTATACACTGAAAGGGATTTAAGGTCACCTTTAATTTTTATCTATGCATTAAAGAGGATTTAAGGTCAGTTACATACCGACAGGTTTCTCCTCATCTCTCTGAGGTTGGGTTTTCTTATCTATAAAATGGGAATAGTAACAGGGTCATTGTGAGGATTAAATGAGAAAATGAATGTAAAGTTCTTAACACAGAAAGTGCACAAAAATAATAGCTTTTTTACAAATGTGCTTAGAGGGCCAGGCACAGTGGCTCACACCTGTAATCACAGTACTTTGGGAGGCCAAGGTGGGTGGATCACTTGAGTCCAGGAGTTTGAAACCAGCCGGGCAACACAGTGAGACCCCTGTCTCTCCAAAATAAAACAAAAAACAATGAGTTTTTAGCACCTGCCAGTCATGGTGGCACGTGCTACTCAGAAGGCTGAGATGGGAGGATCACTTGAGTCTGGGTGATTGAGGCAGCAGTGAGCTGTGATCATACCACTGCACTCCAGCCTGGGTGACAGAGCAAGACCATCTCTAAATAAATAAATAAATAAATAAATAGTGTGCTTGGAAATGGGAGAGAGAATTAACCAAGATCACCAGAAATTGCTTCAAACCCACGGCGGGCCAGCTGGTGTCACATGTCCTGGAGGCAGTAACTATGAAGAGATCCATTTTTCTCCCTCACCGAGGGAGAAAACCAGGGGCTGTGTGGGGAGCAGGTGGCAACAGGCACCTTCCACGAGGGAGAGAGATGCTGCCAACCATGCTGGGAACATGCTAAAAACCAGTAGCTCATACGCACTGTAATGTAGTGGTAAAATAAAGTTATTCTTTAATAGTACATTAATATGAACAAAGGTTTGGGGCAAAGAAAATCAAGTTGTTTTTGTTTTGTTTTGTTTTGTTTTGTTTTGTTTGAGACAGAGTCTCACTCTGTCGCCCAGGCTGGAGTGCAGTGGCACAGTCTTCCCTCACTGCAAGCTCCGCCTCCCGGATTCATGCCATTCTCCTGCCTCAGTCTCCCGAGTAGCTGGGACTACAGGTGCCCGCCACCACCCCCAGTTAATCTTTTGTATTTTTAGTAGAGATGAGGTTTCACCGTGTTAGCCAGGATGGTCTCGATCTCCTGACCTCATGATCTGCCCGCCTCAGCCTCCCAAACTGCTGGGATTACCGGCGTGAGCCACTGCACCTGGCAAGTTTTTTTTAAAAGCAAAACTCTAATTTAGTGGTTTTCAAACTTTTTGGTCTCAGGACCCCGTCACACTTTTTTTTTTTTTTTTTTTTTTTTGGAGACGGAGTCTCGTTCTGTCTCCCAGGCTGGAGTGCAGTGGCCGGATCTCAGCTCACTGCAAGCTCCGCCTCCCGGGTTCACGCCATTCTCCTGCCTCAGCCTCCCAAGTAGCTGGGACTACAGGCGCCCGCTACCTGGCCCGGCTAGTTTTTGTATTTTTTTAGCAGACAGGGTTTCACCGTGTTCACCAGGATGGTCTCGATTTCCTAACCTCGTGATCCGCCCGTCTCGGCCTCCCAAAGTGCTGGGATTACAGGCTTGAGCCACCGCGCCTGGCCCACACTTTTAAAAATAATTAAGAACCCAAGCCGGCTGCGGCAGCTCATGCCTGTAATCTCAGCACTTTGGGAGGCTGAGGTGGGCGGATCACCTGAGGTCAGGACTTCAAGACCAGCCTGGCCAACATGGTGAAACCCCTGTCTCACTAAAAATACAAAAAATTAGCTGGGCGTGCTGGCAGGCGCCTGTAATCCCAGCTACTCAGGAGGCTAAGGCAGGAGAACCTCTTGAACCCGGGAGGAGGAGGTTGCAGTGAGCCAAGATCACGCCATTGCACTCCAGCCCGGGTGACAGGGCAAGATTCCATCTCAAAAAAAAAAAAAAAAAAAAAAAAAAAATTAAGAACCCAAAGAATTTTAAGTGGTTTTATCTCATGATCTTCAAATGGATTCAAAATTAAAACTGAAAGTTAAAATATATATTAATTCAAAATAACTATATTTTTATTATATTTTAACCGAAAATACACCTATGAAAGACAGCCGTATATTTTCTTTTCTCTGTTGTGTTTTTGTTTTCTTTTTTAGACCCAGTTTCGCTCTTGTCACCCAGGCTGGAGTGCAATGGCGCAATCTCAGCTCACTACAACAGCTTCCGTGTCCTGGGTTCAAGCGATTCTCCTGTCTCAGCCTCCTGAGTAGCAGGGATTACAGGCACCTGCCACCACGCCTGGCTAATTTTTGCATTTTTAGTAGAGAGGGGGGTTTCACCATGTTGGCCAGGCTGGTCTAGAACTCCTGACCTCAGGTGATCCATCCGTCTCTACCTCCCAAAGTGCTGGGATTACAGACCTAAGACATTGCGCCCAGCCAGATAGCTGTATATTTTCTAAAACCAAAATGTTAGTGAGAACAGTGGCATCGTTTTACACTTTTGCAAATCTCTTTACTGCCTGGCTTGTAGAAGACAGCTAGATTCTCAGCTGCTTCTGCATTCAACCTGTTGCAATGGGTTGCTTTGGTTAAAATATGTGATGAAAACTCAGCTTCATGATGTATGTAGTTGGGAAAGAGAGGAGTATTTTAATAGCCTTTTCAGTGAATTGTGGCTATTGTTCTTTCTTCCATACCAAAACTCGAGGTGGTAGTTTCTTAAAGGTTAGTTACTACGTGGACGTTTCGTACTCTGTTAACGTTACACTCCACTGGTTTGCCTTGCACTTTGAATAGATCTTTTACTCACGCATGATTTTGTAACAGTACGTATTGGTCATTTGGAAAATACTGGTTCACCAAGTTATGCAAATCTCCCAAATGTTGACACATTTCATTATACAATATTTTTTAAAAAGCACACTCATCAATGCTATCACTGGCCTCATTAGAATTGAAAGCTTTCAAACTCACTGTAAGTAGATATCAGTTTTCCAAATCCTAATTTTCCCTTGAAGACGCTAATTTTGTCACTGGCAACAAACACTAATTTTCTTTTCCTTGCATTGATAGGCTCACTTGATTCACTTTTGAGAAAAAGTATGCCAAAGACCCAAGTCTGATAACTATAGTTTGTCATTTGTTCTTTTAAGTAAAACTGTTGTTTGGTGCATTCAGTTCACAATTCAATTGAGTAAGTGCTTTTCCTTGAGATAAGCATACTTCCCATTTTGTCACACAAAATATTTCAAAGACATATAATCAAGGCTTAAGATTTAGTAAAGTTAATAACGTTACTGCTTCTTCTAGACAATATAAAATAATCAGTACAGTGTGGTACCGACATAAAGACATATAGAGCAAAAAATGTTCAGTATCTTTTATTTATTTTAGTTTTTTTGAGACACAGTTTCACTCTTGTTGCCTAGGCTGGAGTGCAATGGCTCAATCTCAGCTCACTGCAACCTCCGCCTCCCGGATTCAAGTGATTCTCCTGCCTCAGCCTCCTGAGTAGCTGGGATCACAGGCATGTGCCTCCACGCCCAGCTATTTTGTATTTTTAGTAAAGATGGGGTTTCTCCATGTTGGTCAGGCTGGTCTCAAACTCCCGAGCTCATGTGATCCACCTGCCTCAGCCTCCCAAAGTGCTGGGATTACAGGCATGAGCCACTGCGCCCAGCCGATGCTCGGTATCTTACAGGCATGAATCCAAAATAGATCTGTATATATATGGTCTACTGATTTCTTTTTTTTATTTTTTGTAGAGATGGGATCTTGCCATGTTGCTCAAGCTGGTCTCAAACTACTGGCCCCAAGTGATCCTCCTGCCTCAGCCTCTCATAGTGTGGGGATTACAGGCATGAGCCACCACCTCCATCTTCACGATCCATTGACTTTTGACAAAGATCACAAGTTAATTCAATATTAAAAGGACAGTATTTCCAACAAACAGTGCTGGAACAATTGGAAAGCCGTAATCAAAACAAGAACAAAGACAAACAAAGCTCAACCCCTTCCCTTGCACAGTTTAATAAAGCAAAATGGATCACAGAACTAAAGTAATACCTACCGTTATAAAACTTCTAGACAAAAACATAAGGGGAAATCTTTGAGGGCCCTGAGTTGGGTAAATATTTTCTTAGATAGGACCCAAAATGTACAAACTATAAAAGAAAAAAATAATTTATTTTTATCAAAATGAAAAACTTCTGTTCTTTGAAAGGCACTGTTAAGAAAATGAAAAGATAAGAAACAGACTGTGAAAAATATTTGTGCTCTTACAACTCAGTGATAATAATGCAAACTCATTTTTTAAATGGTCAAAAAGGCCAGGCATGGTGGTTCATGCCTATAATCCCAGCACTTTGGGAGGTGGGAGGATCACTTGAGCCCAGGAGTTCAAGACCTGCCTGGATGACATAATGAGACCTTGTCTCTATAAAAAATAAACAAATTAGACAGGCATGGTGGTGTAGGCCTGTAGTCCCAACTACTCAGAAGGCTAAGGTGGGAGGATGGCTTGAACCCAGGAGGTCAAGGCTGCAGTGAGCCTTGTGCCACTGCACTCCATCATGAAGGACAGAGTGAGACCCTGCCTCAAAAATAATTTCAATTAAAAAAAAAAGTCAAAAGATTTGATGAATACTTCACTAGGGAAGATATATGAATGGCAAAAAGTCCATGAAAAGATGTTCAAATCATTAATCATCAGGAAATTGCATATTAAAACCACAATAAGATGCCACGGTACACTTATTACAATTGCTAAAGTTTAAAAGGTTGATAAGTTGGTGAGAATGTAGAGCAACTAGAAGTCTCAAAATTGCTGATCAGAATGCAAAATAGTACAGCAACTTTGGGAAACTGGAAATTTCTTATAAAAGTACCTATCATATGCTCCAACAATCCCACTCCAAAGTATTAATTCAAGAGATATGACAATATACGTCTACACAGAGATCTGCATGTGAATGTGCATATCAATTTTATTCATAATACCAAGAAACGGGAAACAGCCTAAATGTCCATCAACATGTAAATGTTTAAGCAAATTATGTGTCTGTACAATGAAATACCAATCCATAATAAAAATAAAATAACTACTGATATATGAAATCAGAAAACAATGATTTTACTGCTTCACAAGGACAGAAAACCAAACATTGCATGTTCTCACTCATAGGTGGGAACTGAACGATGAGAACACTTGGACACACAGGGAGGGGAACATCATACACCAGGGCCTGTCGTGAGGTGGAATCTGGGGGAAGGATAGCATTAGAAGAAATACTCAATGTAAATGATGAGTTAATAGGTGCAGCAAACAAACATGGCACATGTATACCTATGTAACGAACCTGCACGTTGTGCACATGTACCTTAGAACTTAAAGTATAAAACAAACAAACAAAAAACAGATGCCTTTAAAAATAAAAATAATAATAATTTTACTGCTTCACCAAGGACTTTTAAAGTGAAACTGAGGCTGGTCATGGTGGCTCAATCCTGTAATCCCAGCACTTTGGGAGTTTCAGGTGGGTGGATCGCTTGAGGTCAGGAGTTCAAGACCAGCCTGGCCAACATGGTGAAATCCTGTCTCTACTAAAAATACAAAAATTAGCCAGGCGTGGTAGTGCGCCCGTGTAATCTCAGCTACTCAGGAGGCTGAGGCAGAAGAATCACATGAACCCAGGAAGTGGAGGTTGCAGCGAGCTTAGATCGCGCCGCTGCACTCAAGCCTAGATGATGAAGTGAGACTTCATCACAAAAATAAAAATAAATAAATAAGGCAAAACTGGCCCTTTTTTTTCCTCCTATTGTTACTATTCATGCACCATGGTGGAGAAGAATACAAAGATTACTGGTACAGTTGGGTGCCATGCCTTGATTTATGCTTAGGTGCCAACAGTTTCACCCACTGTTGCTCTTACGTCATGTGCAAATATCGATAAAGTGAAAGTGGCAAATAACAACTTAGTATTCTTAGGAAAATAGCTTTTGCCTTGTGGATCCCCTGTAAGAGTCTTAAAGATTCCCAGGGATCTGCAATCAACACCCTGAGAATTGATGTTCGAATTAATTAGAATAGTCACATTGACTTTTTAAAAATGACACTTCTTTTTAGATATCACTCAAAGGCATGTAAAATGCTTTCATAAATATCCCATGGAAAAAAGGAAGACCAACTCCATCTGTACTATTTGCTTTACTTCCTCGAAAAGTAAAAGGGGGGTTGGGGGAAGGAGAAACCGAGTAGTCCCCTGGGAGTGTGTTCGGCATGTGAAGCCATCCATCATGCAGTCATGGTGAGCAGATGCAGGCCTAGGACCAAAAAGGCAAGTGGCGCTGGGAACTCAGGGCCCTTCGTCACCTTTCCCTACACAATCCCACTGGCTATACATCCCTCCACAACACAGTCATACCGACACACACACACACACACACACACACAGTCAGGCCAGCCCCACACGCCACGGCTAATCTCTCACAACAAGCCCAACCATGGCTGCACTCACACAATACAATCACACAGCCACACCAAAGTCACAAAAAAGCCAACACACCAGGTCACACTATTCTATATTCACAGATGGAGAATCTCAATGGCCATACACTCAACCATAGGTATACTCAAACTAGCAGAGTGGCTCATAATGTAAAACATCTACTGGGCCTGTGGCCATGCCAGCACATCCCCCCAAGTATATTGTGCATGGAGTGAAATAATAGCTTTTGGACACAGGCCAACCTGAATTCAAGTTCACATTCTACCACTTATTAGTTTTGTAACCTGCAGCCAATTGTTTAACCTGTCTGAGCTCTCATTCTAGAAAACGCAGGTAATTCCTACTTTGAAAGCCTGATGTGATGGCATAAAATAATCAGACAAGGGGCAGCACCTTGTCTGGCCCAATGTGTCCTGGGGATGCAGCTGTAACTGCCATGTATGGCTTTTGTCACCAGAGGGCACCAGGGCCACAATGTGTCTGGGGAGACTGCTGGAAGAAAATATGCCGAAAAGGCCAGGATTCCTGGGGAGTTTTGGGGTGAGTACAGACAGGGTAGGTGTGGGATGTGTGTGGGGCTGGGCAGTTTTTGGAAACCCCAGCTAGGCCCCGGCCACCCAAGTGTGCCGTTGGGTATGGTGGGCAGCTCCCGGGGAAGATCGGATCTAGGAAGGATGGATGAGTGCTCTCTATGAGCCAGGCCCTCTTCTGTGCCGATTTTACACACATTAAATCCTTTAATCCCCACAACAATACCGTGGTTGATAGTCACTGCTAATATTAATAGTATTCCTGGTGAGGAATATTGAGGAAGTGAGGTCTGCTTACATAGCCATTAAGTGGAGACCTGGAATACAAATGCAGACAGCCTGGCTTCAGAATCCATGGCCCTAACCACAGCTCCACACTGCCCCCAACAGTGACCCCGCATCTCCCCTTGCTGGGGTTCTGCCTGACTCTGGCTTTCTTCCCTGGAGTTCAGCCAGCCCCAGCTGGCCTTTCCCCTCTTCCGGCCTGCTCCCCACCTGCTCCCTGGGCCAGCCCATGGTAAGAGGCTTATCACATATGTGTGGGGGACAGATAAAGCAGGGCCCCGTACAGGGCTTATCCAGCCCTGCCATCCCTGCTGGGGAGCTGCCAGCAGATGGAGCCCCGCCCGGGGCCTTGGGTCACTCCTTGTGATGCCAGAGCTCTTTATGATGTCATCATCTGTAGTGACATCATTGTTCTGTCCCTCCTTTGAATCTGAGAGGGTTACTCAGATAGGAGTTGGGGAAGTGGAGTCAGACAGGAGCCCTACCGAGGCTCTAGGTCAGTGGGCCGGGTTGGGCTGGAGTGGAGGAGGTAGTGGTGCCAGAGGATCCTCCCCAGGGCAGATGGCTATTTTTGGTGTCAACTGCTCGGCTTATAGCCACCCCTCTTCCTGTCTTCCCAATCCAAGGAGGCTCTGGGTCCAGCAGGGGCAGGAGCAGTGGGAGAAATCTTTAGCCCTGCTGCAGGGCAGCTCTGGGGTCAGTCTCTAGCTCAGGAACCAGTCTGTTCCTCCCTACAGGGAGGCCTGACCCTCTGTACCTCGGGTCTGAGGGGAAGGGGGGCCTTACTTCCAATCCTTGAAATAGCAGTGAGGCAAAGAGGGATTATTAAGATGGCTAGACAGATGGACATAGCCAGATCCACCATTATAGTCACACACATTAACTTGCTGCTGTGGGCTGCGGGCACAGCCTCACGCCAACACCATCACACAGCCATTCATTCTCATAGCCATGCCCGCAGCCACACATGGACCACAGACAGCTGAGCCACACTGACATACCAGCTCAGGCACAATGTCATCACCTGTCCCATCTGGGAGAACAGGAACCCCTTTTCTCTCACGGTTGTACTCCCAGAGAGTAGCTCAATTCCCAGCACATGGCAGATGCGCACTAATATTTGGTGAGTGAATAAATGGACATTAAATGCCACAGGGCCTGTGACCAGGCAGGGCTGAGGCCAGAGGAAATGTCATCCCACCTGCAAGTCTGCTTGACCTCTCCAGACCCAGGATGGGAGCATCGAGGAAGCTGCCAGCACTACCCCAGCCCCAACTTCAGTCACGGCCACTCCTCAGATAACAGGTCCTTGAAGGGACCTTGGTAATGCAGGGGCCCCACTCCCTCCCTCTAGGTCCAGTGAACTGGAACACTGGCACTCTGAAAATGGGATGTTATGAACATGGGATGGTCTGGATGTTGGGTACCCCAGGCCCCCTGGGAATTGGGCACTGGGGGCTCTGGGGTTTGGGTCCTTTACAGTGTTAGGCGCTCTAGCACCCCTGACATTGGGAATTCGGGACTTCGGGAGCTCAAAGCTATTTAGGAGTCTGGGTGTTGAAAGCTCCTGAGATTGGGGCTGCCCCTTGGACAAGGCCAAAGTCAATACTTCCTGTCTATATGCCTGATTTTACCTGGAGCCACGGAGGTCCAGCCTGGAACCCCTGTTCTGAGCCCCATGATTGGCTTATGCTGCCCCGGAGCTGGGGTGGCGGGGCTGGGGTGGCAGGGTTTCAGGGGGAAAGAAACCACAATAGGATGGCCTAAGGGATAGCTGGAGCCCCAGAGACAGCTCTCGGATCTGGAACCAATCTAACCTGCTTCTCTGCATTGGCACAGGGCAGGGGAGGTGCCAGACACTGACCACTGGGCTCCAGGTTCAAGAAAGGAGGAATCTGAGAGCAGAGCCCAGGCAGGCACCTCCCAGTAATGCTTCCCGGCTACTGAGGCTGGGGTTCTAAGGAGGTGGAGACCCCTAGCCATGCCTGGCTTCAACTACAGGCAATGTCCACCTTCCCCCACCTTCTCAGCAGGTCCCCAGCACCCATCCATCAAGGTGCCCAGTGCTCCCAGCTCTTGCAGTGACCACCAGAAGTGGCCCAAGTCTGGCATTATTCGTATTCCTAATAGACACACACCTAAACTGACTTACGTGCATCCCAAAACAGAGGCCTTGATCCTGCAGGCTGATGACACCACTGGAGGAAACCAGCCAGCCCTGGGGGCTCTGACGCTGGATGCAGCCCTCCCAGGAAATAGCTCCACTGGCTGCGGTAACTGGAGGCTCCTGAGACACATCTCAGCCTGCAGTGGGTGGGCCCCCCGGCCCGCTGTGGCCCTGCCCCAGGAAGAAGCAGGCCAGTCAAACTGGCTGACCCCGTCAGTCCCCCCATCCCCTCCCCCACCCCAGTCTGTCCTCAGTCCTGATCCCCCTGCTCACCCCACAGTGGCCCAGGCTGGCCATGCCCTTCCCACCCTGCGGGCCAGCTGCTCAGAGCCAGGGGCTCAGAGCCAGGGACGGAGGCTATCCCAGTTCTGACCTGGGCTGGGCCCAAACCTGCCTCCTTTGGGCCTCATTCTGATTGGAAAAAAACAGCCTCTCTAGTCCCTGTCTCAAGGAGATGGCTTTTCAAACCAGAATCTTTCTCACAAGTGCCTCCTCAGGACACAGCTCACTGTGCGGTTTCCTGAAGCTCTTTCTGGGTCAAGGTGGGTAAAACACACATCCATGAATCTGTTTCTATGTATACAAATAGACTTTGTGCTCTGCCAGTGTGAGTTTAATAAAGCCCTCTGGCCAACATCCCCAATCTTCCTAAACACTCCAAGGAAAATGTTCTCTTTTCTTTACCCCACGGGCTAAAGTGCTAGGCTGACTCCCTGTCCCCAGGTCAGTCCCCAAGCCTTCCTCTTTCTTTTTTTTTTTTGAGATGGAGTCTAGCTCTGTCGCCCAGGCTGGAGTGCAGTGGCCGGATCTCAGCTCACTGCAAGCTCCGCCTCCTGGGTTCACGCCATTCTCCTGCCTCAGCCTCCCGAGTAGAGTAGCTGGGACTACAGGCACCGGCCACCTCGCCCCGCTAGTTTTTTGTATTTTTTTATTTTTTAGTAGAGACGGGGTTTCACCGTGTTAGCCAGGATGGTCTCGATCTCCTGACCTCGTGATCCGCCCATCTCGGCCTCCCAAAGTGCTGGGATTACAGGCTTGAGCCACCGTGCCCGGCCGCCTTCCTCTTTCTGACAGAGCCTCAGCGCGCTGGCCCCTGAGCACCCATCCCCCTCTCTTCTAACTGCCCAGGCCCCAAGCCCCTGGCCTGAGGGCATCCTGGAAGTCTTGCTCTCAGCACCCTACACCTGCCTTCCTTCATATGGATTCCCTGAGCCATGAAAACTCTCAGAATCTTTACTGTGTTCTTAGCGCGCAGTGCCCTCTTCTAGGCCTGTCCCCACCCCAGCCTACTGCTGGAAGGGAGAAGGAGGGAGGCCTGTTCCCCATCATACTTTTCCTTGTCCGCCTTCCTCTACTTGGGGGCCTCTTCAACATCCTCCATCTGCCTTCCCTGGGGTAGTATCCCTTTTGATGAGCCCCAGGGAGGAGGCAAGGAGGAAGATCCTGAAAACAATTTATGGAGGAAGTTAAGTCCTGGCAGGAGAGATGTAGAGGGCTTGGACCCCATCTGCCCAGTCCCAGGAATTGGGCACACACACAACTACACAGACCTGCTGCAGTGCACACAGTCCCACAGATGCACCTACACAAATACACAATCAGGGGCTCGGGCGTCTGGGGTTACAGACACAACAGGTTGCCCAGATCCAGGTGTGTGTGCACACAACTCACACAAGAAACACCTGCACTTGGTTTGTAGAATAAAAATCCCAAGCATACTATATCTACTAGGTTTGGGGACAAAGTGAAAATAAAAATAATCTTGCTGATAAGACTAAGGTGTCTTCCCAGATCTGATCAGGAGTCCAATGTGAATAGGAGACAACAGAGAGCTGTCTTTGTACTTCGGCTCTGAGAAAGGTTTGTGGAATGGACTGCGTGTGGCCTGAAAGAGCTTGCATTGCAGGGAATGCCTGGGCTTGATGCCTGTTATCTTGTTCAGTGCCTCTGATAAATTAATAAACTGCAATCTCACTCAACAATTGGTTTCACGGGAGTTTGGCATGTATTGGAGGCTGACAGTCCCAAAGAAAAAAATTAAACTGTTTCCTGACCAGAAAATGGTGAGGACTCAGGGTCCAAAGTAGAAATTGCCTCTGTAGGTTGGGCCCCTTCCCTGAGCAGATGCCCCACTCAGGTTAGGGCAAAAACCAGTTCCTCTGACAGTACTAACTGGCCACTTTCCCTGAAAGGTGGTGGCTCTCACAAGGTATGCAAATGTGGGAGCCTCATTCCAAATGCCAGGCACCACTCCCCAGAGGCAGCCTGGAGCAATGGGCTTTATATACACACACATGCATTTCCTTAGCCCCTTCTCTCCATTTCACAGAGGAGGAAACCGAGGCTCACAATGCTCCTTTTGGCAAAGACTTTTTTTTAGCTGAGATTGTAACCCAGGTCTGTCTCACCATGGAAGGAGGAGGGATCCCAGGTTGGTGTCTGCAGCCCCTGTAACACCACCTCAAAAGTAGAGCTGACCAAGCCGGTGGTCCAGGAGGGAAATTTGAGAAAGGGCTCCAGGAGCCCTCTAGTTCCAAGGAGTAGGACCTAGGCCTTACCCAGCAGTGCCCACAGTCTCTAGCGGCTCTGCTCCAAAGGGAATGGAATTTGCTCTGACTTCTCTCTAGGGGAAACGCAGGCGCAGAAGGCCAGGGGCCTGGAGGGCTAACTCCAGCCTCAGCCCCGCAAAGTGCCCCAGGCCTTCTGGCTTTATTCCACCCTAGCCCGAAGGGGACCACATCTGCTTGCTCAAGGGCCCCAGCTAGAGGGCAGCGAGGCAGGGGCGGAGAAGGGGGCTCCTTTGTGGAGCCCACTCCCAGGGGTTCGTGGGGATCAATCATCTGAAAGCTGGAGAGACTTGTAATTTTATTCCCTGGGAGGAGGAGCCTGAGAAGTCTGCACGGGGGGAGGGGAGGGGATGGAGAGGGGAGGACGGCCAGGGGAGCTCTTCGGGTAGGGGAGGGACTTGGCTAGATCTCCCAAGCCTTCTCCACTCTTCAAACTTTCACCAAACTCTTAGCCCCCGCCTCCCCGAAACCAAAACACAACAGGCTGTGGAAGAGCTGCGAGCGGCGCGGCGGGGCGGGCGCGGCACAGAGCCTCGGGAAGCTGATGCAACTTTCACTTTAAGAAAGCCACCTGGGCGCACCGCGGTGCGGACCCAGCACGCCTGGGCAGGGGGCTGCAGCATGGTAAGGGGGCTGGGGGAAGGGGACGCTGGGGCCCGCGCCTCCGTCGGTCCTGCAGTCGGTCTGAGCCGACGCGGGGCTGAGCCCCAGGACCAGCGTGTGCGTGTGTGTGTGTGTGTGTGTGTGTGTGATCGCGCATGTATGCGGGCATCTGTGGGTAAGAGTGTGGGTGCACGCACCGGGATGTCTGTCTCGCCGCAAAGGTCGGGGTAGGTGCGCGCGGCTGGGTGTCACCGCTGTCACCAAGGAGCTGAAGCGGGAGGGAGAGGGAAGCGGGGTGAGCTCCTGCGTGGGGTGGGGGGGTGGGGGCGCCAGACGCCGGTTCGATCGGGGGCGGCGGGCACAGGCTGTGCGGGTAGCGCCGGAGCCAGAGCGTGGCACTGTCCGTCGGGAGAGCCAGTGGTTCTGCGCTCTGGGGGCCTGAGGGGGTCGATAATCGGCCGTGCCTGCGCCTAGCGTGCGGGCTCTCGCTCGCTCCAACGCCTCTCAGCGCCCGCCAGCCTGGCTGCCTATCTGGTCCCTCCAGCCGGCCTGCCTCCCTATCTGCCCTCCCGGTGCCGGTGCCGGTGCCCGTGCCCGTGCGCCCGCGGGACCCGGGAAGCCGCGCGGGAGAGTCCTGGCGCACTCAGCCTCTCTTTGTCCGCGCTCTGGCCGCGGCTTTGGGAAGGGACTGCGAGCGAGCGAGTTCTTTGGGGGCTGCTACCCTGGAAAGAATCCGTGCCCTCCCCACCCCAACCCTCATTACCGGCACGCCTAGGGCGGGGCCGGGCGGCCGCAGGTGAGGGCAGGGGCCTAGCAGCCCTGGGCGCCCACCCCCGGCCGACGCTCCGCACCCGGCAGCCACTGCAGATCGCGAGCAGGCGGCGGGGCCGGGCGGGAGAGTGGGGCTTGCCCCGAGGGCCGGGAGGGGCCGGAGCCGGCCCGGGGGCGGGGCCGTGGGGCGGGGACCTCGGCGCCCCGGTACTTTTCCACCGCAGGGGCCGGGGGCGGGGCCGCCGCCTCCAAGCCAGCTGAGGCCCACACGTGGCGGCTGATGTAACGCCCGTGCCCCCACATCTCTCTCCCGATTAAAGCGGACGCGCCCCGCTTCGAGGAACCGGGACGCTGCGGGCGGTGCCGCTGCCTTGAGACCGACCGCGCCCCTGCCCGCCGGCCCGGGGCCTCCGCGCCTCGGGCCCGCAGATACCTAAAGGAGCCGCACCCCCTTTCGGGCCTGCTCTCGGCAAGCCACACCCCCTCGCGGATCACTCTTAAAGGAGACTGGACCCCGGCTCGCTGACAGCTTCCGCACAAAGCGCGGTCTATTTCTCCGCTGAAAGGAGCGTGGGGGTGCGGCCTTTGGAAAATGAAGGCTGCGGGGCGAGGAATGGGGAAGGAGAGAATAACCGGAAAGGTTAAAGACTCCCAAAGTGAGGGAGCATCAGAAGGTTGGAGAGTAGTGGGTGAGGGGACTGGTTCTAGGGACTAATGGGCGACACTGAGCATGCTCAAGTGTTTCCAAGGACCGCAGAGAAAACGCCCCCTTTACTTGGCCTATGCGGCGACTGCGGCTGTACCCGCTCAGTTCCCGGCTCTGGGGACACAGAAGAAGCACACCTCTGCCCTGGGAGAACTCTGCATCTAGTAGGGAGCCAGACTTGGGCACGAGGAAGCATGCCGCAGTTGCTACGTGTGGCAAGCGTGCTGAGATGTACACAGTGTGGGGGTACAGTAGGAAGGCTGACAGCAACGGGGAGAACCTAGGAAGGCTTCATGAAGATAATAGCATTGGGATAGGTTTTGAGGATGCGTAGGATATATACAGGTGGATATCGGGACAAGGGTGCTCAAAAAAGAGGGAACGGGTGCTGGGGCAAAGGCATGAAGCAGGAGCCTTCTGCAAATGCTGGGTGGTCTCACGTGGCGGCAGATGGCCGCAGGTTGCTGACCTGGGCTCCCAGGTAGAACTAAGGGCTGTTTCCTGCTCCCACAACTCCTCCACTTCCTCCATTACAGTGAATGGAAATTATGCTTCTTCCTCTACCTACCTACTAAACTGTGAGGTCCTTGAACCCAGGGAAAGAGCCTGTCACCTTTCCATCCCCAGTGAGGACTCCAGGGCTTTTCCAAGATGGACCGTTAAAACTGATTGACCTGGCAGCCCTGATACTCAGCAGTGAGACTGTCAAGATGGGCCAGGGTTCTGTGACTGATGTCTCAACATCTGCCTTTGGGTGGCTCACACGCAGCTCAGACCAGCTTGTCCAACCCAGCCCTCCTGTCCCCGCACCAAACCTGCAGCCTCACCATCATTTGTTCTCTGGGATGGGCTTCTTCCCACAGCACCAACAGAAACCAGAGACTCCTTCTTATCCCTCCCCCTACCCAGTCCGATTCATCACCAAGTCTTCCCATGTTGCCTTTTATATTTATCTGAAATCTGTGCACCTCTCCTCACCCTATTGTCACCTTCCTAACCTGAGCCCCCTCATTTTTGACCTGGCCCCTTTCTTCCTTTCCTTTTCCTTTCCTTTCCTTTCTTTTCTTCCTTGTTTCCTTCCTTCCTTCCTTCCTTCCTTCCTTCCTTCCTTCCTTCCTCTCTTTCTTTCTTTCTTTCTTTTTTTTTTTAGATGGAGTTTCGCTCTTGTTGCCCAGGCTAGAGTGCAATGGTGCCATCTCAACCCACTGCAACCTCCACCTCCAGAGTTCAAGCAATTCTCCTGACTCAGCCTCCTGAGTAGCTGGGATTACAGGCATGTGCCACCACGTCTGGCTAATTTTGTATTTTTATAGAGACGGGGTTTCTCCATGTTGGTCAGGCTGGTCTCCAACTCCTGACCTCAGGTGATCCGCCTGCCTCAGCCTCCCAAAGTGCTGGGATTACAGGTGTGAGCCACCACGCCCAGCCTGGCCTGGCCCATTTCTAATTGATTTCCTCTCTTCTACTTCAGCCTCCTTCCAGTTCTTTCTCCACACTGTATCTAGGGGGATGGTTTCAAGATGCACATTCCACCAATTGCTCCTCCTTGAAGTTGATCTTCTGCTTAAAAGCTTTCAATAGGCCGGGCGCGGTGGCTCAAGCCTGTAATCCCAGCACTTTGGGAGGCCAAGACGGGCGGATCACGAGGTCAGGAGTTCGAGACCACCCTGGCTAACACGGTGAAACCCCGTCTCTACTAAAAAATACAAAAAGCTAGCCGGGCGAGGTGGCTGGCGCCTGTAGTCCCAGCTACTCGGGAGGCTGAGGCAGGAGAATGGCGTGAACCCGGGAGGCGGAGCTTTCAGTGAGCTGAGATCCGGCCACTGCACTCCAGCCCAGGTGACAGAGCGAGACTCCGTCTCAAAAAAAAAAAAAAAAGCTTTCAATAGCCACCCTTGCCCTCAAGATGAAGACCAAAATCCAGACCCCAAAGGCCCTGGCCAGGCCTCTCTGTCCACTTTAATCTTTGACCATTTCCCCCTGACTATCTGAGCTCCAGCCTCAGAGCCTTTCCACATATTGTTTCATTTGCTTGACTCTCTGTTCCTCTTCTCTTCCTCATTATTGCCACTTTGCCTAATTTACTCCTTTAGACCCTTAAACATCACTTCCTCAGGGAAGCCCTCCGCTAGTCTTACACAAGGCCAGGCCCCCCTACTGTAGAGTCTCATAACACAATCTTTCTCTTTACATTCTTTATCTCAGTATGCAATTCTTTATTTTTTATTTTTTGAGACAGAGGGTCCCTCTTTTTCCCCAGGCTGGAGTGCAATGGCGCGACCTCGGCTCACTGCAACCTCTGCCTCCTGGGTTCAAGTGATTCTCTTGCCTCAACCTCCCAAGTAGCTGGGATTACAAGCGCCCACCACATCACCCAGCTGATTTTGTATTTTTGATAGAGATGGGCCTTCACCATGTTAGCCAGGCTGGTCTCGAACTCCTGACCTCAGGTGATCCGCCTGCCTTGACCTCCCAAAGTGCTGGGATTACAGGCGTGGGCCACTGCTCCTGGTCTCAGTTTGTAATTCTTTAAATTTTAGTCATCAGTTTAACTCTTTCCCCTTAGTCTGTAAGCTGCAGGAGTGCAGATACCTTTGAGTTCTTGGTGCCTAGCACAGTTCTGGCCCAGAGCAGACCTGCAATCAATATTATGGAATAAATGAGTCTAGCTGTGGTCAGCCGTAAATGCCTGCTAAGCAGTTTAGGCCGTATCCTGTTGGCTGTGGAAAACTGTTGGAGAGAATCAGGGATTTAGGGCTTCGGGAAGATTAACAGATTGGAGGGGAGGAACATGTGGAGGGCTTGTGGTAAGGACAAAAATTAGGCAGAAACTTCAGAACTTATGAGGAAATTACTATTAGCCCCATCTTCCAGATTGAGAAAACTAAGGCTCAAAGAGGTTGAGTAACTTACTTGAAATCATATACCTAGTGAGTAGCTGAGCCAGAAATCCAGCCCAGGCCTACCAGATCCCAAAGCCTGAGCTCTTTATCTTGTGCTAGACTGCCTCTGTGACCCGCTGCTGCCTGTCAGTGGTGGCCCACAAATGCTTCAGGGGCGTGTGTGGGGCCTGGTGTTGTGGATCTTCCACACGTAGAAGGGGCTGGACACCATGGGCAATCAGTTGGTGTTTTCTGAATGGATGGATGGGGCCACGTAACAGGAATGTCAAAGGCAGGAGAAGCAGCAAAGCTTTACACCCAGCTCATTCTCCTGGAAGCCGCCATGAAGCAGTCTTTTCCCTCCAGTCCACGAACTACCTGAGGACAGGGACTGCATTTGCAGTCAGAGATAATCAGAGTCAGAGATGTCAGGTCTGAAAACCTAGTTCAAGTCCTCACTCGAGCACTTACAAGGAAGGCATTTGACCTCTCCGAGTCCGTCTCTCTGATGGTAAACTAGGAGGAATTCCAGGATAACCTGGGTGAGGGCCCTCTGCAGCCTACATTTGGAGACACAGTGTCCTCAGTTCACTTACCTGACCAGTGGACTTAATAATTTCCAACCCGTGATGTGGCTTTTTTGGTTTTTTTTTTTAAGACAAAGTCTCACGCTGTCACCCAGGCTGGAGAGCAATGGTGTGATCTTGGCTCACTGCAATCTCTGACTCCCGGATTCAAGCGATTCTCCTGTCTCAGACTCCCGAGTAGCTGGGACTACAGGCGCATACCACCACACCTGGTTAATTTTTGTATTTTTAGTAGAGACGGGATTTCACCATATTGGTCAGGCTGGTCTCGAACTCTTGACCTCAGGTAATCCGCCCACCTCGGCCTCCCAAAGTGCTGGGATTACAGGCATGAGCCACTGCACCCAGCTGACATGGCTCTTTCTAATGCCATCTGCTGTTACTATCATCATTGTCATTATTAGTCCTTGACTGAGGAGAGGTGGCTTTAAGGGAGTCAAATCTAGAGTTTACAGCTGGAGAGGGAGGCACAGGGGTGAGAGAAGACAAGGTGTGATCTCCTTTTGAGGGAGCACACCCCCGTCTTTCTTTACTTGCGCCCAGAAGACCAAAGCCATGAGCAGGAACTTCTTTAGGAGAAGAAGTTGAGCCACAGGCCAGCCTGGGTCACATCTTGTCCCCACCCTGCCCTAAGAGAAGCTCTGCAGGAGACCAGGCAGCCAGGGCAAAGGGCCTAAAAAAGCCAAGGGCTGATTTGCATAGGCAAAGAGCAGCCTCCTCATCTCTCCTCCAGCCTTCGAGAGACTTCCTGGGCTTGTAGGTGAGAGGTGGCCCTTGACAGGTGGCTTTGGGTAGGGCACAGTTGCCCAAGGTAGCCTTGGGAACAGACTCCCTGGGAAGGCAGGAAAGGCTCCAGAGAGAGGCAGAGCTATAATCCTTCCTGGGTCTAGGCCCTGAGGAGGGGTTTCCTCCCATGAGACAATTTTTTTTTTTTTTTCTGAGATCGAGTCTTGCTGTCGCCCAGGCTGGAGTGTAGTGGTGTGATCTCGGCTCACTGCAACCTCCGCCTCCCAGGTTCCAGAGATTCTCCTGCCTCAGCCTCCCGAGTAGCTGGGATTACAGGCACCCGCCACCACGCCCAGCTAATTTTTGTAATTTTAGTAGAGACCAGGTTTCGCCATGTAGGCCAGGATGGTCTTGAACTCCTGAGCTCAGGTAATCCACCTGCCTTGGCCTCCTAAAGTACTGGGATTACAGGCATGAGCCACCACGTCCGGCCAAGATAACTCTTTTTTTTTTTTTTTTTTTTTTTTTTTTTTTGAGACCGAACCTCGCTCTGTCACCCAGGCTGGAATGCAATGAGACAACTCTTTAAGGCTCTCTGAAGATGGATTTCTCCTGAGGCCTGTCAAAAACTAACCTTTCTTCCATCCCATCTGACATTAAGCCAGTGTGCACCAGCATTGCCGTGGGGCTGCTCCTTCCACGTGGCTGCTGCCCCACAGCTCGCCAGCCCCACCTTGCCCCTCAGATGCTTCCCACAAGATCCTGGGCTGGTCTGGATCCCTCATTCCAGAGGTCCTGCCTTCGCTATTTCCCTTCATTTCAATTCAACTAACACTTCTTGCAAGCCCAGTGCTGTGCAACGTGCTGGGCACAGAGGGTAAAAGAAACAGTCCCAAGCCCTCGGGGAACTCACTGACTCATGGTTGATGAACTTAAAAGCAAATAAGTGTCATATGAAATAAGAATACTAGTAGAGATTTGCACAAAACAGAAAGGAGGAAGCAACTTTTTTATTCTTTTGAGAGAGTGGGTCAGAAAAGGCTGCAGAGAAGAGGTGACATTTAGCCTGGTGCAGTGCTGAGGATTTGTAGAATTTCACCTGGTGAACTGCTGTGAAGGGGACAGCTGGGAGTGCAAGGAGGCGTGGCTGCACAGGGGTGTGTGGCCGGCCCAGAGCTCGGTCCAAGTGAATGACATGACAACAAGCCCAGCTGCCCTGGAGCCCACACTGGGTGCCACCCAGTTGGGGAAGGGCCATCATGGCTGCCTGGCTGGGGTGAGGATGGGGAGAGTGTGCTGACCAGAGCTGATTCCCCTCCGGGAAAGGCTGAAGCCATTCACACAGACCATGAAGGAATTGGACTCCATCCCAGTTCGGTATTCATTTTTTATCTTTTACAGGATTGGGCATCTGGAGAGTCAAAAATAGACCTTTGCCCATTGGGACAGGAAGCCTGGAGATCAAGAGATCCAGGGGAAAGATTGGGGGCACTGGGAAGGAGCTGGATCTGAGGGTCTTCCAGAAAGAAAGGAGCAGGATGTGGACATGGCTTGGCAGAGGGCCTGGGCCGGCTGGTGGTGGGCGGTTCCACACTACCTGTCTGGAGAGCCCTGTGGGCCACATGGCCAAGTCTTCACCTCAGCCTCTGCTCTCTCCACAGCTCTGGAGGTCTGTGGCCTGAAAGGCGCTGGAAGCAGAGCCTGTGAGTGTGGTCCCCATCACCAAAGCCCCAACCCACCGCCGCCATGGTAGGAAAAGGTGCCAAAGGGATGCTGGTGAGTACAGAGGCCAGACTGTGGGGAGGAAGGGGAGTCCCAAGCCCTGCCCCCAGGACCTCCTGCCAGCTGCTTGTCATGACAGGAAGGCTTAAGAAGGCCAGCACTGCCAGGGTTCCTGAGTTCCCAGCTAACCCCAACATGGGCAGGTAGCCCCTCATCTACCAGGTCAGAGAGTGTCAGGCTCCAAGCCCACAGAGCCCACGAAGATCTGCCAGAAGGCAGGAGGTGTGCGCCCCATCCTTGTCACAGAGGTGCTGCGGACAGAAGGAGGTCACTCATGTGCTGAAAGGACAGTGGAGCGTGGGGCAGTGCGGGCGGCTTCAGTCTGTGCTGATCAAGGGCTCCTCTCTCAGACCCTGCCTGGTTTTTCTCCACTTCTCTGGGTCCTTCTCAGTCTGAAAAGTAACACTTTGTTTTGAGTGCTCTCCTGAGGACTCTCAGAAAATCTCTCTCCACCCTTTCCCCAAGTCCTGGCTTTTCTTTGCCCTCAACCTTAGAGCACAGGGGAGGTAGTGGTGAGGCCATGCGACACAGGGGGGTGGGTGAGATTCTTTTTATTTTTGTAATTTTTTTGAGACCAAGTCTCACTCTGTGCCTGGGCTAGAGTGCAGTGGTGTGATCTTGGCTCACTGCAACCTCTGCCCCCTCTCGGGTTCAAGCGATTCTCATGCCTCAGCCTCCCGAGTAGCTGGGATTACAGGCATGTGCCACCAAGCCTAGCTAATTTTGTATTTTCGGTAGAGACGGTGTTTCACCATGTTGGCCAGGCTGGTCTCAAACTTCTGACCTCAGGTGATCCACACGCCTCGGCCTCCCAAAGTGCTGGGATTACAGGCGTGAGCCACTGCGCCCGGCCTGGATGAGGTTCTTGAAGGAGCAAGACTAGCTGATGGAGGGACCAGGTCAGCACCAGAAGCAGGAACCAGGAAAGTGATGGCAAATCCTGTCCCAGAGGCAACGGTTGTCTTCCTTCTCTTGAGATCTTCCCTGGCGACAGGCTAGACTGGACGGCTGCCGGGGGTGGGGACCAGGGACTGACCATGGACAGTCCCTCCCTCAGCAGCTCCCATCCTGTCAATCTCCGGTGTTGCTTTTCTTATTTAATGAAAGATTCACTGGCCTGGGGTCTTTACTGAGCCCTCCCCAAACAAGCCCTGTCTCTCACCAAAGATTTCTGGGACTCAAAGTGCCTGGTTTAAAAGAACAACTTGGGCTGGGTGTGCTGGCTCACGCTTGTAATCCCAGCACTTTGGGAGGCTGAGGCAGGCGGGTCATCTGAGGTCAGGAGTTTGAGACCAACCTGGCCAACATGGTGAAACCTTGTCTCTACTACAAAAATTAGCCAGATGTGGTGGTACGCACCTGTAATCCCAGCTACAGTGAGCCGAGATCGTGCCACTGTACTCCAGCCTGGGCAGTAGAGCAGGGCTCTGTCTCAAAAAAAAAAAAAAAAAAAAGAAATTTTAAAAATTTTAAAAAGAACAGTTTGTGGGAGAGAACCAGGTGGTTCTGTTCCAAGCTCGGGATCTTCTACCTGGTCCTGTTCTGAACCTCCAGCATCCAACCCCTGGCCCCATCCCTCTTGCCCAGCCCCTACTGATTGACTGATTGGAGTAAGTCTGAATGAACCAAGCTCCTGAAAGTATTCCTGAGATTCCTGAAATCTGGGTGGTCAGAAATGGGCCCAGATGGAGGTCTTATGAACCTGAACACTTGCTAGGGGTGAATCCCATCTGAGAACCCAAACATGGCCCCACCTTTCCTGGAGAAGTCTTGGAATTGCCATGGGCTTGTGATAGGAAGTGGGGTGTGGCCCTGTCCCTTCCTACCATGGAGATTCTGAGCCCCCTGAAACCTCTGAGTCCTCCCTGGTTGCTCTTCTTTCTCTGGAGTGACTTGGAAGGACTGGGAGGAGGGCAGGCGGAGAGATATGAGCAGCACAGAGGGCATGGGTCCCAGTGTGCCAGAGTCCCTGCCTGAACTGAGCTTCCCGGACTGTGCTCTCCCGGTCGGCCCGGCCAGCCTGTCTGTGGATGGGAATGCTGCCTTGGGACTCCTGTTCCCAGCACTAGGATGTGCCTAAAGATAGCTGAGGCTCGCTCTCCTCCCCGCTCTCTGCCCTTTGGCTTTTGCCCACTGTTGCTGCGTTTGAGGCTCATAGCATCCGTCCCATGGGCACCCCCAGTGGTTGCTTGGAGATTCTATTCCTGCTTCCTTTTCAGCTCTGCTGATGACCTTGGACTATTCCACTCTATTCTTGGGTTCCAGTTTGGGACTGAAGCCACCTCCGTTCAGTGCTTGTCTCTAGACACAGCCTCTGAGGTGCACAGGGCAGCTGGTCCCAGCCGAACCCCATCTCTGCTAACACAGGCAGCCCAGTCAGCACGTTTGTGTCTCCCATGTCTTCCTATGGCCAGTGACTAAGGAAGCATCATTCTGACAGGCTTCTTCTTTGGATACCCTGGTAGATCAAAAGAGGATGTTAAGGGGCATGTGTGTAACCATGCACTTGGACCATCACAGTTCTCTGTGGCTTCTGCTGCTCTGTTTGTACCCTGGCATGCATGGAGCAGGCACTGGCCCCTACCATGGGATCCTCACTTCTATCCCACTTTACCCAGGTTTGGGTGTGAGGACACTGGCCCTCCAAGTCTCTTCAGTGTCGGCAGGCACCCTGTGTTATCCTTGGAGCTTCTGCTGGATGCCACAGCCAGTGCCCCATGGGTAACAAGCAGCTTACCAGCACGTGCCCAGGCCCACATGCCCGCTGCACGTGTCCCTCCCTCACTCCCAGCCCAGATGGTCTCTGCCAGGCCAGCTCAGCTGCCTCCCTCACGCCTCAGCAGCTCCTAGGACAGGGCTGTGCGAGAACCCAGCTGGCCAGGGTGCCTCCAAGCCTGGGAGCAGCTGGGATGCTTGGGGGCACTAGGGGGTGGGTGGGGTGGTCCTTCCATGGAGACCTAGGCCCTCATACACGTGTGGAGCAAGGCCACCTAGGTCTCAAAGGACAAGGGGCTGGAGGAGAGGGACCCAGGACAGGAGGCAAGAGAGCCCCCACTAGCTCAGTTTTAATCCTTCACCCACCAATGTCACACCATTTCCCAGGCAGGCCCCCTCAGTCCCCTCCCTAGTGCCACTGCCCACTTATGCAGAGTCTTGGGCAGTCCGGGTCTTGGCGGGCTTCCTTGACCTCTTCTCATGTCTGAGCACGCTGATTATTTCTGCCACCGGGAAGCCTCACAATGAACAGGAACAGACCCATTTGGATTAGGGCTCTGGGTGCCAGAGCATCCAAATCCCCAGGAGGCCTTGCAAGCACCACAGGCCGCCAGGGGCTGCCCCACCCTGACCTGTTCTCATATGATTTGCCCTGAGGGTTTGGGCACCTCCTGTCTATAGCATCCGTCATAGGACCTGGCACATAGTGGGGACTCACCCAGCCCAAGTGTTGGCATATAGCAAGTGCTCAACTAGTGCAGGCTTGGTGCCTTACTGGGAGGTCACCAAGCACAAAGTTTTGCACACCTTGGACACTCCCTTGGTAGAGGGCCTGTCCCTACCTGGGCACTCACCTAACCCAAGTCTTAGCATGTGGCAAATGCTCAGCTAGTGCAGACTTGGCACACATTAGACACTCCCTTAGAAGACAGCTTGTCACCCTGTAGGCATTCGTGTAGCACACTGCCAGGCACGCAGTGGGCGCTCACCCAGCTCAGAGCTGGGCACACATTGGGTCTTTACCTGGCACAGAATTCGGCATACCTGGGGTACTCCCCTAGTGCAGGACCTAGCACACCATAGGGGCTCCTCACCTGGGGCTGACACACAATGAGTGCTATCTCAGCATCGGACATGGCACACAGTGGGCATTCTGCTGATGCAGGTTCTCGCACACAGCAGGTGCTTCCAGTACAAGATTTGACACCCAGTAAATGCTATCCTGGCTCAGGGATTGGCACACAGTGGCCATTCTCCTTAGATAAGGCCTAGCACAATCGAGGTGCTCTTCTAGCCAGGACAGCCTAAGCAATGACCTTCCGCTGATCCTAGATTAGCAGCTACCCGCTCCTCAGTGAAATGGACAATATCTAGATCCAAAGGAAAAGGCCCAGCCTTCTTCAGCTTCCTCTCAGATCAGGGGGCCTGGCTTCCCTCTTCCTCCCCACTTCCTCTGTAGCCCACCTACTCAGGGAGGCCTGTAGCTCAGCCTCCCACACAGCCGCCCTGTAGCCCTCCCCCATCCCTGGCACTTCTCAGTCCCAGCTCAGCTGGACCATCCCTCCGGAGTCACAGGGGACAACAAAGACCCTAGCCTCCTTGCCCCTCTGGAAGCATGCCCATTCTTATTAGGAAAAGTCAGAGGCGGGAGCTGGGGGAGTCAGCCTTCCTAAGTGGGGCTGGAGCAGCTGGATCTCGCTAATGAGGTCTCATTACGGCCAGGGCCCAGCTGGGCTGCTGCCGCCTCCTGTCCCCATGGCCAGAGCAGGGAAAGCCGTCCAGCCAGGGCTGCCTGTTCTGGGCACCCGGCCCAGGCCAGGGCAGCCAGAGCCCAGAGCCCACCCTGGGTGGAAGTGAGCATTTGGGCATCATGGGTGACTGGACCTTCCTGGAGCCAGTGGCCCAGCCAGCGCCTTGGCCCTCAGTCTGCGCCTGCAGGAAGTCAGGGGAGTGTGTCTGGGGACCAGGCGCATGAGGCTGGCTGAGTGAGCAGCTGAGTCAGTAGGATCTGAGGCCATCCTTAGGACACTTGCTTGAGCCAAGGCCTGTCCCCATCTTCCCCAAACCAACATGGAGATAATAATGGACCTACCTCATGGGACAGCTGGGAGGACCCAGTGAGTTAACGTATGGGAAGTTAACTTGTACCATACTAGGTGAGTGCCCACAGGGTGACGGGCTGTCTCTGAAGCAAGTGTCCCATGTATGCTGAGCCAGGACAGTGCCTGGCCCACAGCAAGCACTTACTATGTATTTTCTGTTACCATTATTACTACTGCTCACTAGGTTCAATGATTGGCGGGTGGTATCCCCATTTTAGAGATGCAGAAACTGAGATCCGACATGTTAAGGGACTTGCCTAAGGTTATATATGGTGAGAAACTGACAGAGCTAGGGTTTGAGCCCAGGACTGTCAAACTCTAAAGCCTGTGACTTTTTATCTTATTTTAAAATTTATTTTTTATTAATTTTTTGAAACAAGGTCTCACTTTGTCACCCAGTTTGGAGTGCAGTGGTGTGATCATAGCTCACTACAGCTTCCAACGTGTGGGCTCAAGCAATCCTCCCTTCTCAGTCTCCTGAGTCGCTGGGACTATAGGTACACACCACCACACCTGGCCAGTTTTTTGTAGAGACAGGATCTCACTATGTTGTCCAGGCTGGTCATGAACTCCTGACCTCAAGTGACCCTCCTGCCTTGGCTTCCCAAAGCAATGGCATAACAGGCCTAAGCCACTGTGCCCCAGCTATCTTTTTATTTTTATTTATTATTATTATTATTATTATTATTATTGAGAGGGAGTTTTGCTCTTGTTGCCCAGGCTGGAGTGCAACGGCGCGATCTTGGCTCACTGGAACCTCCGCCTCCTGGGTTCAAGTGATTCTCCCGCCTCAGCCTCCCGAGTAGCTGGGATTACAGGCATGTGCCATCACGCCCAGCTAATTTTGTATTTTTAGTAGAGACGGGGTTAGTCTCACCATGTTGATCAGGTCGGTCTCGAACTCCTGACCTTGTGATCTGCCCTCCTTCCAAAGTGCTAGAATTACAGGCGTGAGCCACCGAATCCGGCCCTGTTTTTTCATTTTTAATGTCATCCTGTGCTTGACAAAACTCCTTATGTGCCCTACGGGGTTGCACACTCACCAAACTCACAGGAAAGCTGTTCTTACACCAGAGTTCATGCACGTGTCCATCTGACTGATATTTCCTGAGGTCCTACGATAAGCCAAGCCTTCTGCTGACTGACCAGTTTCCAAAGGGCCTGACACCTTCCCGGCACTGGAACACATATGCCCACCTTCCGAGCCACTGGTCTGCGGTATCTTGGGGTCAGCAGGAGACTGGCCAGTGTGTGTGGCCTCAGAGAAAGGGACTGGATGGGTCTGAGTGACATCCCACCAGTCATGGTGACGACCCCACTGGACCTACCAGCCCACGCTGCACACACTCCCAGACTAGCACCACGGCTTCTGGGCATCACGGTACAAATCCTCACGGGTTCTTATTCCACAGCCCCCCTTTGTCTGGACTCTGGGATGACTGCCCCCTTGGCTAACACCATCTTTGTTCAGACAGGTGACAGCGTGGTTCACTAGGCCAGGGCTTTCTTGCGTGGTCAGTCACATTCTCCTAGGAAGACGCCCCATCATCCTGGCAGGTTGGGAGTCCCCATCTCTGGTGGGGTGGGGGGGTCAGGTACAGCCCTAGCAGCCCTAGGGCTTGGTTTCTCCCAGCCTGCACCCCTCCGAGGAGCCTGAGCTGCTCTGGTGCTTCCTTGTGGACTGTGCCTTCCATCCTGCTGCCAGTCACCATCTAGGGCCCAACAGGGCAGACTCCATCACTCATCAGACACCCGACTACCCTACCAGGAGCCCAGCCTGTGGGCTCAGACAGTGTCTGGTCAGCTCTGTGGGGGCAGTGAGCCACCCTCTCCCCCGCTCTGCCTGACTCTGGTGTGTGTGTGTGTGTGTGTGTGTGTGTGTGTGTGTGTGTGTTTTGTTCCAGTTACTTGCTGGGAACAAGGGAAAAACAGAACAAACCCCACACACCCCACTCTCCAGCTCCGGAGCACCCGTGCTGGGCTGCATGAGGACTGGCCGGAGGGGCAGGGCCTGGGGAGGGGGTAGGCAGAGCTTCGGGAGGAGATGAGGTGAAAGTAATTGACGCTGCCCAGCCCAGCAGTGGGAGAGGCAGGGGATGCGTCAGTGTCGCCCTGGAGCTGGCAGAGGTGTGAATGAGCGGCGGCGGAGACACGCGGGCTGCGATCGCTCGCCCCGGGATGGCCGTGGCTCATGGACCTGTGGCCCCCTCTTCCCCAGAACAGGTCAGTCACCTTCCAGAAGGTTGAGCCCCCTCCTTGGTGCCAGGCAGGCTGAGAGGCTGGGCTGTGGGTGGGGAGAGGGGCTGAGTGGTCCGTGCCAGGGAGGGGCAGGCACAGCCAGCAAGCGAGACAGACACCAGCCAAAGTGACCCAGAAAGTTGCAACTGTGCAAAGGAGTGCAGGAAGAGTTAGCTGTGTGGCGGGGGCAAGGGGGAGGAGAGTGGGGGTGTGAGGGCTCCCCCAGCCCAAGGACCTGCTGAGAATCTGCTCTGTGTATCAAAGCTGCATTGTCCTAGCTCCCGGGGAGACGGGCCGGAGGTGCCCAGGAATTGTACTAATCAATACAGCCTCATTGTCTGTGCCACGGCAGTTACTCCTATGGGGAGAGTGGGCGAGGGGGCAGGGAAACGTGGTACATGGTTTCAGTGGTGAAGGGTGGGGGAAGGGGATGGGGCAAAAGTCTCAGCTGGAAAGAGAGAGACCCCACGGAACATTTTCCAGGGTCCAGGGCAAGTGCCCGCATGGGCTGGGAGCCGGTGTGTCCTCATCCCTGGACGCTGGCGACGGGTGGAGATGTCAGCAGATGGCAGCGAGGATGAGGAGACTCAAAAGCTACCCTTGTCCCCTGTAGGACATCCCGACTTGACCTTCAGAAGGCAAAAGAGGGAATGTCCTCTCAGGCGATGTGGGATGGGTCTGGGAGGAGCAGTACGCAGGGCTGCCCTCAAACCTCAGGACTGCTAAGGTCAAGAACCAAAGCCACTTCCCAGAGTGCCTGCCTGCTGCCAGTCGGTGAGGGCAGACGCCGCCCCCAGCCGCTACAGCGCAGGACAGGACCATTGCTTCCAGTCTTCCCTGCTGGGCTTGTCTGGGGTGGGAAGCGAGGAGCTGGCCAGGGCCCACCCGGGGTCCTCCATCACTCTTCCCAGGGCCTCCTGGAGTGGAGCCCAGCATGCCTGGGGGTGCCAGTCATCTGTCTGCTGCCCACAATATTGGCAGGTCCCTTGCTGCCAGTCAGGACTCTGCAATGGATAAGCACAAGGTGTATTCTTGCTTCTCTCACCTGCTATATGAAGGCCTGGACTCAAGGCACCTGGAGTCCTGAGAGGTGCCCAGAGACGGCTCTGAGGTTCTCCTTGAGGCAGGAGGCACTAATGGCCACTGGGGACTGCTCAGCCCCGGGAAGATTTTCCCATGTTCTGCCCCTCCACCCCCAGCCCCAGACTCTCCCGTATCCAGGTAACTGAGGCCAGAGATCAGAGCTGCAGCTGGGTCTCTCTGCCCCTACTCAGTGCCATGTAGGTGAAGGACAGAAGATTCTGTCATTGCAGGGTAGGTGCTACCTGTGGGCCAGCCTGGGCCCCGGACTGATGGGGGAGAACAAACACCGAGGGATACCTGGCAGGAAGGAGGTCGTGGGGTCTTCTGAGGCAGCCACAATTTACTGTAATGGCTTCCCCAGTGGGGCTTAGAGAAAGTTGCCAGCGATCTGACTGGGCTCAAAGTCAGTCTGGGATGTGAGGTCTTGCCCATTCTCCTCCATGAAGTTTGTCTTGGATGGGACTTCATCCCATGAGCAAACCCTGGGGCTGGAGAGTCCTAAACAAAGCCTGATGGGTCGCAGAGGGGCCCGCCCAGCCAGGGCAGCTCCAGGGTTCCTCAGTGTCCACCCAGAGCCAGAGGGGGAAGCTCACAATTCACAAAAATATCCACTGGGCACTGATGTGGGAGGCGGGAGGCTCACACCAGAGCAGAGTCACCGTCCAGGGTGGAGAGCCGGGCTCTGAGTCTGTGCAAGAGCAGAAGGCGGGAGTGCATCCTCAGACTGGCCCTGGTTCGCTCTGGGACTGGGCTTTGCCACTGCATTTCCTCTTTACCTTTTTCTGTATTTTCTAATTTTTTTGTGATAGCTTATTAAGCTTTTATAATCAGAAAGAAAAGGGCAATTATTTATTTATTTATTTATTTATTTATTTATTTATTTATTTATTTATTTTTAGTAATCTGGAAAGCTAGTGGGAACTAATGGAATGTACAGGGGAAAGTCAGAAATAGAAAAATTCCAGGTGAGGGAGAGCTATGGAATATGAGTAACTGCTGAGGCTGTCTGGCCTGAGAATCTGGCAGATCGATTGATAGTGAGGTTATCTAGTCTATGGCCATGCCATCCTGAAAGCACCCGATCTTGTCTGATAGTGAGTTTATCTAGTCCGTCCCCTGCTTTCATAAATAGCGATGCTGAGATACCAAGACTGGAAGTGACTTGCCTAGGTCTGTACTGGAGGAGTGGGCCCTAGAGCACCAGGGTTCTTGCCTGCACCGGTGTCCCACCTCGGCCAAGCCCAGGGCAGAGTGGGAGATCTGGGTTTTGCCCTCAGAGCTGAGCAGCCTTAGTTCCAGGGGCTCAGCCAGAGCAGTAAATCAGCCAAGCAGAGGGCTGTGTAAAGGACTTATGTAAGTGACTTTGCTCAGTGTGGCTCTCCCAGCTAGGCAGGGATGGGGTGGGAGGCTGTTAAACCAAGCAAGATCATAAGTCCTTGTGCCAGAGTGGACACTGCTGTCTCGATGACTGGTTCTAAGGGTAAGGGAACATCTGAAGGGTGTGTGTGTGTGTGTGTGTGTGTGTGTGTGTGTGTGTGCGCGCGCCAGCTCACCCCACCCCACCATGGAAGGAAAGCCTCCATTCCTTCCATGGCTGGGAGAGCTTGGGGACAGGGCAGGGTAGGTAGTCCTGTCATGGAGACCACCTGCTGGGCCCATGACAGTGGCAAGTGGAGGCTGCTTTGTCCTGGCGGTGGCCTCTCAGAGCTGCCAGGAAGGGTGACAGGGCATGTAGGGGCTGTTTGGGAGTCTGCAGAGGAGGGGGCCAAGCCAGAGGGAACCATGCCGCTATGGTTTAATTCCCCACTGAGATGTGAGCAAGTGAGGGTGAGCAGAGGGGCGCAGATGGTGGTGACAGTGGTAGGGGGTAGGAGAAGCCTGGAGCAGAGCCCATCCATGGGGCTGAGCTGGCTCAGGCAGACGGGCAGCCAGTCTGGGTCAAATCGTGAGCACAAAGGGATCTTTCCATGGGCCCCTCAGCTGATGACCACTGCAGGGACAATTCATATCAGTAACACAGCCATCCACCCAGCAGATCAAGAAAAACTAGAAGCTTAGAGTAGGAAAGATTATGCAAGAAAGGAAAAAAAAAAAAAAAGCCATACAGTATTGAAAAAGATTTAGCTGCTCAGGAGGGAAGTCAGGGGGTGGTCCCCAGAGAAGATCTGGACAAGGAAGGGAGCTAGAGCACCCAGAAAATGCCTGGATGTTTTTTGGAGGGTCTTTCCTGCAGTTTGCTTGGAGAAAGGTAGGCTTGCTCTGTCCTCCGCTGAGAGCTCAGCCCTCCCCAGCCAAGCCACCTGAACATAGACAGCCCTGGAGTTGAAGTCAGAGGCCAAGCCTGGGCCAGGTTCCCGTGGTCGAACGCCACAGTGCTGGGACCCAGGCCCAAGCAGAAGTGGGTGCTGCTTCTGCGAGGATCCTTTGCACATAGCAGACCTTTAGTGTTGTCAGGAACTTCCTGCCAGAGCCCCATCGCCAACCCCAGTTCAGCCCCTGTCCTGGGAGCTGTGGCCTCCCTGGGTTACAGCCCGCACGGCTGAGCTGGTTAGCACACGGCTCATTAACGGAGCAGCGGCTGGCTCTTGAGGGCTCAGGCAGGCGGCTGTCTGTGGCACGTGGCTGGAAGCATCACCACCTTCCCCGTACCCTCCCATGCCAGGGAAGGAGCAGACTTCAGGGATCCAAATGTGGTCCCATTTGGTCGGGGGGTATGGGGCATCTGTCCCTCATCCTGCTGGGAACAGGAGACAGGCCTTGGTCTTCAAGCCTTGGGAACCTGGATCTCTGAAAAGGGCCTTGCCCTTCCCCTGCCCATGGGGCCATCCTGGACCATCAGTTGTTCCTTTCACAGCTCTAACTGCTGCTCTGTGCCGCTGGCACAATCAGGCATTGTGGCCCTCAGTAAACAACCCTGGGACAGAAGAAAACTGGCATTGTAGGGTCAACATATAGGAGCCCTATTTGGCTGACATTTGTTTGGGACCAGAGAAACCACCCCCAGCAGACCTCACAGCCTCCAAAAGATGGCCCCTTGACTCTGTGATCTTGCCAAACCTGCCCCAGTGAAGGCCCCAGGAGGTGGTGACGTGCTCAGGCAGGATTCTGTAGGGGCATATCACAGAAGGCACACTCAGGCTGGGGGCCACCCTCTCCCAGGGCTAAGCATGTCTTCAAGCCTCTTCATCAGGGAGGCCTTCCTTGACCTCAGTCCTGCTTTCCCGCCTTGTCCTCCTTCCATAGTCTTGTGATTTTGAGATGATCCCCTCTATGGTCACAGGGAAGCCGCATCTAAAGATGATAGGTGTGTACATTTCATTAATGGCTTGCGCACCCACTGGACTTCCATCTCCGAGCGGGTAGGAGCTCTCTGCTGAAGTTCCGCTTCCTGGCACAGTGCCTGGCACATAGCCGGTGTCAATAAATCTGCCATTGCATGAATGAATCAACGAATGAATGAAAGAAGGCTTGTTCAGCCACCCATTTGTTCTGGGTGCTCCCCAAAGGAAACCCATGGTCCCTGGCACTGCGCCCCTGCCCTCTGTGGAGTGTGTGAGGGTCACATCTCGCCAGGGTCGTTGCTGGATTGGGTGCACAGGGTGGCTGCCCACAAAGGTGTCTGTGCTGCAGTGCCCACCCATCAGGTCTTGGTGCCTCCTTTGCCCGCATTCCCACCTGGCCTATCCAAGGCACTTGGGGCCCAGGGAGACCATTCGTCCCGTCTGTGTTTGTTCATAAGCATCAGGGTGTGATAGCATTTCACCTGCACCAGGCTGCCTTGCTTATTGGCCAGAGTGACTGCTGTCCTTGAATATGTCTCTTTCAAGTGGAGGGTCAGTGTGACATCATTGGCATCTCTCTGAGGCTACGGGGCTCCATCTCTGATGCCGGGTCTGTCTGTTTCTCTCAGGGGAACAGCCCACCTCTGGGAGGCTGTCTCTGGCACTAAGGTCTCTCTGTGTTTCTATTGGTGACACTGAGCCCATGTCTCCCTAGTGAGACCCCCTGGGGCCCTCGGGCTCTGGTTAATTTCCTGCTCACTGTGGGAGGGAGGTGGAAGGAGCATGGCACTTACTAAGGGACTCCTTTAACCAAGGGACTTGCAGAGCCAGTTCCAGCTTTTGGGCCTGGGGTTTCACAAGGGGCTGTCCTCAGTGAGGCCCAGGCCACCAGCCCAGTCCTGCAGGCCCCACATTCTTCCCTGGGGCAAATCCCCGCATCTGCCTCTCCTGACGTTCGGCCCCCTCCCCTGCAGGTGACGCTTCTCCCTGTTCAGAGATCCTTCTCCCTGCCGCGCTTTTCCAGAGCCACTCCTTCCATTTCCCTAGCAGAGTCTGTCCTCAAAGTCTGGCATGAGGCCTACAACTCTGGTCTCCTTCCCCAACTCGTGGCCCAGCACTCCCTAGCCATGGCCCAGGTCAGCTCCCCAGGGCTCCTCCCCAGTCATGGGCAGTGTAGCTAGCTCCCCAGACCCTCCCACCTGGAGTCCCAGAATGCCCTCCCCAGGTCTGGCCGGCTCAGCTGCTCCCCCATTTCCTCCCAGCCCTGCCCACTCTGTGCCCCCAGGAAGAAGCCTTCAGCTGGGGAAGGGGTCTAGCCTCCCCTCCTCCGCTGTCGCCTGCCCAGGGGCAGCGTGCTCAGCCTGGTGATGTGGTAGGCGACGGGTGGGGGGGCTGTCTGGACACAGGCCCCTTTGTGCCCAGCCTGACTTGGCTGCTTGGTATGAGGCTCAGCTGCTCCCAGGTCCTTACCCAGAGGTGCAAGGGGAGGTTTTGGAGGGGCTTAGGGGCTCCTGGCCCTAGCTCCCTCTTCAGTGTCCCGCCTCCCAGACGCTGGCAGTAGCTCCTCAGGTGGGCTGTGCACCTGGCACTGTGTGCTGTGGGGCTGGTGAGGGAAGCTCTGCTTGGCGCCCTCTGGCAGCCGCTACTCTCTGCTTCCCTCCTTGCCAGGCCTGCCTGAAGCTCCTGCCAGCAGCGGGGAAGCCCGGGGAGGGGTGTTGGAGGGTCCATGGTTTCCCTGCTGGGGGAGGCCCAGAGGGTCAGGCATGGAACACAAATGCCTTGCTGATGGTAGCTTCTCTCCTGTCCCCACAGAATGGTGCTGTGCCCAGCGAGGCCACCAAGAGGGACCAGAACCTCAAACGGGGCAACTGGGGCAACCAGATCGAGTTTGTACTGACGAGCGTGGGCTATGCCGTGGGCCTGGGCAATGTCTGGCGCTTCCCATACCTCTGCTATCGCAACGGGGGAGGTACCCAGCGGGCACAGGGCAGGGACCACCCACTTGGGTAGAGCCCACCCACTAGGGCCTGGGCCAGCCTCTCCCTGGCACAGACCCACTCCAGATAAAGGCTGGCCTCCGGCCTTGGCCTCCTTTGTCCCCATCCCTGGCTTAGGCACCCTTTGCCTAAGGCAGGCCACCCCAGACCCTGGCAGTCTGTTGTTCAAGCCTGGCCCTGCTAGTTGGCCCCCTTTGAGGTGAGGAGAGGCAAGAAAGGACCTAACCCCCACTCAAGGCTCCCTGTTCTATTCCCTGGGGTTCAGCAGCCCCCCAAATGGTTCAGGATATTTGAGGATCTCAGCAACTTATGCTTGTGAAATCGCTTGGTTAAACCATCAAATCCCACCCAAGCATGGAGGCTCTGGGGCCTGGATTCCACTCTGAGCAGACTTCCTGAGAGCCTCTGTCAAGTTCAAGGACAGGCTGGGGGTGGTGTGCCTCAGCCCAGGCTCCTGCTCAAGCCTGGCACACTCCTCCCTGGGTCCTACCCAATCACGAAGGTTTTGCTGTTGGGTTCTGAGCAGGAAGCCCAGGGTGAGATCCCTCCAAGCCCACTCCTGAGCCAGACCTCTCCCTGCCTACCAGGCGCCTTCATGTTCCCCTACTTCATCATGCTCATCTTCTGCGGGATCCCTCTCTTCTTCATGGAGCTCTCCTTCGGCCAGTTTGCGAGCCAGGGGTGCCTGGGGGTCTGGAGGATCAGCCCCATGTTCAAAGGTGAGGCCTGGGCGGGGCTCTCGCTCACACACACACAAACACACAACGGCCTCTGATGGCCGCGCCAACTCGCCCATCTGTACAAACACGGCTGACCTCTGCAGAGCCCTGATGCTGACCCCAAGCCCCACATCAATGGCCTAAGCCATGGTATGCATGCTGGGACCCATGTTTACTTGGCCGCCACCCTCCCCTCCTACCACGTGTACACACAAAACTCCTTCGGCCCCCTGGCCAACTTACCCCTACCAAGACCTCGACCTGGCCTTCCTATGGCCCTCCATCTCAGCCTGCCCCTTGGGACCTTAGAGATTATTAACCTTGGGCCGGGCACAGTGGCTCACGCCTGTAATCCCAGCACTTTGGGAGGCCGAGGTGGGCGGATCACCTGAGGTCAGGAGTTTGAGACCAGCCTGACCAACATGGAGAAACCCCATCTTGGCCTGGCGTGATATCTCATGCCTATAATCCCAGCACTTTGGGAGGCCGAGGCGGGCGGATCACAAGGTCAGGAGATCGAGACCATACTGGCTAACATGGCGAAACCCTGTCTCTACTAAAAATACAAAAACAAAATTAGCCCTGCCTGGTGGCGGGCACCTGCAGTCCCAGCTACTCAGGAGGCTGAGGCGGGAGAATGGCGCGAACCCAGGAGGCGGAGCTTGCAGTGAGCCGAGATCGTGCCTCTGCACTCCAGCCCGGGTGACAGAGGAAGACTTCATCTCAAAAAAAAAAAAAAAAAAAAGGAAAGAAACCCCATCTCTACTAAAAATATGAAATTAGCCGGTTGTGGTGGCGCATGACTGTAATCCCAGCTACTCGGGAGGCTGAGGCAGGAGAATCGCTTGATCCCAGCTACCCGGGAGGCGGAAGTTGCAGTGAGCCGAGATCGCGCCATTGCACTCCAGCCTGGGCAAGAAAAGCAAAAACTCTGTCTCAAAAAAAAAAAAAACACCGGGTGCGGTGGCTCATGCCTGTAATCCCAGCACTTTGGGAGGCCGAGGCAGGCGGATCACAAGGTGGGAGATCGAGACCATCCTGGCTAACGCAGTGAAACCCCGTCTCTACTAAAAATACAAAAAAATTAACCCGGCATGGTGGTGGGCGCCTGTAGTCCCAGCTACTTGGGAGGCCGAGGTAGGAGAATGGCATGAACCCGGGAAGTGGAGCTTGCAGTGAGCCAAGATTGCACCACTGCACTCCAGTCTGGGTGACAGAGCGTGGGCAACAGAGCAAGACTCCATCCCAAAAAAAAAGAAAAGAAAAGAAAAAAAGAAATTATTAACCTCGCCTCCTCCTGCTGGATGCGTGAGGCTCCTCCCCCTTGCCCCTCCCCTCCTGCAGGCGTGGGCTATGGTATGATGGTGGTGTCCACCTACATCGGTATCTACTACAACGTGGTCATCTGCATTGCCTTCTACTACTTCTTCTCGTCCATGACGCACGTGCTGCCCTGGGCCTACTGCAATAACCCCTGGAACACGCGTGACTGTGCTGGTGTGCTGGACGCCTCCAACCTCACCAATGGCTCTCGGCCAGCCACCTTGCCCAGCAACCTCTCCCACCTGCTCAACCACAGCCTCCAGAGGACCAGCCCCAGCGAGGAGTACTGGAGGTGAGGCACCCGTGGGACCTGGGGTGGCAACCCTGTCCCCACTGGGCAGCCATCTGAAGACAAAGTCGGGTGCCTGCTGCAGGTTCAGCTCCCTGTTGGGCTGGGAGAGGGTAGAGGTGAGTGAAGAGGTTTAGGAGAAGAGCCTGATGTACAGAAAGCAATGGAAAATGGAGGCTGGGCGCGGTGGCTCATGCCTGTAATCCCAGCAATTTGGGAGGCTGAGATGGGCAGATCACGAGGTCAGGAGACTAAGACCATCCTGGCTAACATGATGAAACCCTGTCTCTACTAAAAATACAAACAAAGAAAAAAAATGAGCCGGGCATGGTGGCAGGTGCGGGAGAATGGCGTGAACCCGGGAGGTAGAGCTTGCAGTGAACTGAGATCGCTCCACTGCACTTCAGCCTGGGCAACAGAGTAAGATTCCATCTCAAAAAAAAAAAAAAAAAGAAGGAAAGCAATGGAAGATGGAATGTTGAGTTGCAGGATCTTTACAGAGCAGCCGTGAGGAAGGCCGTCAGAAATCCAGCAAACCAGCCTTCAGAGGAGACTCGGGAAAGGAGGGGCAGATCCTGGGGAGAATAAGAGTGTGGGTAAAGGCCCTGTCCCCGATGAGCAGAGGCTGGCCCCAAGGCTGGAGGGAGCCTGCTCTGATGAGAGTAACAGGTGTGAGGAGAATGCATGGGCTTCAGGTAGCCTAGGAAGTGGTACTGCTTTCATAAAGAACTTGCCAGGATTAGGCTTAGACTTGATGATGCAGAACAAAAGACGCCATGAGGCCGGGCGCGGTGGCTCAAGCCTGTAATCCCAGCACTTTGGGAGGTCGAGCGGGCGGATCACGAGGTCAGGAGTTCGAGACCATCCTGGCTAACACGGTGAAACCCCGTCTCTACTAAAAAATACAAAAAATTAGCCGGGCGAGGTGGCGGGCGCCTGTAGTCCCAGCTACTCGGGAGGCTGAGGCAGGAGAATGGCGTGAACCCGGGAGGCAGAGCTTGCAGTGAGCTGAGATCTGGCCACTGCACTCCAGCCTGGGCGACAGAGCAAGACTCCATCTCAAAAAAAAAAAAAAGACGCCATGGAAGGTCTCTGAGCCGGGGGTGCTGTGATCAAGACATCATGGCACATTTTGTTCAGAGGCGACAAAGAGACCAGAGTCTCAGGCCATCCTGCTGTGCCCTCCACCCACCAGTTGGAAATTCCCTGTGTCTTGCTGGGGAACCCCTGGGCATAGGGCTTTGGGGGCATGCTGGCAGGCCTCCACCATTCATTCCACAACATTCACGCCTCTGCTCTGCCAGGCCCTGTGTCCCCATGGTGGGTATGAACAGCCCAGAGACCCTGTCCTGAGGAGCTCACAGGGTAGTGGGGAGACAGATCGCTAATCACAGTAGGGCAGGTGCCTCGGTCCAGGTGTATGCAGGGGTGTCATGGGGACACAAAGGGGTAGTGCTTGGTGCTAAGGGGATGGGGCAAGACCAGGCAGTCAGGGCTTCCCAGAGAAGGGAGAGAGGAAAATAGAGAGATTGGGAGCCCCATGAGCAGGTGAGCAGAGGGCAGGAGGCAAACGAGCTGGGGTTGGGAGCAGGTGGGACGCTGAGTGATAAGACAGAAGAGGCCAGCAGGCATCATATAACACAGGGCCTCCCATGCCAGGCTAAGGGTTTGAGGCTTTCTCCACATGTAATGGAAAGCCGTGACTGAAATGCACGAGGGTCCGAGGATACCGCAAGTCACCACAGGTCCTCTAAGCCCAGGCCCGAGTGCTCTGACCCTGAAGGACCCAGTTTCCCTGTGCCAACCTCTGTGCTGGGCTGTAGACACTCAAAGACAGGTAAGACGGGGCCACTATTCTCAAGGACCCAGAGCACAGCGAACACAGCTGCTGTCCTTCAGAGAGGCATGGGCAGACTCAGGCACTGTCACCAGACAGGTCATTTCTCTTTTATTTTTTAAATTTTAACATCCTAACATTTATTTGCTTTTTTAAAAACACACCTGGAACTGAATGGACAGATTTTTTTTTTTTTTTTTTTTGAGACGGAGTCTTGCTCTGTCGCCCGGGCTGGAGTGCAGTGGCCAGATCTCAGCTCACTGCAAGCTCCACCTCCCGGGTTCACGCCATTCTCCTGCCTCCGCCTCCGGAGTAGCTGGGACTACAGGCGCCCGCCACCTCACCCGGCTAGTTTTTTGTATTTTTAGTAGAGACGGGGTTTCACCGTGTTAGCCAGGATGGTCTCGATCTCCTGACCTCGTGATCAGCCCGTCTCAGCCTCCCAAATTGCTGGGATTACAGGCTGGAGCCACCGCGCCCGGCTTTTTTTTTTTTTTTTTTTTTTTGAGACAGAGTCTCACTGTATTGGCCAGGCTGGAGTGCAGTGGCGCGATCTCAGCTCATTGCAACCTCCGCCTCCCAGGTTTAAGCGATTCTCCTGCCTCAGCCTCCCTGGTAGCTGGGATTACAAGCACCTGCCACCATGCCTGGCTTGTTTTTGTATTTTTAGTAGAGACAGGGTTTCCACATGTTGGCCGGGCTAGTCTCGAAATCCTGACCTCAGGTGATCCACCCGCCCTGGCCTCCCAAAGTGCTGGGGTTGCAGGCATGAGCCACCATGCCCAGCTGATTTATCGAGCACCTACTAGGTACCGGGTACTGTTCTCAGAGGGGAGGGAGGGCAGGGAGGAAGACGCTGTCCTCGCAGAGCTGCTGTCTGACGGGAGAACAAGCAGATACTGCCGAGTGAGGCATTTTACTACATTTGAGGCATGATGTGGACTGGGCAACTTGATCTAGTCTGGGGTGATGAACCTTCCTGGAAGCTCCCAGAAACACAAAGCCTTGTGCACCCCCACCCCCAGAGGCTCCAGTGGTGGTTGTCCCAGGGACCGACTCAGAGATTCCCAGCCCTGGGCCCACCCAGGACAAAGCTCTAGAGATTTTATCCAGTAAAATCAGAGGGGAAGAGCCTTCAAAGAAATCTGGCTGGTGGAGCCGCTGCACTCTACTCCCCAGCGCGGGCTGGAGCCAGGCCTGCCTAACTGGCCACTGTCCCATCCATGCAGGACACCTTCTCGGCAGCACGGCTCCCTGCTGCCCTCTCCTGGAGAGTCAGGGAAATGGTCCTGAAGAGAGCAACCCAGGCTGGCTTCAGCAACGGAGGAAAGGAAGCACCCTTATTGTTGAGCACCTACTACGTGCCAGGCATATTATCTAAATAGATATTAGTATCCATATTTTCAGATTCAGAGACTGCCGTTTAGAGGTTAAGGAGCTAGGCAGCAGTTGCTGTCAGAATCTGCGTGCGTTGCGCCCCTCTGGTGCTGCTGTTGCTGGGTGTGCTGCTGTTGCTGGGTGTGCCGCGGTGACTTAGGTGGGGGCGGTTGTGCAGGTGTTTAGTCCACACTTTCCAACAACCCTTTGGACAGCTGCGCCATCTCACTGGAGTGCCACAAAAACCCTGTTAGGTAGCTTGTGTAGGGATTTTTAAAATCACCATTTTACAAATGAGGGAAGCGAATCAAAAGTCAGATGAAGAGACTCTAAAGTGAGAGAAGCTCAAAGGGTAGATTTCTGAGCCCAAGTCTGCCTCTCACCCACTCAACCTTGTCACTCAGAGTCCTCCCCTCCCTCGCCACCCTCTTCACAATCTTGCCTTCCAGTCCCCTGTGCTGGTCTGATACTTGCTACTGGGCCCTAAACCCATGACCAGGCCTTCTCACCTCTGCCGTCCCTGTGGGGTCCAGATCCTGTCCCCCAGGGTCTTCATGGCAGCTCTGGAGTCACACAGACCCCTCTCAAATCCTGGCTGTGCCACTTATTAGCTGTGGCCTTGGGAGGTCGTTCACAGTCATTTGTCCATGAAATTGGGTGGTCGTGATACCTACCTGGTTTTAAAGACAAAATGAGATAATGCAACCTAAATCACTAAGACTGCTGATAGAAGCTCAGGCAGCACAACCATAGCCCCTGTGGGACCTGTTCCTGAGGGTCCTGTTCTCAAGGCGCTTACCACCTGGCTGAGAAAATAAGATATATCACGTGGAGACGTTTTTAAAGCAATGCAGAATAATTCTGGAGATGTCATGTGTCAAGAGGCCACTTGTAAATATGTTGGGTTCTAAATGTCCTTAGGCTGTTTGATCTCAAAAGCGTGTGCTCCAAAACCAAAACCAAACAAAAAACAGAATATGGTGCCATAAAAATAAAGCTAGAATTCATCATTTGGTTTCCAGGCTAGCCTTTTAAACTCTTCAGTCCCTAACATTGTAATGCTGTATACTTGCAGTCAAAAATAATATAGGCCAGGTGTGGTGGCTCACGCCTGTAATCCCAGCACTTTGGAAGGCCGAGGCAGGAGGATCACTTGAGCCCAGGAGTTCGAGACCAGCCTAGACAATATGGTGATACCACAACTCTACAAAAAATACAAAAATTAGCTGGGCGTGGTGGTGCACACATGTAGTCCCATCTACTCGGGAGGCTGAGGTGGGAGGATCAATTGAGCCTGGGAGTTCGAGGCTGCAGTGAGCCATGATTGTGCCATTGCACCCCAGCCTGGGCTATAGAGCAAGACCCTGTCTCAATAATAATAATATAAAACACGACCTGTTTAGCATTTATGGTTAGACAAAGTATTAAAAAATCCTTCAGGCCGGGCGCAGTGGCTCACGCCTGTAATCCCAGCACTTTGGGAGGTCAAGGTGAGCGGGTCACCTGAGGTCAGGAGTTTGAGACCAGCCTGACCAACATGGTGAAACCCTGTTTCTACTAAAAATACAAAACTTAGCTAGGCATGGTGGCAGGCACCTGTAATCCCAGCCACTCGGGAGGCTGAGGCAGGAGAATCGCTTGAACCTGGGAGGCGGAGGTTGCAGTGAGCCCTGATTGCACGAATGCACTCCAGCCTGGGTGACAGAGCGAGACTGTGTCTAAAAAAAAAAAGAAAAAAAAGAAAAAAGAAAAACCTTCAAACAAGAAATGGTTTCTTTACTTTGAATGCTGGTGCTGGAGGTAGAGCAGTTGTTCCCCGCCCTCTTCCCTGAGGGCTGGGGAGATGCCCCTGCAGGCCTATATGCCTAGCACCTAGCACAGGGCTGAGCACATAAATGTCTGGTTGATCAAAAGATCACAGCTGGTATGGCATAGGGTGCCAGATGGAGCCACCCAGAGGGGAGAAATTTGGGTTCAATCTTTTTTTGAGATGGACTCTTACTCTGTCGCCCAGGCTAAAGTGCAGTGGCACAATCTCAGCTCACTACAACCTCCACCTCCCGGGTTCAAGAGGTTCTCCTGCCTCAGCCTCCCAAGTAGCTGGGATTACAGGCGCCCACCATCATGCCTGGTTAATTTTTGTATTTTTGTAGAGACGGGGTTTCACTATGTTGGCCAGGCTGGTCTTGAACTCCTGACCTCAGGTGATCTACCCACCACGGCCTCCCAAAGTGCTGGGAATACAGGTGTGAGCCACCACACCTGGCCAGGGTGCAATCTTTACTAAGCATTCCACTGCCCACTGCCGCCCTCAGTTTATCAGAGATAGAGCTAATTGGTGCACGTAAAATGCTCACTGGTGGCTTCCTGGAGGACCCACCTGACCTCAGGTGATCTGCCCGCCTCGACCTCCACAGAGCGCAGGGATTACAGGCACGAGCCACCACACCTGGCCAGGGTCCAGTCTTTACTGAGCATTCCACTGCCTCCCTCAGTTTATCAGAGATAGAGCTGATGGGTGCAGGTGAGATGCTCACTGGTGGCTTCCTGGAGGAGGCGACACCTGACAGGATGAGGAAAAGGCATTCCTGAAGGGAGAAACATGCAAACAAGGACCTGGGCTGAGCCCAACCGGAGACAAGAAGATCTCCTCGTGCAGAGACTGGGAAGACCACCCAAGCCTGGGGTGTGGCCTCCAGGAGCCCTTGAAGGGCCTGGGAAAGGCTGCAGAGCAGTGGACTGTGTCGGGCTCCCCAGGGGCTGCAGCAGGTGGAGGGGGCTGGGCCGGCCAGGGCTGGGCCCCTGAAGTAGCTCCCATGTCACACAAAGTGGCTGCCGGGACCTCATGACAAAGGAGGGTATGGCCCGGGTGGGCCCTGAGTCTTGGGAATTTGTTGCTGGGCAGCAGGGGCTGGCCATCCGTAACAGTCTCCTCTTCCCAGGCTGTACGTGCTGAAGCTGTCAGACGACATCGGGAACTTTGGGGAGGTGCGGCTGCCCCTCCTTGGCTGCCTCAGTGTCTCCTGGGTGGTCGTCTTCCTCTGCCTCATCCGAGGGGTCAAGTCTTCAGGGAAAGTAAGTACCTCTCCCCCAGCAGGGTCTGTGCCCACCCAGAAAGATCCTGGGTTATGTGTGTGTTGCAGGGAGGGGATGCTGAAGGGACTGCAGAGCAGGAGAGGGACTGGGGGCTGGTGGTGATCAGGGAGCCAGGGTGGTGGTGCCCAGGGGAGGGGAGAGGAGAGCCCGGAAGACTCCATGGAGCCCTCTTGTGCCAGGTGGTGTACTTCACAGCCACGTTCCCCTACGTGGTGCTGACCATTCTGTTTGTCCGCGGAGTGACCCTGGAGGGAGCCTTCACCGGCATCATGTACTACCTAACCCCGCAGTGGGACAAGATCCTGGAGGCCAAGGTGGGAAGTGAGGGAAACCGGAAACCAGAAGCGGGCTGGGGAAGGGCCGGGCTCTGCCCACAGTTCCTCACCCGCCGGCCCCTCCCTGCAGGTGTGGGGTGATGCCGCCTCCCAGATCTTCTACTCACTGGGCTGTGCGTGGGGAGGCCTCATCACCATGGCTTCCTACAACAAGTTCCACAATAACTGTTACCGGTGAGTGCTCCCTGCTGCGCTGAGGCTGCCCCCTCCTTGCCCTCTCTGCAGCCTGATCCCAGCTCCAGTGCAGCCGTGGGCCCACCAGGCCTCCTCTCCTCTCATGATCTTGAGGTTCTGGGAATACTGGTTCTGGGAAAAGTTGTTGGAGAACGGGGAGAGAGGCTTAGGCAGGAGAGAGAAGAGAGATGGGGACAGTGATGTCCCAGGGGTCTGTGAGGACTCAGGCAGCTCAGGCTCACTTAAAAATGCCCAGAACAGACCAGAAAAGGAATTGGGGGCCAGGCTCAGTGATTCATGCCGTAATCCCAGCACTTTGAGAGGCCAAGGCGGGGGGATCACTTGAGCCCAGGAATTCAAGACAAGCCTGGGCAACATAGTGAGACCCCATCTTTCTTTATAAAACATAAAAGAAAATTAGCTGGGCATGGTGGCACACACCTGTAGTCCCAGCTACTGAGGAGGCTGAGGTGGGAGGATTGCTTGAGACCAAGGGGTCAAGGCTACAGTGAGCTGTGATAGCACCATTGCACTCCAGCCTGGGCAACAGAGTGAGACCCTGTCTCCCACCCCCCAAAAAATAGTTGGGGGCGCCCTTGTTCCTAGAACTTTCCCTGTCTCCATGTCTCCTCTTGGCCCAAACTGGGGAGAGGGAAGCTGAACTCTGTTTTCCTCCCCATCAGGGACAGCGTCATCATCAGCATCACCAACTGTGCCACCAGCGTCTATGCGGGCTTCGTCATCTTCTCCATCCTCGGCTTCATGGCCAGTCACCTGGGGGTGGATGTGTCCCGCGTGGCAGACCACGGCCCCGGCCTGGCCTTCGTGGCTTACCCCGAGGCCCTCACACTACTTCCCATCTCCCCGCTGTGGTCTCTGCTCTTCTTCTTCATGCTCATCCTGCTGGGGCTGGGCACTCAGGTATGAGGTGCAGGACGTGGACCGGAGGCTTGGGGGAGGGAGGGGACAGGAACAAGGCGCAGGTCCCCATCTGACAGCCACATCCTGCAGTTCTGCCTCCTGGAGACGCTGGTCACAGCCATTGTGGATGAGGTGGGGAATGAGTGGATCCTGCAGAAAAAGACCTATGTGACCTTGGGTGTGGCTGTGGCTGGCTTCCTGCTGGGCATCCCCCTCACCAGCCAGGTAAGAGCTGAGTAAGGGAAGGGCTGGCTCAGAGTTGCCAGGATGTTCAGGGAAGGGTCGGGGAGCCCGGGCTGCAGGCACCTCCCACAGCCCCCCACTGTTCCCCAGGCAGGCATCTACTGGCTGCTGCTGATGGACAACTATGCGGCCAGCTTCTCTTTGGTGGTCATCTCCTGCATCATGTGTGTGGCCATCATGTACATCTATGGTGAGCACTCGAGCCTCCGGCCTCCCGTCACCCGGCCCCTGGCCCGCCCACTCTGTGTTGTGGGCCTGCTGACCCCTCCTCTCTCCAGGGCACCAGAACTACTTCCAGGACATCCAGATGATGCTGGGATTCCCACCGCCCCTCTTCTTTCAGATCTGCTGGCGCTTCGTCTCTCCTGCCATCATCTTCGTGAGTTCCCTGGCCGGCCCCTCCCTTCCCTTTCTGCCCCTTGGCCATGTGTCCATCTCTCGGGACCCAGTGGAGGGAGAGCGGGAGCTCCCGCACCTGGCCGGAGCTCCATACCCATGACTCTGGCCTTCGGGAAGCTAAGGGAGGTTGGAGAGAGTCAGAGAGGCGTGTGGCGACTCAGAGCTGCCCGGGCCCTGGCCTCAGGTTAGGAGGGGAGTGCCACAGCCTGTATTTGACTGCAGACATTGCTCAGGCATTCCTGCCTGGCACCCCGGGGGACTCAGGAGTCAATACGGATAGCGTGTCAGCCTCTGCCTGCGGGCCTCATCTCCCATCCCTCTAGGGAGAGTGTTCCAGGGCCTTGGCTATGTGGTGGGAACCAGTGTTCCAGCAGCAGCCCAAGGCCGGTAGACCAGGCTGTGAAATCAGATGTCAGCTCTACATGGGGACAATCTGCAAGCCTTCCAGGCAGTGAGGTGGGCTGGCTTGGGTGGGGGGTGTTCCAGGTTTTATGAATATTCAACAGCTGAGAAATTCCCATCAGGGAGCTGAATTGGTGGAAGGAATCCACCACGCAAGGAAGCAGGCACTTTCCACACACCGTTCCCATGTAACCCGTGGTAGAGCTCTCCAAGGTGTCATTGTTATCCCCACTTTACAGATGAGGAAACTGAAGCACAGGGATAAGTAATTGGCCCATGGTCACACAGCTAATAAGAGGCAGAGCCACAATTCAAATCAGGTAGTCCAATTCCAAGCCTGGGCCAGCGCCACACTAGAAGCACCTCTGCAGGAGGGAGGAATGGTCCAGGGGCTAAAACCGTATGACTTGGCTCCTTCCTGTTTGGGGTGGGATTCGGGGAAGGCAGGTATTGACAGTGTAATGGTCACTCCGCAGAGGACAGGCAGGGCCATCTCTGAGTGACAGTGAGAGGGCTGGCCCAGTGGCCCGGGCAGTGTTCGGAGCCACACTCTTGTCATGTTTAATGCCTCAGTGGCACAGGGGGCTAAGCGCCGGACTTCCCCTGTGGCTCATGTTTCTGAATAAAGGCCCGTGGAGGGCTGAGGTCTCTACCTCATAGGGTGTGGGATGTCCCCGAGCCTGGCACAGGCTCTCCCTCTGGCCACTGGCCCAGCTTTGAAACAGGAGGAGTGGAAGTGTTGGTGGTGGGAGGCACGGGAGGGCAGGCACCACCACCCCAGAGTGCCATGCCTTCTGGGGCAGTGGCCCAAGGGGAGCTCAGCCTGTATTCAGACTAGATTGATGTCCTGGGGAGAGACCAGGGGGCACCTGCCAAGGGCAGTGGGGAGGAAGGAGACAAGCACAAAAAGGATCTGTAGGGGCAGCCTTGGCTGGGATCTGGTGTTTCCACAAGATTGAGGCACAGCGGGTGGGGCCCTTCCTGTGCCCAGGAAGCCAGGCTGGAGTTACCTTTAGGGGAGCCTAGAGTCCTCTCCTTGGGGTAACGCTAGCCTGGCTTTCTGGGCTGTTGTGTTTTCTCTGGGGGCTTTCTTTTTTCATGTTTCTGAAAAGCTCTTTTTGACAAACTCCACCCTTCTGTCAGCGCAAATGAGGGATTTGTCCACACGTAGGCCAGGATCTGTTCCATTTAGGAAACCTGTTATAAGCTCCCATCGTGTGCAGCATCCTGGAGGGTCCTCCAGTTTGGATGCGGGTCTTGCATTCTAGAATATGGCCCTGTGCTTCAGGATGGGGCTGGAACCTCAGGAGGAGGGTGCTGGGACACCCTCCCACCCAGGCCCTCTGGGTGACCCGCCAGCCACTGCCTGTGTTTCTGCCTCCTTTCACTCCTTTTGTTGCTGCAGCCACAAGTCTTATTTCCAGTCTCACTCATCTCTTTCCAAGGAGGCTCCCTAGAGCACCGCAGCCCGACACTCACCATTTCAGCCCGTGGAGCTTCCCCAGGCTGAACGTCCCTGTCTCCACGGCCGTAGACAGGCAGGGCTTTGCCCTACCCTCTTTCCATCCTCCTCTGCCTCTCTGTACAAATCAGTTCAAATCAACACAAGAGGCTGTGGCAGGCACTGCACTGGGCACTGCACCCCCAGAGTTGATGCAATCCCAGGAGCTCCCAGGTCTATGGGAACATTAAACCAAGCCACTCTAAGGGAAGCAGGTGGAAAACGCTGAGGGGAGGCCCTGCAGGAGGAAATGGGGGAAATCTGGGATGGCTTCTTGAAGGAGAGGGCACTGGCATAGGGTTTGACAGAGGAAGATGCAGAGGATGATTCCCCAGAATAAATGAAGAGAGGATGGGAAACACTGGGTGTGACTGAAACACTGAGGGCGGGGTAGTGTGGCAGGCAAGACAATTTGAGGTCGCACTGCCAGGTGACAGCCTAAAGGTCCAGGATGTGGCCTTACTTCAGTTGGCCAGGGGAAGCCATAGCGAGTCTTTGAGCAGAACTGATTGACTTCCAAAGGCAGCAGCAGCTCGACTGTGCTCGGCCAGTTCAGGACCGCGGCAAAGACAGACTTCCCTCCACAGAGCCTTCCTGCCCACAGTGCCCCGGTCCCCTGGCCCTGCCTGCTTCTTCCACGGCACAGATGTTGACAGCTGTCCCTGTTCTGCCCCAAATGCCCCTTTCTAGTTTGGGGAGCCAGAGAGGAAAGGGTGCTGGTAGAGGGATGGCCTGGGTCTGGGCTCTGGGCCGGCCTCATGCCCCCTCCCACACCTGCCCCGTGCAGTTTATTCTAGTTTTCACTGTGATCCAGTACCAGCCGATCACCTACAACCACTACCAGTACCCAGGCTGGGCCGTGGCCATTGGCTTCCTCATGGCTCTGTCCTCCGTCCTCTGCATCCCCCTCTACGCCATGTTCCAGCTTTGCCGCACAGACGGGGACACCCTCCTCCAGGTGAGGGCGGGGGAAGGCTGGGTAGCCAGGCGAAATGGGAGGGGCTGGCTGGAAGGGGCTCAAGGGCTCCCCCCTGACGTGCCCTGCCCCTGTGCCCCATGCCTACCTCATGCAGCGTTTGAAAAATGCCACAAAGCCAAGCAGAGACTGGGGCCCTGCCCTCCTGGAGAACCGGACTGGGCGCTACACCCCCACCATAATCCCCTCTCCTGACGACGGCTTCGAGGTCCAGCCACTGCACCCGGACAAGGCCCAGATCCCCACTGTGGGCAGTAATGGCTCCAGCCGCCTCCAGGCCTCCCGGATATGAGCACAGCTGCCAGGGGAGTGGCCCCACCCCTACCCCGTGCTCCCAACACAGAGACTGGTGAGGCAGAGGCCAGGTGTCTCCACCTGCCCCCTGCCACGCCCTGGCCAGGACAGCTGCTGTCATCTTGGTCACTACTGCTAGTGCAGTCATTCGTGCTCGTGCCCCCAGTGTTTACACGTCCTTTGGATGCCAAGATGGCAGCTGTGGGGAGGAGTGGGAGTGGAGGGTTGCTGGGAGGTCCAAAGCACTTTGGAGGGGTCTCGGGCCAGGTCCCCAGCGGTCTGGGCGGCTTTACGTGGCCTCTGATACCCTTATACCCTGCCCTGAGCTGAGGTTCTGGGTGGGCCTCCAGCCCCATGGCTAGTGCTCCTGCCCTCAGAGCAGACCCCAGCCTCTGCCAGGCACATTTGGCTCTTCCTCCCTAGGGGCAGGATGAGGGGCTGGGGGCTGTGCAGTGTTACTTGTCAGGCTGTGCTGCCCAGCCCCGTTTATCTGTGTAATTATTTTTGTAAACGTTGTATTCTCTGTGGTTGCCACCTCCGCACCCCCAGCCTCGGGTCCAGTCTGTCTTCCAGGCCTGCTTGCACCTCACTGGGCTGCTCCAGGGTCTCTGCCCCTCATTCCAGCCCTGGCTGCCAGGCCCAGCCAGCAGAGGACCGTGACCCAGCAGCCTGCCCAAAGCATTTGTTTCTGGGGGATGGGATGGGGGCTGCTCCACAGGAGGTTTGAGGCCAGCGCCCCGGGGAAGGGGACCCTGCACGACACCCCCTTGCCCTTCCTCCATCAGGCTAAAGGCCCAGTCTTCCCAAATGTGCTGCCCTTGTTCATGTGCCAAATGGCCCCAGCCCACATGCCCCTCCCCTCTCCGGAGTGGGAGCCCCTTCTGAAGTGTCTGAATCCCTGAAGTGTCCATTTGTCCGTCCTCTGTGCAGTGGCAGCCCCGGCCAAGCCACCTCTAATCCTCTGTAGCAATAACGGTGCGCCGCCCATCCCTGCCCATTGTGCACCACTAAGATTTTAAAGTCCATAGATTTTAATGAAATTTCTATTCCTGTCTGAGTGGCTGCTGTGCTTTGTCTGGGTCCCCCAGGGGACAAGAGTCAGGCTGGAATGGGACCTCTGTCTGCCAGGCCTTTGTGGAGGCCTGGGAGGAGAAAGGCCAAAGGCTTTGATGATTGGGACCGATGCCCGGCCACTCAGCTCCAGACACCAGGGATCTGGCAAGGGGGTGGGGCAAGGGCCAGACGGACCAACAGCCTTGGGGTCCTGGCGAGAGCTCGTCCAAGACCAGATCTGAAGCTGGCTAGGCCAAGGCAGCTGAAGCAGCAGTGGCAGATGGGTGCGTCCTGGCAGAAGCCAGAGCCTACTCGGTGACCAGCCCTTCAGGCTGGGGCCTGGGGTGCTGCACTGGACATGGGCTTGGAAGCTGACCCTTCCCTGGGGCTGTACTGAAGCTGCCGACCCCAGCGGTGGGTAGCGGCCTGGCCTCGAGGTCGAAGGCAGGGCTCCAGAGGAGGTGCAGGCAGGCAGCACTGGAGAGGTGCAACCCCACAGAGAGGAAGCAGGGGTCTGAGGCCCTGCCTGGAGGACCCCAAGGGCCACTGCCTGGACAGGAAGGAGTAAGTGTGGGGGGTGGTGGTCTGATCCTTCAGTCCACCCTGCCCTGTGTCTACTGTTGTGGTTACCTGTGGTTGGGAGAGACACAAGAAGGCCCCACAGATGCCTGCAGCTCCTGCTCCATGGCCTTCTTCTGTTCCTTTAGCTCTGAAGGAGAGATTCGGCTGAGCCAGTGCCCAGCTCTTCTAGGGTGTGTACAAGTGTAGGGTGGGAGCAGGAGGCTGGGTGTTCTGGGCCCTGATCTGTGTCCTCACCTGCCAGGGTGGGCTCCAGGGCTGCCTCCGAGGGGTGGCAAGGCCTCATATACTCCTCTTCCAGGCAGCGCTGCAGGGAGAGGCAGGGAGAGCTGCGTCAGTGCCCAGACTTAAGGTAGGGGTGGGGCAAGGCAGGATACAGAGGCCAAGATCCCTAGGGCATGCCCATGTAGCCCCTTCAGCCCATCCACCATGAGGGCAGCCATGTCCCCCAGGGAATACCAGCCTTGCAGAAGAGCTGAGTTTGGCAAGATAGTGGTGGGGCCTGTACCCAGACTCAGGTAAAGTAAGGAGGCAAAAGACCTAAAACGGTTGGCCCTGGCCTTAAGGGCTCAGTTAGAATCCTGGGCCTCTAGGATTTTGCAGGTGCACACAAGCATGTATCCCTGAGAAACGGATGCAGGACTCACACAGCCTGTACACGCACCTATGCATGCACGCAGGTACATGGGCCTCACCCAGGTGAGAAGCATGAAAGTCTACCCTCAGCAGTGAGGCTCGCGGGAGAGCCCAGGGCCTCGGCTCACCTGCAGGATGGGGATCTCCCTCTCCAAGGTGTGACACTCCTCCTCCAGAAGGCCCCTGGGACATGAGGGAGCAGCAGCGAGAACCCGAGACATAGGACCAGGGCTCAGCTGAGTCCACCACACGGCCCCAACCTCCAGCCTCAGCAGGACCCCCACCCCACCTGTCCTTCCTCAGCCCACACTGCCCTCTGCTTCTTGGTGGGCTGCCCCAGCATAGACTTCTGGCCCCCACAAGGCTCTTTCTGGGCAGGAAGTGTCTTCCCCTCACCTACCTCACCCTGGCAGGCATCCTTCTCTCTCCCGCACTTCTGCACTGTGATTCTAATTGCCTCCATCTTCCTTCACATCACAGCCCTTCCTCTGCTTAAAAACCTCTGTGGCTACCCCCAGTGTCAAGATATTTATATTTATTTTTAAAACAGGGTCTTGCTCTGCCACCCATCATGACTCACTGTAGCCTTGCCTTCCAGGGCTCAATCAACCCCCTCTCACCTCAGCCTCCCACGTAGCTGGTACAGGCGTGCACCACCATGCCCAGCTAATTTTTGTGTGTTTTGGTAGAGATGGGGTTTTGCCATGTTGCCCAAGCTGGTTTCGAACTCCTGGGCCCAAATGATCCTCTTGCCTCAGCCTCCCAAATGGCTGAGATTATAGGCAGGCTTGGCCATGGCATCTGTACTTGGCTGCTTCCTGGAAGCAACCTCACTAGTTCTACAGCAGCCAGCTCTTTCCACCTCTCAGCCTGACACACATGGGTCCCCACCAAGTATGTTACCTTCCTCCTGTCTCACAATCCCAGCACGTCAAGATCCATCCCTGTCTCCACCCCTGCCTACACACATGCAGGTGCCCCTGGGCCTCACCTCAGGTGTCTGGCCACCTGGTCAATGTTGGACACGTTCAGTTGGTCCTTGATGATGCTGAGATCTCTGTGACCGCTGCTGGCAATGAAGTCACTATCACTCTCCCCATGTTGCTCACCCCAGGCCTTCAGAACCCAAACATCACTTCTCTTAGACACTGTCTTTCTTTTCTCACAAAGGCAATATAATATAGTGCAGAGTGAGAGTTTGGGAGCCTAGTTTTGCAAATGAGCTCTGCTACCTTTCATTGTGTGTGACTTCAGACAAAGCACTATCTCTTCTGAGCTTTAGTTTCTTTTCTTTTTGTTTTTTTTTTGAGACAAGATTGTGCTCTGTTGCTCAGGCTGGAGTGAGGCAGCACCATCTTGGCTCACTGCAGCCTTGACCTCCCAGGCTCAAGTGCTCTTCCCACATCAGCCTCCTGAGTAGCTGGGACTATAGGTGTGCACCACCACACCTGTTCAATTTTTTGCACAAACAGGGTCTTACTATGTTACCCAGGCTTCTTCTTCTTCTTCTTCTTCTTCTTCTTTTTTTTTTTAGAGACAGGGTCTGTCACCCAGGTTGGAGTGCACAGGTGCAATCATAGCTCACTGAAGCCCCGAATTCCTGAGCTTAAGCAATTATCCCACCTCAGCCTCCCAAGTAGCTGGGAATCCAGGCATGTGCCACCGCGCCTAATTTTTTTTTTCACTTTTTGTAAAGATGGGGTCTCCCTGTGTTGCCCAGGCTAATCTCAAACTCCTGGCCTCAAGCCATCCTCCTGCCTCAGCCTCTCAAAGTGCTGGGATTACAGGCATGAGCCACTATGCCTGGCCTTTAATTTCCTCTTGTGCAAAGTGCAGACTTTGCCCACCTCAGGCTGTGTGAGGATTAGAATAAGAAGTTGCTGCCATCCACTTATGAATATTTTATCTCATTCAGTCCCAGCTGTAAATACCATTTGTAGCCATCCTCTTCAGCTCTCCCTGCCTCCCTAACCCAGCCCTCACTCCTGTTCTCTAGGCCAGAGGAGCAATCGCCTGCTGGACATGGCCTCCTTTCTTCCCTTTTCCTACAAAGCTCTTCTCTCTTTCATCTCCCTGAAAACTGCTCCTCATACTACAACACGCAGATCAAACCACTTTCTCCAGGAAGCTTTGCCTGTCCCCAGGCTAGGCAGGTGTTTCCTCTGGGTTTTGGTAGCCCTCATGTGCTGATCTCTATCACAAGTGGCGGTGGAAGTGGCCAGCCCGTGACTGGAACCTCCTGCATGGAGCCAGGTGCAACCCACCAGTTGGCTAGGGCCCTCTGCCAAGCAGGGACAGATCCCTCTCTCCTACCATCACCTTACCTGGGCCCACCACCTCTCATCTGGAATATCTCCTGTTCTGGCAAATCACACCTGGGCTCCTCCAAGGCAAAGTGCAGGACCCTGGGGCTATATTGGACCCAAGCTTGGGCCTGGTCCCTGCAGAAGGTGCACAGGAAGGAAGATGAGGCTCCTTTCTGGAAACCACAGAAAAGGCAACCCTGGCTCTTTGTTAGGGGCGGGGCTAGCCCACCTGGTATCTGGGGAAAGGACCCAGGCCTGAGGCTCCCACCTGCCCTCACAGATGGCTTTGTGTCGGAGACCCTGGAGCAACTGCCGGAGTTCCTGGCGCAAGAGGTCCTTTAGGAGAGGCGGTGGTGCCAGAAGAGAAGAGGGGTCAGAGATGGGGCTGGAGCTGGGGGCTTGAGAGGATCGAGCCTCTTGGAGCAGTGCCCGTAACATCGCCACCTGCAAGGAGAGCTGGCATACCTTGCGACTGGGGAGGGGAGTGACCGGAATGGTGGGGGCTGGGGGAGTGAGGGAAAGGACGGAGTCAAAGGGGAGAGGGCCAGAACAGTGAGACCCAACAGGATCTCGGGAGTTCCCCAGCAGGGCCTGAGACCCGCAGGAAGTGGGAAATCACATCCAGGGGCGTGGCCCACCTTCCCTCTCCCCACCTCCGCCCGCAGCTCCAGGCTCAGGTCCACCGCCGCCTCCCCCAGAATCCTCTTCACTTCGGGTCGCTCCCGGAGCGGAATGTGCTCCTCCACCAGCTCCCACAGCGAGGGGGAGTGACGAGGCATGACCCACCCGCGCCGCCGTCCCCAGCTCAGACCTCCAGGCCGCAGGTCAGAGTGCGGGAGGTACCGCGGGCCCGCCGGCAACGCTTACCAAGCCCCGCCGCTCTATGAGGCCCGCCCTCTCCCAAGCCCCACCCATGCTCTGCCGCCGGTCCCCTCAGCTGGGATTGCCCCGTCCAGAATCGCCATTCCTTGGCGCGCTCTTCTGCCAGGCTTTTGGCCAACTCGTATGCCGCGGGCCCAGAAGCCAGGCAGTGGGAACCAGCCCCTTAGCCCCACCTCTTCCGCGTGGCCATCACCCGGGAAACCACGCCGCGACTCTAGGCCCCGCCCCCTCCCGTGTGTGGTCCGGCGGGCGGCGCAAGCCGGCTGGGAGTTCAGACTTACCTCAGTGCTCCACCGAGCCCTGACCCTAAGCATTTTGGGCTCGGCCCTGGGCACCTTTAGGCCTCAGGGAACGTGTTAAGACCTGAGAAATCTGGGTCACCGGGTTTATTATTTCGTCGCCTCCACTGGCCCGGAAGCAGTGCAAGGACAAACTTCCCCTTAAGGCCGGTGGAAGCCTAGGCCAGGATGGCCCGGGTCAGGTTTACTTGTTGGGCCAGGTACCCCAAGTGCCCTTCCACCACAACACACTCAAGGTAACCATGTTCAGGGACCAGACCCCCACCCCCAGACAAGGGAGCTGCTTCATTCACGTTTTTTACTAAAGCACCCACACAAGTTTCTGTGCAATGTACAAACACGAGCCGGCCCTGGGGCTCCTGCCTCCTCTCTCAGACAGGGAGGCGGGAACCAGACTTACTGATCCAAGCCCCACCTGCCTCCCATGCAAAGGCCAACCCCAAGATCCCAGGCAGCGACACCGCATCCCCTCTGGTCCCCTCCTGGGGCAGCTCCTCAGCAGGGGGCGCACCAAAGCTTGCCCCCTACAATGTTGAATGAAAAAGGTTTCCCCTCCCCTGGGAGCAAGGGGGTTCCCAAGAGCTGAGAATTCCCCCTGGAAGAGACACTGCCCCCTAGACACACCTCCCACCCTTCCAGGCCCTAGGGGACTCAAGGGGGGAAACTGAGGCACAGAGAGGTGGAGTGACCTAGCCCAGGCCACTCCGCGAGGCAGTGCAGGGGCTGGCCCGACCCTGACAGTGACTGGGGCTGGGCTAGGGGGAGAGGGTCAGGAAGGAGGGTTGACTCCAAAGAGGGCCACACTTGAAGAGCCTGCCCAGGCAGGAGGCCCCCAAAGTGGGTTCTGAAACTTCCAGGTATAGCTAGGGGGCCTATTGAAGACCCTCGGAAAACAAAGCCCACAGTCTGTCCTGGAGGTCCTCCACAGAGCAGCTGCCAGCCAGGCTGTGGTCAGTCCTCTGGCAGGCAATCCTCGGCACCGAGAGCCTCTGTCCATTAGTGTCAGCCCCGAGGGGGCCACGACGGGGGCCGCCCAATGTCCACTGTGATATTGGTGAAGAGTGGTTGCCGAGACACCTCCAAGACCTGGTACCGCACTGACCCAATGCCGTCCCGCTTCATGGTCAGCTTCGTGTTTTGAATCTTGGTAAACCTAGATAGGATGGAAATGGTCTGTATCAGGGCTAACAACTGTAAACTACAAATAAAATCCTACATCCGCCAGTCAACTAAATGGACCCCCTTTTGGCCAAGGGGACCCCAGAGAAACCTTAAAAACAGGGTTTCCAGCCATGATGGGAAGGGACGTCAAACATGCCTTGTTATGCCCACTCCCTTTTGCAGTTTAGATACAACAAATGACCAGGATTAACATCAAAGCAGAGATCACAAGACTGAGAGAATGCATTCTTTGTGTCAATAAGATACATAATTATAAATAGGATCTAAGGCCATGCCAGGCAAAGGTTAAGTCATGCACCTCTGCACTTAAAGAACAGACTATGCTCTAACTGCTGCAAGGATTTTCTTTTTCTGTAGCAGCTAAACAAGTACTGGACTTGAGATAACCAATATTAAAACAATTTGCATAATGTGGTAATATATTAAAGCTAAAAATAATAGAAAAATATTTGCAGCTCACCCACTGCCAGATGCTGACCCCTACGCCCCTGTTCCACAAGCCATAACTATAGCTTTGGTGGGACAAGAGACTGATTTCAGTAACTTTCTCCTGATAAGACCATCGGCTGTGAACTGGTTCTAGCCAGTTTACAGAGGCTGCACACTTGAGTACTTTTGTCTTTTTGACGTATAGGGCCTAACTGCAATACATTTAAATATTAAGTCTCCACCCCAAAGTGAACATGGATGGTATATAACATGCATGTTTGTTCAATATGCATATGTCAGGATCCCCTCCATGAATATTCATAGCTCCTCCAATAACCTATTGACCAATCCATTCAACTAAAATTCCTATCTCACTCCTCCCTCCCTCGAAGTGCCTGTTAAGGCTTTGGCTGGAGGCTCTGCTTCCTAGCCAATCGGATGGCCAGCCTGCAGGTTGTAACCCTTTATAAAGGAGAAATAAAGTCTCTTTTTCAAATCTGATATAGTGATTTTTTTTTTTTTTTTTTTTTTTTTTTTTTTTTTTTTGAGACAGAGTGCAATAGCGCCATCTCAGCTCACTGCAACCTCCGCCTCCCAGGTTCAAGCAATTCTCCTGCCTCAGCCTTCCGAGTAGCTGGGATTACAGATGCCTGCCACTGCACCCAGCTAATTTTTGTATTTTCAGTAGAGATGGGGTTTCACCATGTTGGTCAGGCTGGTCTCAAACTCCTAACCTCAGATGATCTGCCACCTTGACCTCCCAAAGTGCTGGGATTATAGGTGTGAGCCACCTCATCCAGCTGATCTAGTGATTTTTAAGTTACCACCACCAAACCCAATATGGGATCTCTGTGGCCTAAGCTTAAGCCATCCTGGCTCCTTCCAGGGTTGACTTGGCAGGAGCCCTTCTGCTCTTGCATTGGCCCTCAAAACAGAGATCTCACCTGCTTCAGTCAGAAAACAGAAGTCTGACACCCTCACAAATCTTTCAGCTCAGTTTTTTTTTTTTTTTAAGACAGAGTCTTGCTCTGTTGCCCATGTTGGAGTGCAGTGGCGCAATCTCAGCTCACTGCAACCTCTGCCTCTTGGGTTCAAACGATTCTCCTGCCTCAGCCTCCTGAGTAGCTGAGACTACAGGTGCACACCACCATGTCCGGCTTTTTGTTTTGTTTTGGTTTTTTGAGATGGAGTCTTGCTCTGTTGCCCAGGATAGGAGTGCAGTGGTGCGATCTCAGCTCACTGCAACCTCTGCCTCCTGGGTTCAAGAGGTTGCCTCTCAACCTCCTGCCTCAGTCTCCAGAGTAGGTGGGATTACAGTTGCTCGCCACCATGCCCAGCTAATTTTTTTGGTATTTTTAGTAAAGATGGGGTTCACCATTTTGGCCAGGCTGGTCTCAAACTACTGACCTCAGGTGATCTGCCCACATTGGCCTCCCAAAGTGCAGGGATTACAGGCATGAGCCACCGTGCCCAGTCTTTTTTTTTTTTTTTTTGTATTTTTAGTAGAGACAAGGTTTCACTATGTTGGCCAGGCTGATCTCGAACTCCTGACCTCAAGTGATCTGCCTGCCTTGGCCTCCCAAAGTGCTGGGATTACAGGCATAAGCCACAGTATGAGGTCAGCTCGGACCTTTCTATGCCTGAGACCAGGCACCCCACAGGCATCTCAAGCGCAATCAGATGCATCATTTTTACTCCCCACGCCTGTGCCATTTTCTCTGTTCCTCGTTCTTTAGTGACTCTTTCGCTAGCTATTGAGCACCACTACGTGCCAGGCTGTGCTCTAAGCACCAAGGCTACCGCCATAGCCATGACAGGTGGGGTCCTTCCTCTCAGGGCAAGTTGGCTTCTCTAGGGGAGGCAGGTAACAGAGAAAACATCGGAGTGCTAAGAGAGACAAGAGGGCATATGTGACATTGAGCTGAGGGCACGAACAGAGCACTCCAGGCAGAGGTCAGAGCACATGCTGACCCTAAATTGGGAAGATTTTTGCACAGCTGAGTGGCTAAACCTGAATGGGACACCTGGAAAAGCAGAATATTAGCCTGGAGGTTCGATTATACCGTGCAAGGGCAGGGCTCTAAGTCAGAGTGAGCAGTTCATATTTTCATTCTCACAGAATGAAATGTGTAAAGGCTCTAAGAAATGTTTAACCCAGTTTGGGGGGCAAGCCATAAACAGGGAAACCAGTTAGAGGCCACTGCAGTAGTCCAGGCAGGATCCCAGAGGTTGAACTAGGGTAGAGGCAGTAAAGGGGGAAAGCAAATGGACTCAAATGTTTTAGGGGTGGCAGTGATACAACTTGCTGATGGATTTGGATATGTAGGGCGAGGAAAAGAATAATCCAGAACTCCTGGATTTTAGGCAACAGCAACTACGTAGAGAGAGTTCACAGAGTTTGTGAACTCTGAATTTGGTATCAGGCTGGCTGGGAGAAGGGCCTACAGGGTTTGTGAAATGTAAACAAGAGCTTCCTGACGCTGCTCTGTGACTTGTGCTAAACTTTCTGGGGGTGGGAGACTCAGAGTCGTCATACCCAATCCGTGAATCCAACATTCACAGAGTTCTTCAAGCCAGAAACTTCTTGCTATCTTGCCGCCTCTATAACCAAGCCAGACGTGTAATTGATGGTAGCACCCAGGCAGGCTACTCCTAAAACAGGACCAAGGCTCCTGGCGTATACTGTGGAGCTCCACTCCTCCCCCGGATGCCCTGAAGCCTGTCTTCTCTTGGTCTCTTACCCGTTTCCTGCTAACCAGTTTTCATCAGAACTGCTTTTTCATCAGCTCCCTGCACTCCCCAGTGCCTCATGCTTCTCCGAGGCACCAACCCCACACCAGGGCTACAAACCACCTCCCCCGCTCCTACCCCCTGCGTTCAGAGTAGAAAAACCCTCCTGCTCAAGCTGGAGACACAGCATCTCCATCCCCAGACCCTGTCCCACCATGTTCCCTTGGACTCCTTAGATTCCTTCAGGCCAGGCTGACTATCTCTCCTGCTCCACCCAGCGGCTATGCCAGGCTTTCGCCTTCCTAAAGCTCAAACAGTGTGCCTTCCAAACACAAACCCCACCCCGCTTCTCCCTGCTTCAGGTTCTTCCATGACTCCCCAGTCCTCTGGGACAAAAGTTAAACTCCCATCTGGTATTCAAGACCCCTGACACTTACATGGTGAAAGGGCAACAGAAGAAAAACCCCTAACATCCAGACCTGACTTTCCCTCCACCCCACTGTCACTATCAGCCTTCAGAGATCTTAAAATCAAATAGCTTCAGACTCTCGGCATGTATCATACACGTTCACATTCCAGACTCTTCCGGATATGATTTCCCCTTATCCAGGCTGGTTTCCTCTATTAGCCTGGGGAATGTAACACTGTGCCCAAGGCAGGCGTGAGGCAAATCTTTGTTAAATGAGTAACTATTTCAAACTCCAGTTTACCATCGCCTCCTCCAGGAAGCCTTCCATCACCAATCCCTCTTCTGCCAAGAGAACACCTTGCCTTGATCACCTTGTGCTATAACTGCCCGTTTCTATAACTATTTCCCTGCCTAGAATGAACTTTGTAAGGAAAAGCACAGATTGGGTATGACTACTCTGGGTCTTCCATCCCCAGAAAGTTTAGCACAAGTCACAGAGCAGCCTCAAGAAGCCCAGGAAGCCCTTGTTTACATTTCACACACCCTTTAGGCCCTTCTCCCAGCCAGCCTGATACCAAATGTGGCTACTTCCTAAGAGATACACCCACCTCCTTCAATTTCAGAGGGGTGGGCGTTGTGTTTCCACACCCCCTTCCCATCCTGCTCAGCTCCCCTTTGTCGGGTCCACAGGAGCTGTGCCCAGCACCCACTGGCTCTTGTCCTATCTGTCCCAGCAGGGGTCCCACAGGTGCACAAGTGAGGTCTGCGAGGGCACCAACAGGAATGCAATCTACTCAATTACTATTTCGGCCCTGACATTAAATTCTAGTCACCTCTAGGAATCAGGCCAGGGGTAAGTGATATTGGGCTGAGGCTGGGCTGGGGGTTGGGGGACAACGATCAGGGGTACCAGCAGTCACCTCTAGGACTCAAGGGCCTTGGATCACCTCAGGGAATCAGTGGCACTGGGAGTCACCTCTTTGGAGTCAAGGATGCTTGGAGATCCCCCACTGGGGGGTCAGGCATTGGGCAACTTGGGGTTAAGAGCTGGGGATATTGGGAAGTTGCCTCTGGGGAGTAAGGGGTGAGGGTGCTGGGGTCACCTCTGGGGAGTAAGGGTGAGGGTGCTGGGGTCACCTCTG
>NC_045434.1:178327661-178333651 GCF_002776525.5 Piliocolobus tephrosceles
GGGGTCACCTCTGGGGAGTAAGGGTGAGGGTGCTGGGGTCACCTCTGAGGGTTGGGTTCGTTATGCTTGTCGCGGTCGTGCTTGATCATGCGGTAGCGGCCGATTCGGATGTCTGGGCGTGAGATCTTCATCCCAGTCAGGGAGATCCTGAGGATAGGGTTGGACGGGCTAGAACAGGCCCCAGGAAGGGCAAGGAACCCCACCCAGTCTGTGCCTCACCCCCACCCACCCAGCCTATTCCCCATCCCATGCTTACTCACCGGTTGAAGATGTCATCATCCTCGCCACCCCAGCCCCAGTACTCGTTGGGGAAGCCATTGATTCTCAGAAACTGAGCCTTACTCAGGCCTGACACACCTCCAAAGTAGCCAGCATAGGGCAGCCTGTGGCATGGGAAGTCAGGTGTCAGTAAGGGTCCCAAGGAGACTCCAGGGGAAGAACCAGAGACTGGGTTGGGGGGAATGTCCAATGGGGTCCAGGGAGGATCCAGCCTCGCCAGTGGGGTCTGGGCCGGGGCCAGGAGCAAGCAGGGCCCTGGGGCTGGAAGTGGGTCTGTGTCTGGTAGGGGCAGGAGGGCTGGGTCTAGTTGAGAAGACAGCCCTCACCGGAAGCCAAACTTGTCCATGGCAATGGCAAAGTGGCGGGGTTGGTCGCCGCAGCGGTATAGGTTGCGGTCATCCATGGGGACCAGGTCCACATCGCTGAAGATGAAGCAGTCATAGGCGGCATCCTCCTTCAGCGCCTCTAGGAAGCCCACGTTGAGCAGCTTGGCCCGGTTGAAGGTGTCCTCACCATGCTGGGTGAGGGGAGGAGCAGATCAGCTCTGGGCCTGTGACCAGCAAGCACCTGCCCTTTGCCACTCTCCAGAGCAGCCTCTGGGATTTACCAGTCCCCTCGCTGCCTGGCTCCTCCAGGCTCTCAGGATCTAGTCCAGCTTCTCGACCGGGATCTGGCCTGCAAAAGCCTTTCACATGTGGCTCCAATCTCCTCTCTGGCCACTGCCCTCATATCCTGAGGCCCAGCCACACAACATCCCTCAGCAGCCCCAGAATATGCCAGACTCTTCCTTGCCTCCAGGCCTTGGGGTTAGCAGTACCTGTGCTTGTCACACTCAGGGCTGGAGCGGCTCCCCTGACCAAACTTCCCCACCCCAGTACACTTATTCCTTCCTTCTCATGGGCTTCCTTTATGCCAATACCCAATGACAACGATGGGTGGAGTTCTCATCTCATTTGCTCATTCAAACACGCCCTGCGGCTCTCTCTCCTTTGTGCTAGTGGGGATTCTGGAGATGGCCAGCCCTGGTCCCATTCCTGTTGTGTATAGAGTCATGCAGTGAGACAAACAACGAATGCCCCAAATGACCAGTGTCTAAGATGCAGGAGCCATGGGGACTGCGCCAGGAGCCTCAGGCTCCCTGGAGCTGCATCCAGCTGCCTGGGCAGCCTCTGAGACCACGACATGTCTGGGCTAGAGTCACTTGTCTCTCCAACAAAATGACAAGCAGAGGGCCTACAGGCAGTCACAGCCCAGTGAGTCTGGGGTCCCCTGAGAATTGGGGCTGCAGGAGTCCTGGCCATGCAGGCCTAAGCACCAAACTCTGGACTAGCAGGGAGCATTCAATGGGAGAAGCTGACCCCTGAGCCCCTGCCCCAACCCACAGCCTCCAGGCTAGAGCCAGAAAGCTTCCTGGAGAGGGGGTCGGTGAGCGGCCTTTCTGGAATGAGTGGAGAGAAAGGCCCTCCTCTCCACCAGCAAAGCCACTGCTGGAAGAGGTGGGAGCTGCTCCCCTCTGGAACCCTGACCTGCCCAACCCCACCGGCTCTCTTCCCTCCCTCTCCTGCACCTCCTCTTCTCCCAGCCCTTGGAGAGACCGTCACTTTCCTCCCGGCTCATCAGCACTCCTTCTGACCTCTCACTAGCAAGGAGCCCTGTGTCTCTCCCACATGGCTCATAAACATGCTCAATCCTCTCCCATCTGAAAAAACAAACCTCCCTCCAGCCACCATCCTACCTTTTGCCTTCCCTTCTCAGCAGGAATTTTTTTTTAAAAGAGTTGTCTCTAATTGGTTACTTCCATTTCGTCAAATCCGATTCCTTCTTCAACCCACTGCAATCTGCTTCCGCCCCCACTATGCCCCTGAAATGGCTCTCGCTGGGCCCACCTTGTTGCTAAATCCACTGGACGAGTCCTGGTCCACATCCCTCCTCACACCCCCACAGTGCCCATGCAGCTGCCATGTCTCCTTCCTGACACTGACTGCCGGGTTTCCGGGATCCCACACTCCCCTAGGTCTCCTCCGGCCCTTCTGGCCAAGCCTCTCAGCCTCTGTAGTGGCCTCTTTCTCCCTCCATCCCTGAGGTGCTGGCTTCTTCCTCTCATGGCCCTTGCTACCTGGCAGGTCAGACGTTGTTGGTTTTAGGGACCAGACCGTCTACATCCTGGTGCTCCCAGATCCCTCTCTCCACTGCAGACCTCCCTTCTGGGTCCAGACTCATTTGTCTAACTGCCTGCTAAACATGTACTTCCCACAGGCACTCAAACTCATCACACGCAAGAAAGGCTTCAGAGTCACACTCCCCCAGAGCTGGCCCAGCTCCTGTGTCCCCATCTCACTCACAGGCACAGCCATCCCCACAGCCAACAGCTGAGGCGGAAACCCTTGCGCTGTCCTGACGTCGCTCTTTTCTAACTCTCCACTACTTGCGCAACATCCCCACTTCTTCCCCGCAACTCCCACCCCACTCATCCGCAGGGTCACTGCCTCTCTCCTGGGCATTGTCCTCTCTTCCAGATGGGCCACCTTGCCTCTAATCTCCCCTTTCCATCCAAGCTCCACATGCAACCAGAGCAACCTTTCTACAAGGCAAACACGCAAGTCACTCTCCCCTTACAACCTTACATGGTGCCCTGCCACCTTTGCGCTGGACTTACTGCCAGCATGCCTCCCAAGACGCTTCTCAGTTTGGGAGTTTGGAGACGCCTCCAACTCCTCCAGCCTCATCTTTGCTACCCAGCCCACATGCTGGACATATACTCCACACCTCAGCCAATAATTTGTGAACGCAAGGCCAGTTCTCTCACTGGGCCTGCACCCTCCAAGTCCCTCTGCCTAGAATGCTGGCTTCTCTAGACCCTGATGCCTGTTCATCCCTCAAGCCCCATCTCAGCAACTGCTTCCCAACCCCAGGGCTGGGCCAGGGCCCTCTGTGCTCCCACGGCCCCCTGCTCCACCTCCACTTGCACCCCATCATATGGGAGGGACCCAAGTCCAAGACTAGGAGGTCTCTGTGGTCGGGGGGTGGGGGGGACCTGCATCAGAAGTCCCTTCTGGGAGCCAGTGGCCAGTCCTAGCCAGGCCCACCAAAAGCCTTAAGATGCTGAGCTGAGTGCCCTGGCCTCAGCTGTGGCTGGCACCTACCCCAAAGGGTTCTGCAGGCTTCATCCTTCTTTCAGGGTCTAACTCCCTCTCCTCAGGGCCCTCAACACCTCCTCCTACAGCATACCCTAGGCCTGCACCACCATGGGGTGAGGCCTGCCAAGGCTAGAGAGTGGGGCTCAACCCCTTCGGAGACCATGCACACCCCTGCCAGTGTGCATGCCAACATTCACCTGTGCACACTGACAAACACAGACTACCCATGCCCAGGTCCATCCACATATCCACATGGCCATGGGCAGACAAGGACCCACAAATGCCCCAACCCACATATACACCAACAGGCACATGGGCCCCCACATGGGCACCTGGTTGATGACATAGACACCGTAGCGCAGCCGCTGCCGCCTCAAGATGGGGTGTAGATAGTGGAGCCAGTAGCGCAGGTGGTGTTCCCGGTGTCTAAAGGGGATGATGACCGCCACCGTCTGGGCTGGGGTGCAGTCGGGCGGTGTGTATCGGCCACCCATGAGCACGCCTGGGTTCTCCCTCTGCACCCGCTCCAGGGGCATGGGTGAGGTGAACTCGATCAGCAGTCTGCCCACTGCAGGCAGGACAGTGTCAGGAATCAGGCCAGAATCCACAGATACCAGCCCCCACCCTCAGCCTGGGGGTGGGCTAGGGAACCCCAAGAATAGCCCTCTTACAACAGACCTGGACCCTTGGCACCCCCATGGGTCCGGATGCCATTTCTCTAGTCAAATCAATAAAACACTGTTTCCCCACAGGCAGGCCCTACCCTCCAGGCTCACCAAGACCAGGTGGCGAGTCAGGACAGGGTGGCAGCATAGGAGCCGTGGGACCGGGCCGGGCACTGGGGACCTCAGGGAGCCCGGAGCTAGACGCGGTGGCGTTGGGCCGGGAGCAGTTGCTGCTGCTGCTGCTGCTGCTGGCAGCTGGGTGGAGAGCACGGGCAGGGCCTCGGGCACTGAAGCGGCTGAAGAAGGCCAGGTGCTGGGCGTAGACGTCAAAGTAGAGGATGACGGCCACAAGGAAGTGCAGCAGGCAGAGAAGGAGCACAGCCTTGCAGACGCGCTCCAGCGTCCCCCCCAGCAGTCTGCTCATCCCGCAGGCGGCCGCTGGCCCGCCCAGTGGGCCCGGGCATCCGGCTGCCGGCCTGAGCAGGGTGGGAGGGAAACAGATCCAGCAGGTCAGGGCAGGACAAGCAAGGCTGCCCACCTACCTCCCACCCAGCTGCCCACAGTCGTGGGCCACACCTCACACTGACCTGCTCATACCTTTTCCTGCTCACAGACTCACGGACTTACCTGCAGACACCCAGGCACAGTTCCCGGCAACTCAATACTCACATCCTCAAGCACACCCCACTACTAAGCCACATACAATTACCTTCCTCCACCTCACGGACACACACACTCAGGCACTCACCCTTATTGCACAACTCTAAACACACTCACGCATTCCCAGGAACACAGACATGTGAACTCTGACCACACTGGTTTGTACCTAAGCATGGAGACATGTTTACCTATAGATCCCCATGTGCCCCTGTGCCTCTGAGAACACACACCCCACAGGGCAGCATCCTTAACCCAGAACTCATGGCTTTGGGAAGAGGGAAGAGATGGAATACTGTGCAGCTACCATGGAGGAGCACCTTATACTCATGACTGCACTTAGTCCTTCCAGGAGCCATGGTGGGAAGTGGTTTGGTCATTCAGATCCCAGGCCAGGCCAACTAGGACCAGACTGGGAAGTTGCCCTCAGCATCCAGGGGGCCCAAATACAGACTGGATGTCTACAGAATCCCTTCCCACTGGAGCAAAACGTCAAACTATGGGGCGGGGCAGGGGACACTCCTCGCTTAAGACCTCAAAGCCAGCCCCTTGGGACTGGGACCAAGACTCTGGGCCCTGTCCAGCACAGCTGGTTCTGATTCCCGGAACCGGATGCTTGGGCCTGGAGACAGGCACAGCACCGGGCATGGCAGGAAGGGGTCTTGCCTGGGCGACGACTCCAGCTGTGGTTCCAAGAGAGCAGCAGCCACTTCTGGCAGTGCTTCAGGGAGCAGGGCGAGTCTCACAGGCACACAGAATCACAGGGACAACCTGGTCCCAGCTAGTCACCCACACTCAAACACACAGAGAACTACAGTCACAGACACACCCGGGTGACAGTAACACACGAAGTCCCACACTCACAAACAAAGCCACTGCTCCTGGACTTCCACAGCCATACATCCAGACTCCCAGGCAGCTCACATCCAGACACACGTGCAGACATTCCCACTCTCCCTCCAGCGCAGGGGTTCTGGGTCAGGCTGGTGGCCAGGCTGAGGGGTACGTTTGGGCGGGGCTGGCAGGCTGAACACGTGGCACCCGGGGAGGGGCAGGCCGCACAGTCCGGGTGGGTGTGGAGCCTGGGGGCAGGGGAAGTGGGTGGAGGGCACCCGGGGATGAGGCAAAGGCCAAGGGGAAACGTGTATGGAACGCCTCCCCGGGCCACGAGGCCGGGGCGAGCGAGGACAATGAGGGAGGCCGGCTGGACGCGGGCGGAGGAGCCCAGGAGGGGCGCCGGGTGGGGGCGGGG
>NC_045434.1:178334051-178360851 GCF_002776525.5 Piliocolobus tephrosceles
GCCCGCGCGCCCGCGCGCGCGCCCCCGCGGCCCCCGCCTCCAGCACGCCCGCACCCGCCGCGCGCCGCTGCGAGCCCGCCCTGCCGGCGGCGGAGCCCGAGCGCCCAGGAGGCACGGACCCCGGAGCGGAGGAGGAAATGGGTCAGGCTGGTCCAAAGGGTGGGCTTAGAGGTCGGACCGGCGAGCGGGTGCAGACTGTCGAGTTCTTTAGCGGGGAGTGGGGATTGGATTGGAGCGCGAACTCCCCAGGAAGGGGACCTGGAGGTTGGGCAGACTCAGGCTGGGGGGCTAGGGATTTGTCAACTCTAATTGGACCAAGATTCAAGGTCGGCCAGCAGAGAGGGGGCAGGACCCTTAAAGGCGTGGGCTGGAGGTGGCTGGGGCTTCTAGGGTAGCAGGAAACAGGGTCAGGGAAGGAGAAAAAGAGATTGGACAGGGGTGGGAGGAGCTGCGGGCCCTAGGAACAAGGATCAGAGTACAGGTTTCTGGGAGGGGCTGCTACTGGGACAGGACCATCACTGAAGGCAGAGACCACTGCCTGGGCTCCAGGCCTCACAGGGACGGAGATGACGGTCCCCGAATGTACAGCCAGGTAAGTAGATGTTGTCAGACAATTGGGGCATTGCGGTCAGAGCCCTGAGCAAACAGGCCTAGAAGGACCACAGGCACAAACACACCCAGGGGCCCATATCTGCACACTCCCTCATCCCCAAACAAGTCTGTTTGGGGGCTACAGAGTCCTCCACCCAGCACCCTTGCCTCCCCACCCAGGAGCAAGCTCTGTGCAGATCAGAAGTGTGCAGTCAGAAAGCTGACAAGGGATTGGCATGAGGCTTGTAAAGGCCTTTTTACCCTTCCTCTGTGAACGGTGGCGCAAGAGGGCAACCGAAGCTGCACTGACCCAGACAAATACCAAGTTTATTTCACAAACACTAGGAAGATGGGTTGAGGGTGGAGGTGGGGGACACAGGTGCGCAGCTGCACAGAGTCATCAGCAGCAGCCTGCTCCCGGCACTGACAGCCGGCCTGGACTGCAGTGCCTCCAAATCAACACGCAGCGAGAGGTGAGTGCAGGGAGGGCCCTGAACACCAAGCCTCTGAAAGGCTAAGGGACACAGCTCCAGCTGTCCCAGGAAAACCATCAATAAATAAGAGTGAGGCACGGCCCCACCCACACGTATCATCTAGTCACCCATCTTCACTCTGGAGGTCTGCAAAAGAAGAACAGGAAAAATCAGGCAGGGACAGAGGAATACGTAAGGCAGTGACAAATGACAGAAAATGAGACCTAGCACATGGTTGGATGGAGAGACCACAAGAGATTTATGACTAACCAGGATGGACACACTGTGACAGACAAGGCACACAGACAGGGACAGACAACCACAGAGTTACACTGTGGGACAGATGGAGAGAGGAGGCATATGGATAAAGCTAGTCACTAAGAGTCAACCCAGTCAAGCACCCACAGTCACACTCAGACCCTCAGGCTGATCCTTAGTCACAAACTCACACACTGTCAGACAGACTAGACACACACAATTTAGACAATGCTGTCCTACTGACAGGCATGTCACAGAGAAATACACATAGCTCCAAGAGGCAGTCAAACACACCATGACAGACTGATATAGACAGACAAAATTCCATCCTAGTCTAGATCACGAATACAGACTGGAGGTACGAAGAGCATGGCAGATAAAATGAGAGAACAGAAAGAGGGAGAGACTAAGTGAGAGCTATACAGATACAAAGCATTAGAAAGGGGGAAAAAACAAAACAAAACAGGGCTGTTGTCAGTGATACCAAATCAGAGACAAAAATAGCCCCTGCAAGAGAAAACCAGAAGATGGAAATGAGGAGGTGGAAGCTGTTTGGGGGAATCTATAGTTATAGGTAGAGAAGGAGAGCACTTCAGCTTCTCCAGAAGGAGGGTAAGGCTAGGTTGGGGACAAGGACACAGAGGCTCCCCAAGGGGATTCATCACCTGAAGAATTGCAACGATGACCCCAAAGAGGCCAATGGCACTGCCAAAGATCTCCACGATGAGAATCTTGACAAAGAGGCTGGGGTTCTGAGCATCGGCCAGGGCAGCCCCACTGCCCACGATGCCCACGCAGACTCCACAGAAGAGGTTAGACAGGCCTACGGTGAGGCCAGCCCCAAACATGGAGTAGCCTGGGAGGATAGAGAGGGGTGCAGTGAGGCTAAGCCAGGAATGGGGGAGATATGAGCCAATAGGGCCAATCCCCATCCCCACTCTGCAAAGCAAAAAAAGCAGGTGAGAGAATACCAAAATGGGGGGCCAAGCTGGGAGGGGAGAGAGTAGAAGCAGGCATGAAATCCCAGCATTTTGCATTCATACACCCATCCACCCACCTGCATGGTAGTTCCGATGGCCAATGGCCTTGGGGTCCGTGGCACTGAAAGGCTGAGGGAAGAAGAAAAGTAATCAGAAACTACCCTGATGCACCCCATCCAATCTCTAAGCAATGTGTAGAACACACCGGAATGGATTCCCGCCACCACCCTGGCCTTCCGTACCTCAGCCATGTTGCTAATGACAATTGCCATGATGATGCCGTAGATGGCCACAGCCTCACAGAAGATGATGCTGGTAGTGGTAGAGGTTAGGGGTAAGGAGTGGAAAGGAGAAAGAAATGAGAAAGAAACCATCCTTCCTGCCCAGTAAGTCCCCAGCAACCTTTCGCTGCTAACATCCCATCCACAAGGCGGCTTGTCAGAAACAGTATGTCAGATCAAACACACAGGCAGCGCCAACACAGCTAGTTCTGACAAAAGTCCAAGGGCCCTGACACTTACCTGACCAGGTTCTTGGTCTTGATCCTGGGGGCCTTCACTCCTCCCCCAATGATGGAGGAGCCAGTAATATAGATACCCCTGGTAGAAGGATAAGAAACTGGTGAGCAGAGCCCAAGCTGTCACTGCCCTCAGCATGACTAAGACTCCAGTGACACCACCTGCCATGACTCAGCCCCTGCCCCCAGTCCCACCACGCCAGTACTCACCAGGCTGCCCCAACCACAGACAGGGAGATAGCTAGGCCAATGCCCAGGTTGGACCACATGAAGGGCGAAGTCTCCGTCAGGAACCTGTTGTGGAGGCAGAGAAGAAAGCAATTCAGCCCTAGCAGGGAAGTGGAGCACAAAATCTTGGCCCCCCCAACCCCTCTCCAACCCCACCACCAGTTCTGCATGCAACAACTGACTGCATATTTCCCAAAGGTCCATGTCCCAGGCAGGCGGTGGTGTGGGAGAGGGACTCAGACCAGAGAAAAGAGGAGAGGCTGCAGGGCAGAAGCTTCAAGGGGAATCCTGTCCCCTCCCTTACCATGCCACATCAAAGCGGAAGCCCAAATCAAAAATGGTGTAGCAGATTCCTGCAGCAGTGAGGAAAAAAAAGGGGGGTTATGGGCTGCTCTGTAGAGAGAAGTTCCTCAACCTAAAGTAGCAGCCGAACTGAAGGGCCGCGCCGAGCTGAAGGACCACCTCCCTGTGGGGGCGTCCTCAGGCTGCCCTCAGGTGACAATACAGCTATCTAGACAGATTCCTGTGCTTAGGCCTCCATTTTCTGCCACTCCCTTGCTAAAACGACCTCCCAGACCAAGCACCTGTGCAGGCAGGATCGCCACCCGCAAGCCTGAATCCGAGGCGGGACCGAGGGAGCAAGCGCCCCAGCCAGGCCCCGCCAGATCCCGCCGGTCCAGTCCGTTCCGCTGTTTACCCAACAAGCTGTGAGTGGGGGAGGGCAAAGCGACCGGGAAAAGAGGAACCGGAGCAGCCGGCCTGTGACCAAGCAGGCCGGTCAGGAGCAAGAAAAGGGGGACGGCAGTGAGACGTGGGGGCAGGGGGAGACAGCGATAGTGGCAGAAAAGGGGAGTGCTGCCCTCGCGGCCCCTACCCTCCCGCACCCGCGCCCCTCCTCAAGCAGCTAGAGATCGGGGTCTCCTCTGTCGGGGCCAGAGGCCCTCGCAGGCGCCAGTCCAAAGAGCCCGGGGTGCAGAGCACGCGGGGGACCAGCATTCCCCGCAGGCCACTTCCCCGGTGGGTTCCGGCCCGGCCAGCTCGGCCGTGATGCTGTCCCCGCCCGCCAGGACCCGGCCTCACCCACAGCCAGCGCGCAGGCCCAGAAGGCCACGAAGACCCCGGAGTAGAGCAGCGCTAGCCCCGTCATGGCGGCGACGGCGGCGGGGGTCGGAACCGTGGGGCCGGAATTACAAACGCGTCCCAGCGTCCACCGTCCGCCCCGCAGTCTGTCCGCCCGCCCCGCAGCGTCACCTGACTCGCCCACGTGACGCGCCGGCACCACGTGACCCCACGCCGGTCCCCGCGCAGCGCCGCCGCCGGTCTAGAACAAGGCGACGCCGGAACCGCAGGCGCTGGGGATTGTGGTAATTGTAGTCTCGCGTCTCGGCGGAGGCTCGGGGGCTCTCTTTACTAGGAACTTCGACATCTGGCCGGTCCTTTTCGAGTCTCTCCACCTCGCCCTGCCAGCCCCGTTTTATTCTATAGCCTGCTCGTGGGCCCCTAAGGCGTCCTCTCTAGCCGTCGTGCGTCGTAGCCAGTGGCGGGTGGCGCCGCGCGTGCCCTCTGCCTCACCTTGCTCAAAGCGTCTCTCCGCCCCAGCGCGCCTGTTGGCTGTCGTTCCTCTGCCTGGCTAACACCTGCCGTCCTCCGAAATCGTCCTTCCGTCAAGCTTTCCCTAACCCAGTGGCAGGGAAGAGCGTTTGCTGGGCTCCCACGATGTCCTGGTGATGCTTATTAAGCTTCAGTAAGTTGTCACTCCCCTGTCGAAATGCCCTGATGGCTCCCATTTCATTCAGGAGATAAGCCAAAGTCCTCACAATGGCCTGCTAGGCTCCCCACGCCCCTCAGCTGACTTCACCTTCTAATACTCCGCCACTAACTCTCTCTTCTGCCTGCACTGCCCTTCTTGCTATTTCCTTGAACGTGCCAGCCATATTCCCACGTCACTGCCTTCACTTGCTGCCTCTGCTTCTCCTAAATATCCACGCGGCTCATCCTGTAACTTCCTTTCAGTTTTTGCTCAACTTCTTGAAAAGGCCTTCTCTGACCATTCTGTTTAATATTCCACCCCCCTTAAAAGCTCCTCTGCTTCCCAGCTTTACATTTCTCATGGTACTTACTGATCACCATTTGGCATACCAAGTCTTTTATTTGTCCATCTCCCCCTGGAAGAATGTAAGCACCATGTCTTTTGTGTCACTCACTGCTATATTTCCAGTACCTGGCACAGAGTGTGTCCTCAGTACATATTTGTAGAACACAATTGATGCCCACTTTGTCCTGGTCACCCTGTCAGCTTACAGCTCTACCTCCACCATTAGACTAGGCATTCCCTGAAGGTAGGGACCACATCTCCTTTGTTCACCTTGAATACCCTAGACAATGCCTCCATGACAGGATTCTCAACAAATGTGGGGAAGAAGAGGCGAGTCTTTTCATTTCACCCCTCTCCACCCTTAGGGCCCAGCAACCCCACTTGCTTGAAGTACCTGCCATGTTGGTTCATGCCTGCGTTTAAGCCTAAATGTCTTTTTCACTCCTTTTCTCCTGACAATTATTTTTTTCCTCCAAAAGATCCAGCTTAGGTGTTATGCCCTCTGGGAAGCCTACTCTCAGTCCTTGTCAGGTGTCTCCTGTGGCATCCAGCTGTCCCTGGGGCTTCCCTCCTCCCAGATAGGGCTGTTTCACTGTATGCTGACTGCATATTTAACTCTCTTTCCAAGTACACTGGAAAGGAATCTGGTTAAATACAGTTAACATCTACATCCCAGGACCTGTGCAGGACCTATAATATTTCATGAATTAAAAAGAAACAAAGAGAAAAGCTATCTGGTTTATTCAGGTTGCTGTGATCTCCTTGAGAAATAAGAGTCAGTGTAGACCAACACTGTCCAACAAACAGAACTTTCTGCCATGATGGCATATCCTGTAGCTGCACTGTCCCCTCATGTGGCTGTCTGAACACTTGAATGACTAATGTGACTGAGAAACTGAGCTTTTAATCTTAATTAACTTAAATTTAAGTTTAGCCACATGCACTTAGTGGCTACTGTACTGCACAGTGCAGGTCCAGCTAGACCAGTGGTTCTCAATTGAGGGCAATTTTGCCCCCTCAGAGAACATTTGCCAATGTCTGGAGATATTTTTAGTTGTCACAATTGGGGGAGTGCTTCTGATGTCTAGTGGGCAGAGGCCAGGGATGCTGCTAAGCACCCTACCATCCACCGGACAGGCCCCACAACACAGAATTATCTGGCCCCAAATGTCAGGTATGAGTTTTGAGAAACCGTGGTCTAGACTGTCTAGCACCTGCCTTTTGACAAGGACAGACCCTCAACTGGAGACCAGGAACTGGGATTGGCCAAAGGTCCTGGGCTGCCCCCAGGAAGACAGATGGGTCCAGAGGCCTCAGGGAAGTCCCTAAGCCCTTTATTCCATCAGCCAAACAACAAGCATTTACTGGGCATGTGCTTAGCTTGTGCCAGTGCCAGGACAGATCAGAGATGGATCCTATCCTCAGTGAAGGGCTGCCTGCTCTCCCTCCTTCCAAGGTCCTTCAAGGATCTTGGCAGGGGGATGGGAGGTTGGTGCAGGGAACACTAAAGGTCCTAGCAGCCATTCATAAGTCCATCTATGTCTCTGGCCCCACATGGTATCAGCCGCTTCCCTCATCCTCATAGGCGATGGCAATCCCTCGTCTTCCACTCACAGCTTCTGTCACTGGCGTCTGACCCAGGCGGGGCTCCAGCCCTTGCCAGCTCCGGGAACTAAGGAACGAGGCTGTAGAGGGAGGGGGCTCAGTCTGAGTGCACTGCATCTGGAGAAAGAGTTCAGCTGAGAGTGGAGACTTGTACATTTACCTGCAGGACTGCTCTCAGCCAGCTCCAGCTGGGGCCGTGGGGTCAGGGCCAAGCTTCCAGAATCATTTGATGACTTCCAGGCAGGTGGGGGTCGGAGAGCTCCAGTAATGAGTGACACATCTGGGGTTTCCCACAGCTCTGATTCAGGTGGTGGGAGAGGCACGTGGAAGGGAGAGCCTGAAAGGGAGGAGGAGAGAAAATCCATACTCACCCCCTGACTCCGTGCCCCAGGTTTCCAGCTTAGGCAATGCCCCACTACTCACCAGGCAATAAGTCTGCATAATGTGTGAGGTGGGGAGCCAGGCCTGGAGGTGGCCAGGCAGGGTTGCAGGCAGCTTCCAGCTCACATGGTGCCAGTATAGGTCGGAAGAAGCTACCAGAAAGCTGGGGGGCTAGGGCACCCAGAGGACAGGCTAATAGCACAAAGACATCCACCTCAGGGAAGTTGGCAAGCTTGGCGGGGGTGGGCCGCCCCAGGGCCAACACATAGCTACGCTTGCCGGCAGCCTGAGTCAGGTTCCGCAAGTGGGCCAGTGCCTCACGGTGCTGGGCTACACCCAGTGTGCCTGCCAGCAGCCCTACAACACGGGCATCTCTGGCCCTCTCTACCAGATATCGTCTTCGTGCCCTTAGCCGTCCAGCCCGGGCACCCTCATCCTGAGTCTTCCCTGTATCTGGGCAGCAGGAGAAGAAGGGTCGACCTGGTGCCCACCCCAAAAGCAGCCGACTCAGGTCTGGGTCAAGGTCTGGGTCAGGGCTGGCCTCAGAGCCCCCCATATAGAAGGCACCATACTCTTCTAGACGTCTCCCTGGGGCAAGAGGGAAGTAGCGCCCAAAACGCTCCAGGGGCTTAGGCTCTGGACTCAGGGAACCCACTGGCAGGGGAAAAGCTGGGCTGGAGACTAGCAGGTCCAGGTACCGTGGGCGCAGGAGAGTAGCCAAAGCCTCTGGAAGAGAAGGAGGTAGTGTTGATGTTGGAGCCTGGCAAAGCAGGAGCTCCCTCATCCCCAGGAGACTAAATATGACCCAGTAGGCTGGGGCCAAGCCCATATCAAGAGTTCTATGGATGTATATGGAAATGGGGAAATTAAGGCAGAAAGCAGTTGGCCCACCCTTTGTGCATACACAGGCAAAACCCCTTACCCAGGGCATGGGCACAGGCCGGCTCACTCAGCAGCACTACAGGCGCTTTGGGGTCTGGGTTCTGGGCCTCAAAGGCCTTGACGCACAGCTCCAAGGCCACAGAACGTTGACCAAGGACGAAGGCGACGGGCAGTGGGCGGGCTGGGGGGCTTAAGCAGGCAGGGCCAAAATGTATGAGAGCCTGAGCTCCAGCTTGCTCAGCACCCAGCACATCCATGCAGCAGCTGCAGGGGAGATAGCATCAGTGAAACGGGTTTTCTTCTGGAAGCGAGTTGCTGTCATCACTGGAAAATGTGGTTTCATTAAAGGAGGACATTGTCAATGAAGGGAGCTAGCATCAGGAGGGGAGTCATTACCATTATCATCAAGGAGAAACACCACCATTGAAGGCAAACACTGTCATAGATGTAAAACCCCATGAGCCCCAGATCCCCAGGCCTGGCCCACCTAAGGCCAAGTGCACACCTGCCGTAGGCTGTGTCCCCCAGAATGAACATCTTTGACCCTGTCGTCTCCTCCAGTCGTGCAGCCACAGCCACAGCATCTCCCAATAGCTGGTCAGGGAACTGCAAGGCAACCTATAAGCATAAACCATGGAGTCACGGACAGCCTCTCTCCCACCGAGGGCTTCTTTAAAGCAATATTCCAGGAGCTCCCACTCAACCTTCAAAGCCCCCAGTCCCAGAGGTGCACTCTGCCCCACGTAGTAGGTGGAAGGGAGGGATGGTCAATGCGCTGCGGACAGACTGATTCCCCCAACCCTCTCGCCCTCACAAAATCCCCCAAGATCCGGATCCTCTGGGCGACCCATCCCCACAGAGGCGAGCCATCCTTCCCTAAGTCTGTCCTTACTCGTTCACACCCCAGGTCGCGGATAAATCCAGCGACTCGCTCCAGCTCGTACACTCGGTCCAGGTCCGGGAGAGGAGTGAGCAGTCCTGGCACCCCCGCCTCTCGCTGCAGCGCCGCCTCGGCAGGGCTGCTAAACATCGACTCCATGAGGCACAGCTTGGGTTGTGGGATGAAGCTGTGGGACAGCTTCGGGGCCTGAGTCCTCAAGAGCAGCACTCAGGGGATCAAAATCGCCTTGTGGGGGTAGGGAAATCACAGTCGGCCTTCGGCCAGTGGGCATCCCCTTCAGCCATCCGAACTCCTGTTTCCCCGCTACACGTGGGACTACCGGGGAGGTTACTTCCGGGTTTTAGAGGCGTGGCTGATAGCGATTTTGCCAATCCTAAATCAGCACAGCTCCCGCCCTCCAATCCTCGCCACCAAGCCCCGCACAGAGAACCAATGTTCTGCCTGAGTCCCAGGCCAGCCGGAAGTGCATCGAGGAAGGCGCGGGGCCTTGTGGGCATTGTAGTTCCCCTGGTGCTCCTCTCGGGCGCTGGGAGTCCAGTTCAGCCCACCTGCGGCCATCAGGAGCACCAACTTCACTGTTAAGCATTTCACGTGCACGCTATCCTCTGGGCAGTATCACTGCATAATTCTTTCATTCATTCATTATTTTTGACATGGTCTCGCTATGTTGCTCGGACTGGAGTGCAGTGGCGCGATCTCCACAACCTTCACCTTCTGGGCTGAAGGCATCCTCCCACCTCAGCCTCTTGAGTAGCTGGGGCTACAGGCGCGCGCCACCACATCCAGCTTATTTTTGTATTTTTTGTAGAGACAGGTTTTTGCCATGTTGCTCAGATTGGTCATCAACTCCTAAACTCAAGCAATCCACTCACCTCGGCCTCCCAAAATGCTGAGATTACAGACTTGAGCCACGGTGCCCGGCCACACTGCATAACTTTATACTTGGTGCCGACCAGCTCAGGTTTGAATATTGTGCTTGGTCACTTGCTACTGAGTATCTTAGGAATGTCTCTATGCCCATTTCCTTATCTGAAGAATGGGGAGTTGTGACAATAGTGCCTCTTAATAAGATTGTTGTGAGGGTCAAATTAATTTATCTACAAAACTTTACAAAGTAGTTCTTTGGATATCACATGCAGTGAAAGCATTTGCCATTTAATCAGCCAAATACTGAGCACTTACTGTACATTAGGCACTTCATTTTTAGAGTTTACAGTCTTTGGAGTAAGAAATATCCCGAATGGTACCAAGGACATGACTGGCACATCCTCAGGTCACAGGAGATGCTTCGCACAGCCCCAGCCATCCTCAAACACGCTGCTTCCCATCAATACCCCCAGGGCATACCCCATAGACCTCTACCTTCCAGCTCCTCACATCCCCTCTACCCCCCATGTTTACTCATGTGCAAACACTCTCACATGCACCATCACTTGAAATGCCCTCTTTACATACCTCTGTCAGACAAGAAAACTCAGGTTCAAAGAGACTGCCTGGGGCCGGGCGCGGTGGCTCAAGCCTGTAATCCCAGCACTTTGGGAGGCCGAGACGGGCGGATCACGAGGTCAGGAGATCGAGACCATCCTGGCTAACACGGTGAAACCCCGTCTCTACTAAAAATACAAAAAACTAGCCGGGCGAGGTGGCGGGCGCCTGTAGTCCCAGCTACTCCGGAGGCTGAGGCAGGAGAATGGCGTAAACCCGGGAGGCGGAGCTTGCAGTGAGCTGAGATCTGGCCACTGCACTCCAGCTCGGGCGACAGAGCAAGACTCCGTCTCAAAAAAAAAAAAAAAAAAAAGAAAAAAAAAAAAAACAAAGAGACTGCCTGTGTAATAAGACACTAATTCAGTGGCACAAGCAGCATCAAACCCAGATCTACTGAACAGGGAAGAGGTGGGAGGAATGTGGGAGTAACCAATTCCCCATCATCCACAAGGAGATCGAAAGCTCAAGGATAAAAGTGGGGAGAACTCAGTCCTGCTCTTCAGATCTTACTGAGGAGAAGCCTGGGGTACCTGAGAGGCAGCCTAGGTGAAAACTATAGCTGAGGAGACAGAAAGGGAGGCAACACTGCTAAGGGAAAAAAGCAAGAGCAGGCCAGGAGCTGTCCCTGGTGCTGACTGATCCCTGACCATCCTGTGCTGGAAGTCCTGTGTAAGCGGGGAGCAGTGAACATATGGACAACACTAGGTCCTACTTTCCTCTTTTCTCCTCTGCGGCTGAGAGATTTTCTCTCCCTCACCTCCCTGTCACCCCCCCCCCCCCCCCCCCCCCCCCACACACACGCAGTCTCTTTCTATAGCCCTCCTCAACCGTATGCAAGTTCGATGCTGTATAACTCCACACCAGAAACCCCTCCTGGAAGTCAAAACCCCACTCCATTTCTTCCCTCCCAAATGGACCCAGCCCTACCCCACTTGCAGCCCAAAGCCTCAAGTCCTGTACCTAGGAAGCCTGCTATTCCTGTCAAAAACTTTCTCCATGAAGCCTTCCCTCACTTCCTCACCATTCTCCCAGGTTGGCATGGTAGCTATGGACTAGATCAACCTTTGTTCAGGGCAGAACAATGCAGGACAGAGCTAGGGGCCTAGTAATCAGCGCTGTTGATTAAATAAATGTATGCATACATGCATGTTGGGACTAATTTAATGGGGATGGTGGGGTTGATGACACTAGTGCAACCACCCCACCCCAAGGGCAATGGCGGTATTCTGAAGGGCTCCAGCCTAGATGTCTTGGCTACAGCAATATCTTTTCCAACCTGGGAGCTAGAGGGTGTTCCTACTATTCCCTCTCAGGCCTGGGTCCAAGCATCCTCCCATCCTTCCCCGAGGCCTTCTGGACCCAGGCTTTCAGTTAGGTGGTGGTAGCAGCAGAAAGGAGGCAGAGACAGCAGTGAGGGTCAAGGTTTACTCTTTGGGGATAGGGAAGGGTGAAGAGAAGGGGTGGGTGGGATGGGGGCACCCCTCAGTAGTCAGCTGTGTAATCTGTGCCATGGAGACCCCGGCACAGCAGTGTGAACTCCTTCACCATCTCCTTCACCCGCCTCTTGTTCACTCGCTCGCTGAAGGAGAAAAGGGAGAGCAGGTTAGCACCAGCCACCACCACTGCCCCCTCTCTGCCTGAGCCCAGGCCCACCCCAGCTCTGCTCACCGAAGGATCTGCTGGCTGAAGGTATCCTTCTGTTCAGGGCTGAGGCGGGCAGAGGGAAAACCAGGTGGCTGCAGGGCCTCCTTGATCCACATGCTCAGAAGGCTGAAGCAGTGCTTGTTCAGGGCGAACAGGATGTCGGCAAAGCAGTCCATGAGGCTGCGGGAGGCCTGGCCCCCAATGGCCTGAAGGAGAGGGGTTCTCAGCACACCAGTGTGTTGCCCCTTCTGCGGCAAGAATGCCTAACTGCCCCAGGCCCTCTGGACAGTTCCTAAGCCAAACCACATCACGGTGAGCGCTGCTTTTTGAGAGCCAGCTGATCCCCACAGCAATCCCAACAACTTTCAGCCATTTAATTGAAGAAGAAACAGAATCTGAGAGCTTAGGGAACCAAAGGCTCAAACCTCCCAGAAGGCCAGCTGCCTCAGCAGTGTGGGGCCCTCACTCCCATCAAACCCCCCTTTGCTCCATCTCACCTCCAGCACTGCTATGAGCAGCATACGACCGTCTTCCTGTACCACTTTTCCCACAGACTCTACTTCCCCACACCGAGGCAGCAGCTCTGTCTGCAGAGGATGGAGAGGCCCATCAGCCCAGCTCCTTCCCAGCTCTCCCTGAGGACAAGACCTGTACACCCCAGCCCTACTGTCTGGAGTCCTGGGCAGGGCAGGGCATTGGGGTGGCAGTGGGTCAGGGTTCAGCATGGGACTCACAAAGAAGCCACAGGAGGCCTTGACAGTAGGTGCCTCAGGGAACTTGAGGGCCAGCACAGCTGTGGGACAGGCAGAGGCAGATCAGTTTAAGGATCCTCCTAGGGGAGTCCCAGGCCCACCCGTCCGTCTCGCCCCACTTACCACACTGGAACACAGCTTTGACATCCAATCGTTCACACAGGAACAAATCTGGCTTCCGCTTCAGAGCCTGCAGGAGGTGGAGCTGGTAAGCCCAGCCCCAGCCAGCTCCAAGGACCATCCCCCCACTCACCTGCCACCCTAGCCCCCAACTTCACACCTCACAGGTAGAGGCTGCCAAAACCGGCTACCCAGCCATTTCTGGGGGACCTGGACCACCTCAGAGTTCAGTAGGTCAGGTGAGGACAGCTCAAGGGATGCTATGTACGTGTATGTGTACATGAATGCATGGATGTATGTGAGAGAGGTTGGGGGTGGGGCTAATGCAGAAAGTTTGGGTTCCAGACACCTTTCCCTCTCCCCTCCATCAGGGCCAGATGTCTCGCAGGCTCTAGGTTGCCAGCAGTGACTTCATGTTGATTCACAGAGGGATTTAAGCACCCCAGGTTTGTGAACAGGGCAGCAGGAAGAAGAGATGGCAGCCAGACAGGGAGCCCTCAGCCCAACAGCCCTCCTCCCATGTCCCTCCTGTATTCCTGAAGGACCCTCTAGCTCCTGCTCAAGAAGAGGAAAAGTACAGCAGGAGCCTTGGAGCCTCGGCCCCGTCTTTCACCCAGGGTACCCTGTGTCCAGGCCCTCTTCGGCCATACACCCACCAAGGAGTCAGTGCTGCTGTGGGTGAGGGGGAAGAGATGAAGTGAAGGGGACAGATGGCCTGCCCCGAGTGGTACCAGGACATGACTGGCACATCCTCAGGTCACAGGAGATGCTCTGCACAGCTCCAGCCATCCTCAAACACTGCTGCTCCCCAGCAATGCCCCCAGTGCATACCACGTAGACCTCTACCCTCCAGCCCCTTACATCCCCTCTACCCCATATTTACTCATGTGCAAACACCCCCACATGCGCCATCACTTGAAATGCCCTCCTTACATACCTCTGTCACACCCCTAACATACACACGCTCTCCCCATCTGGAACACACCCTCATTACACAGTCACACACCACACCTGCACATCCCCAAACCATGTCCACACACCTACACCCTCAGCCTTGCCACAGTCCCCCTGTGCACTCTTCCAACATACCCATCCACAAATACACATTCAGACACCCGCCCCATCAAAGATACACCCTTGAAAACACCCACACACATATCCATCCAGGCCCAGAACACTCCCTGTTCTTCCCTCCTCCCACCCTCCCCCTCCCCCAGAAACTAGACTTGTAAGTTCCAGGAGAGCAAGAACTGTGCCTGCTTTTGCTCACTATTATATCCTCAGTACCTAGCAAAGTAGAGCATGTATCACATACTCAATAAGTATCTGTGGAATGATTAAGCAAAGAAACACTCCATTTGCCCCAACTCACAGGTTAGGGGGTCTGCATGCTAGGAACCCCTAACACACAGAAGCCCCCATCACTAACTCCATGCCCCCACAGCCCAACATCCATCTCCAAACCATACTCTGATACAGACATACCAATGCCTCAACATACACTTCTGTCCTTCATAATACACACTCCCACAACCCAACACACACACCCTTCCAACACATGTCCATGCTCTAAATCCATCAAGGCCTAACACATCAACAAACAACACAAAACACACAACACATCAACATACAGCACACATCAAGGCACACATTCATCCCAGCACCCAACACAATACACATACTACTTACAAGTGATTTCTGTTCCCTTCCCAAACCAAACTCAAAACATACAAAATAAGGTCTCACACACTGAAACACATACAAAACGCAAACACATCCTAACGTGGAGCCTGCGCTCCACCTCTCAGCAGCAGTTCAACCTCTCCAACAGCCCACCTCTGGGCTCCACTGTGCACATTCCTCTTCAGCCCCTCGCTTTGGAGCTGCTCCCAGCCTACCTCTCAGGGGCAGGCTGGGGGCACTGAGGCAGGCAGTTCCCGGCAGGAGCACGGGGACAGTGAACCCCAGGCCCTTCAACTCCAGCCCTACCTGTGAACTTCTTGGGCAACAAGAAGCTGTTGGGCGCAGTTACCACCCCCTCCCTTTCCCACTCCCCACCCGAGGCCAGCCCAGCTCCCTCCCTTCGGGATCAGCCTCTCCCTGGTCTTTGTAGAAGACTGAGCTAGTTGAGGCATAGGGGCACTAAAGGAGGATGTTGGGTTGTCAACTTCCACGGAAACAGATGAAGAAACTCTATTCAACTGAACAGAAAAAAAATTTGTCAACAGAAAGCTAAAAATAGGCTTAAATTGAATTTCAACATAAGAGAAAGAGAAAGAGAGAGAACAGAACGTGAATGAATAAAACTAAAACACACCTGTGCCAGGAGTTGCATAAATGAATCAACAATATCAGGATGATCCCTGGGCCCTAAAATATAATAAAGATGGAACTTAAGAAAAAATTATACAAACAGCAACTCAACCTCATATAGTTATGTGGGACTGAGAGCCTGCAGGGAGACAGCGTGGGGGCACATGAGCAGCAGGAAGCAAGATAAAGAAACAAAACATACAAAAACCATGAACTGGGAGAAGCCCAACAGAAAGAGACGGCAAAGTGAAGGACGGGCCTGCCCCAGCTCCCTCCAGGGGGCCTTCCGCCTACTCCCCACTCCTCCTCGGGCCATCCCCTCGTGTTCCCTTGGTACTTGAGCAATTCTGGACTTCATATAGCTGAAGAAATGGCCACCACACTTACTGTGGCCTCTGGCAGGTTGGGGTAGCCCTACACCACTCCTAGCACATACCTCCCAGCAGCCAGTTATTGAAGAGGAGAGCTGGGATGGCAGGTGGGGGTGAGGGGTCAGTCCTTGGTATCTCCTTTTGTGGTTTATCTGAGGGCCCTAGAAAGGCCAGGGCATCAGAGCCTGAGTAAGTGCCACCTCACTTCAGTGGCCTTAGGGCCCTTGATCTGGCGAAGGAAAATAATCTATTTGGTCCACTTAAACCAGAGGACTCTTGCTTAGGTATGGCAGTGCCCAGCATGCTCTGGAGATGGCCTGGCAAGTCACTGGCAGGGAACCAGAGGAGGAAACAGCATCATAAGGCCAAAAACAAGAGCCCCACCCCAGCAAAGCTCCTCTACATGGACACAGACTCAGCAGAGAGCCAAGCTCAGGGCTGAGGACTAGTTCCCATCACCTGGACATGCCAAGAAACAGGGAAAGCAGTCAACGTGTCATCCCATGGTCCAGTGGGAAGGCAGAGCCCGAGGAAGGAATGGCTAAGATTGGGATGGCATAACAGGTATGGGAGCCATCCTGTCCAGCGAGACAACCAACAAGCCCAACAAATATGATGTTGGACACTTCTGCCTCCAGTTCTGATGATTCCTGAGGCAAGAATATGGCATGCACCTGGAGCTCCTACCCAGGCTTCTCCACTCTGAGGAGGATGTGGTGCAAAACCATCTGCCTAAGACACCACTAAGTAGCTGTGTGATCTTGCGCAAGCCACAAATGCTCAGTTTCCCCATCTGTAAAGCAGATAATCTCTGCCCTGCTTCCTTCTCTAGGCTATGAAGAGTGACCAGTAAATAAAGACTGCTCCTTTGGTATCTGAACTCTGAGTTATTTAAGTCCTAGAAAGTGAGGCCCAATGTGCACCCTGCAGGTTGGATATTCAGCAGCCACCCTGCTAGAGGTGGGCCAGACAGCGAGAAGGTTCCAAGGGCAGGGAGCCCTCCCTCTCCTTTACTTAATAGCGTCTGTGGCCTGCTGTATTCTGGCCTCATTCTGGGCACTGGGGATGCAGAGAGAAGAAACTCAACCCTACTCTTGAGGGGCTTAGTCTAGTAAGAGAGACAGACATGAAAGCTGATTATTGTGTGTGATCGGTGCTGTTTCAGCAGTGTGTACGGGATGCAGTTTCAGTACAGTTAGAAGCACCCAATTCTGCCTCAGAGAAATTACTTTGAGAAGTGATGCAGTCTTCCTCCTTTGTAAGGCATGAAGGAGTGAGAGTTCACCCAGTAAAGGGCATAGGACCTTCCAGTCAGAGGAGCAAGGCACAGGGATCAAATGGGACACGGTAAGGAAGAGGCAGTGTGGCTGGAATGTTGGGAGTCATGAGGACATCGGCAGGAGAGGACAGGAGAGGCATGACAGAGCCTTGTCATGTGGGTGGGAATGGAACAATAAGCTGAGGGCAATGGGAACAACGAAAGGGTTTTAAGCCTGGGAAGACAAATGCTCAGATTTGTGTTTCATGAAGATTATAGCTGCAGTGGGCAGAACAGATTGGAGAGAAGGGGAGATGTCCAGAAAACCCACTAGAAGGTTGCTGATAATCCAGGTGAGACCCTAAACTGAGGCAGTGGCCACAGAGGTGGGTGGAAGTGGACCGACCGAGAGAGAATCAGGAGCCAGGATCAATGGGGCTTGTCCCAGATTGGGTACAGGGAGTGGGAGAGGTGGAGTTGAGGATGACCACACCAGGTTTCTGGTTCAGTTTTCTCCCCAGTTTGGACCTACTCCATGGCCCACAGAAACAGAGGCCAGGATCATGAGACCAAGCACTGAGGATATGAGCTGCAAGTACTCTGGGCACCAACCGAGACCCCTGGGGAGCCTCAAACCTGTGACCACGCATCCAGGCAAGGCTCATGAGGCTAGCTGAGCAGTGTTTTTTTTTTTGTTTTGTTTTTGTTTCTCCAAATTGGAAGCCTGGATTAGACAACACGAGAAGCCTGAATGAAGCCCCTGCTCCCAACTCTCTCAGGCAAAGGGCCACAGTGAATGGAGGGCTAGGACCACAGTCAAAGGTACTTGACTTCAGGCCTAGAAAGGACTAAGCCTTGATGCGGGGAAAGGAACCAGCAGTCTCTGAGTACTTCACTGTGCAAAAGCCCCCAAGCCAGGGGCCCAGAAGATGTGACTTTAACACCTGTAAACAATCATTTCAAGTATATGGTATCTCCGTTTCACAGATATGGAAATGAAGGCCCGGCAAAGGTAAGTGACTTGCCCAAGGACACACAACTAGTTGGTGGTGATGAACTTAGAATCTAGGTCTAGTTGACTTCAAAAGACTGTGCTCTTTCCACTTTTCATTATATCCCAAAGTAAAGGAGCCAGCCTAGTGCCCCAAGTCCCTCAGAGCCTCTGCCCACCTCCCACCCCCACCTCCTTCTTCCATATCCAGACTGGCCTTGAGCCCAGCAGGCCAGCAGAAGACATCATTCACCCTCTTATCCACTTCAACCTAAGGTTTCAACTATTGTAAGGTGCTGTGCTTGATCCCATCAAGTCCCACGTGTGACTCAGGGGACGGAGAAGAACAGAGTGGGCAGCTTTGGCCCCCCATTTGGGGAAGCAGAGGCAGTGGCAGTGGCAGCAGCAGCAGAGACCCTGGTCAGGACCTACCTTGCTGGAAGAGAGTGAGTGTGACGGAGGTGACGAGCAGGAAGAGGGCCTCAATTGGGGGAAAGTGGGCAGGCTCATGAGCAAAGATGTGGACCAGCTACAAGAAAGCAGGGAATGCTGGTCAGCTGAGACCCAGTCTCACCAGGACAGAGCAATATCCCTGGAATGCAAGTGGGGACCCCAGCCACAACAGCCATCTGACCCACCCCCACCCAGGGTCAGGAGCTCTGCCCCAACCAGAAGGCCCACCTGTCGAGTGAGGTCAAGAGCAGAGGCCTGGGGGATGGTGCTGTACATCCGACCCAGCATCTCACACAGCTGTGGCACCATGGGGGCAAAGTCATCCAGCAGCGTCTTAACAGACTTCTCAAAGATAGCGCACACCGCCTTGGGAAGAAAGCAAAGGGGCCCTGGTCAGCAGGTCATGATTGGCTGGAACAGCGCTGAAGCCCTGCACAGAGGGGGCTTAAAATCGGGCCCTTACCTATAAGCCTTGCCTGGCCCTGCAAACAAAAGAACATAAGCAAGTCTGACCCTTACCCTGAAAGGCAGGGGCAAAGGCCCTTCACTGAGGGGCAAAGGATGTAACTGTAGAACTTAACTCCTGCTACTTACAGCTCTACCATTTCCTCTCAGGGAGCAGCAACAGCAACAAAAACCTGAATTGAAAAGGGACCAAAGGCAGGTCTCTGGTGCTAAAACAGTTGCCTGAGTGTCACTCGACCCTAATATTATAGTTCTTGCATTAAGCACTTCTCATGATATTGGGGAGTTCTAAATGTCTTCCCAAAAGATTCCTCATCTCTATGGGGCAGGATTCACCTCCCTTGTTTCTCCAAACCATTGTAAGCTGAAGTGTGGCAGTAACATCTTACCCTGCTACACCTCTGAGCAGTCACTGTGGGAGCAGAGGACAAGGGTCAGGGCTCACCTCCACAACCTGGGCATCATTCAACCATTTGCTCAGCACCTTCTGGATAAGCTGGAAGACCTGCTGCAGCACCACCACCACCTGAAGACACAGGAAGAAGTGAAGTGCTTCTGCTATCGATCACTGTGACCCACTTGAGAAGGACTTGGTAGCAGGGAGGAGGGGAGCAGTTCAAACCTATTACCCCAGAATGCACACTGAAGACCCAGTGCATGGGTCCCCTAGGGGAAGAAGTGGTTTGCTGAACTCTCTCATGAATGAAAAAGGAGGATATCCTGAATTCTAGGGATCATCTCAAAGGAAGCCTCAAACTGCAGAGCAGAGATATCACAAGTGCTTCATAAGGTTACAAAAACTTTGTAAACTTAAAAATAAATCACCCCCTATCTCTGCTCTGTAAAACCAAGGCTATGGACTAGCCTCTGAAGTGCAGATGCTATCTCCTCCAAATAGGCTTGAGGTAGGGAGCCCCAAGGAATGCACAGATGCAGGCTTAAGCTGCTCTCCCAGCTTACGGAGGAGTAGAGAGCAGACTGAGGTCCTGGGAGGTGAGGAAAGGCAGGATGATGACTACCATGTAAAGAAGCAGCTCTGTGGGATGACAGTGGCCCAGGTGTGGTCTAAAGCCAAGAGGCTAACTGAAACTGGGTTGGGGAGTTAAGCAAAGAGGCCATGATGCCCATGGCTTCCTTTTCTCCTGAAGAAATCCTGGAGGGAGTTCTGGGAACAGCAACCAAAGCAGTCTTTGTAAAGAACTTTACAATATGCAAACTACCTTCACTTAAGACCACATCTACTATCCAGCACAGTTCTATGAATTGAGTAAGCCAGACATTTCAATGTTCTCAGTTTTTAATGGGAAGCTGAGGCTTGCCCCAGATCAAGCAGCTTGTAAGTGGTCACCCCAAAACCTGTGCCCAAGCTTATCACAAGACTTATCACACTGCTTTGTGACAATCTGAGCAACTTGAATTTCCTCTACACTGGGAGCAACTTGAAGGCCAGAACTACTACATAAGAGGATGTAATGAGCATCCTTAGTGCTCACAGGGGACAGTAAGTGTTGAAGTAGAAGGCCCTACAGAGCTGGAGGTTGAAAAGGGGCCCATAATAACATCACTTAAGGGTTGAAGGATATAACGTCAATGTTCCTCATGAGGCTGAGGAATCTCAATGACACCACCCTAATTGGGCTGGGGACAAGGACAACATCACACACAGAGTTGAGTGAGATAATGACATTGCTACCTACAGAGTGAGGCAATTATAGGTCATTCATGGAGTCAGAGGACCAATTATATCACCCCCACGGGGCAGGGAGAACAATGACAACATTACCCACAGAATTGAAGAGTGACAATGACATTCCCACAGGTGGGGGTGGGGGGATGGCAAAGACAATGTCACCCACGGGGTTGGGTCCCTGTGGCACTGGCAGCTTCCGAAGCTCAGGGCCTTCATGATCATCCTCATGATGACTGATGTCCAGTGTGGTGAAGAGGTTGGAGAGAAGCCCCAAGATGTGAACAATGGCCAGCTTGTTGGAGGGATTGGGCTGCAGGGAGAAGCAAACCAAGCTCCAGATCTCCTAGCCCCAGCTTGGTCCCCAGATCACTGAGCCCCAGCTCTAAGGGCCAGCTCCAACCTCACCCCTCATCAGCCATAGCATACCAATACTGCTCCCGGCCCCCAGAGCTCACTCACTATCTCCTCTGCCAGCTTCTCCAGTTGCTGGATATAGGGTGAGATAAGCGAGTGCAGGTTCTTAAGAATCTCCTCCACTTGAAGAGCTGACAGCAGGAAGCCCAGCGCCTGCATCAGCCACATGCACTGGCTTGTCTGTGGGGCAGAACATGGATGGTCAGTCCTGGCCACATCTAGTTGTGGGGTAAGAAGGAAAACGGGCCTCTTGGGAGAAGAAAAACACGGAGAATAAGGGGTAAGAGGAAGGGGAAGGCCAAAAAACAGGATATCAGGGATAAGAGATTCCCACAAGACCCCCAAGGAGACCCCTAGAAACTTCTGAGCCGCACCTTGTGGATCTGTTTCATCAGCACATCCTGCAGGGGGAGAAAGAAGGAATGTAGTATCAGCACGGTGCAGAGTGTGCTCTGAAGCTCAGCACCATCCAGGGCCCCTGCATACCTGGGACACAGCCACAATGTTGGCAGCATAGGGAGGCAGGTCATACTTGCACTCTCGGCAGATCTTCTTGAGGGTAGACACAGAAGAGACAGACAGCTCAGGATTGCCTAGGGCATGCAGTACCAGGGGCAGAACACTGTTGATCATGACGGGGTGGTCAGCCAGCCATTCAGACAGAGCTCCTGGAGGAAGGAGGGAGACAGAAGGATCTTTGAGGCAGACCAGACTGGCTTTGTACCATGTCTCTGAGGCAAGCAGAGTTCCTGGCAGGGTCAAGTTGCAGCCCTAGCACAGAGCACTGCTCCATTCAGAGGACATACGCATGTGTATGCTCAAACATGAGCCTTACAGCTGAGAAGCAGGGAAGGGTTACTCAACAGAGGCCCAGTACTGCTGTTTCACTGACAGTAAACTAGCCTCACTGAATTCAGCTCCGTGTGCCATCAGATGGACCCCCTAGACCTGCCAGGACAGTCAGTTTGTTACAACACTGATTGCGTGTAGGCACATGGCTCTCCCATTCTGGATAGAATCCAGCATGCCGGCTGTGGCCGGGGTGGGGTGCTGTGGCTCTGGGAATATGGTCATGGGTGTGTGCCAGGTCTCACCAATGGTGAACATGACAGTGTCTGCCAGCTGCACGTTGCTGATGCTGATCCGTGGGATGAGGCCAATGAGCCCAGGCACCACATCAGAATAGTTGACGTCAATGGTCTCTGCGATGGATTGGAAGCCGTAGAGGAGGGCCTCTGTGTGCTGGGGAAAGAGGGTGCCACTGGCTTGGATGAGGAGGAGGGTGTGACAGGTCTGGGAGGGCTGAGGGAATCAGGCTTGGGAGGTACCTGCCAGGAGTAGGGCTCCTCTGAGCTGGTGAGCAAACGACCCAGCTTGTCATAGAGGTTGCTGAGCAGCTCGGCCCCCAACATCTCATAGACATACATGAGCGTGTCTGAGATGTCCACCCTGAGAAGCAGATGAAGGCCTTTTATACTGCCTGGATCCTGACCCTGGATCCTGCCCCCAAGCCCAGGAGCCTACCCCAGTACCCCCACAACTCTGTAACAATGCCTAGAAAACAGAGAAAGGAGCCCCAAAATTCAGAAAGCCTGGCCTTGGGCCCCTTCCCTCATTGCCTTCATTATTTCTGGACTCCATTTTAGTGGAGTTGGCCTGCTACCATCACCTGTAAATTCGGAACTGCTCCTTCTCGTCTGAGGACCAGAATCCATATTCCTCATCAGAAGGGAACTGGGCCTTGTGCAGAAGCACATCCACCAGCTGGAAGTAGACTGGCCGGTACACCTGCTGGTATACAGCCTGCTTCTCTGCCTCAAAGGATAGAATATCATCCTGAGAGAGCCAGGGAAGACAATTAGCCACCTCACCAGCAGCCATAGAAGCCCATGATCCACTTTCTTCCACCACAGCCCAGTCCTACTGGAGGTCACACAGACACACCTGCAGTGTGTACCAGAAGGTGAGGGTTAGGGAGCTGGTGGTCTCGTTGACAGGATAGTGGCCAGGGATGCCTGTGCAGAACATAATCATGTTGACAAGTGCCAGGAAACTCTGCCAGTGCTCTACTTGGTCCAGCAAGGCCCTGGGGAGGAGGAGACACAGTCAGGTCAATCTACCTCTCCAGGGACTTCCATAACCCCACCTCTTAGAGGGCCCTACTATCCCACCCCCAGCTGCTCCACCCCTTACCGAGAGTGGTTCTCGCCCAGGGCCACAGCGATGCGACAGATGCCATGGGAGGTCTCCATGTCCCCATTCTGCACTGCCTGCCGCAGTTGTTCCTGCAGACCCAGCACTAGCGGGATGAGCTTCAGGAGTGTGTTCACGTACCTAGAGGCACGAGGTGAGAAAATCCATCAGAGCTCTCTGCTCACCACCACACTGGCTTTAAAAGAAAGGCATAATCTCCTTGTCTTCCTTCAAAGCTCCCCTCCCCTTATCAAATCCTAAGCAAAACAAGGGTCAGGGTCTACATGGCAGATTTGATGTTCCCCATGTTGGGAAGAACCTTAGGTCAGGGCCCCCAGAACTCTGAGAGGGAAGTATGAGAAGGTCGGTATTATGGGCTGAATTGTGTTCTCCAGCTGGACTGCAAGCCGATTCCAGAATGGGTGAAGATTTTGTGTTTTGAGATGGGGTTTTGCTATGTTACCCAGGCTGGTCTCGAACTCCTGAGCTCAAGAGACAGCCTCCTGCTCAGCCTCTGGAGTAGCTGGGATTACAGGTGTGAGCCACCACATCCAGCTAGGTTACAACTTTTGGGGAGGTTGAGATGAAGTGAATATATTTTGCATGTGGTGATAACATGAAGTTTGGGGCACCAGAAGGCAGACTCTCATGGGTCAAATTATGTCCCCACAAAAAAGATACGTTTTTTGATAAATCCTAATCCCCAGTACCTCAAAATGTGGCCTTATCTGGAAATAAGATAATTGCAGATGAGGTTATACTGGAGTAGGATGGACCTGAACTCCAATATGACTGGTGCCCTTATAAGAAGACATCCATGTGAAGACAGAGACATACAGGGAGAACGCCACATGAGGACTAAAGTAGAGAGTGGAGCGATGCAGCTGGAAGCCAGAGAACACTGAAGGCTGCCAGCAAACCACAGAGCTAGGAAGAGGCAAGGACAGAGTCTCCTACAGGTTTCAGAAGGAGCTCAGCCTTGCCAACACCTTGATTTCAGACTTCTAGCCTCCACAATTGTGAGACAATGAATTTCCGTTTGGTTTTAAAGCCACCTCGTTTGTGGTACTTTGTTATGGTAGCCCTAGGAAACTAATACAGTCTGGCAGGGGTGACTGAACAAGAGTGGGAGACAGAAGAGTAAACACAGGCTCTGAAGGCCTGATTTAAAAAAAAAAAAAAAAGATTTTGGAAGGCAGCAACAGCTCATGAGAGCATCCATCCCTGCCATCCACTCTACTCCCTACCACCAAATCCCAACTTTTGAGGAGTCTGGTGGCAGCAGGGAGGGAGAGAAGTAGATAATGAACTCAGAGAGAGCTAAGAGGCAAAACAGACAGGATTTGACGACTGACTGGATATGAGGAAGGCGAAGAATAAAGGCAACTCTCAGGTCACTGGCTAAACAACTAAGTAGATGGTGGAGCTATTTACTGAGACCTGTGGAGTGAGGAATGGGGAATAGCAACACCTTTAACAGGAGGTGGAAGGTGATAAGCTCAGTCTTAGACAAGTTGATTCACAGACACCTGATAGGTTATGCAGGCAGAAGCATCTAGAAAGAGTTGGATATAAAACCCCGAGACCCAGCATAGAGGTTAGAGCAAAAGCCATAGATTTGAGAGTCATCAGCTAACAGCTGGTAATCGAAGCTATGGGAGTAGATGAAAATTGCCCAGGGAGAATGTGTTGAATGAGAAAAAAAATAAGAGGGTCCAGATCAGACAATGATCTCTAAAGGAGAAGGACAGATAGCCCAGTATACAAAGGGGACTGAGAGAAGCCTGGCTCAGCCCACTGGATCCCTCTCCAGCACCTTGGTCTGTGGAGATGAGACTAAGCAGAGGAAGCCACGCTCTAACAGTAGGGATCAGGTGCTTGGGACCCCTCTGTTGTCAATCATAGTGTCACCATAGCAATCTATTTTAGGGAGTGGGGGACTGAGGATCCCAGAAGGAGTTCTATCTGGACTTGCCCCAAGCAGGTTGCTAGGCAGTAGCCTCATATCCTTGGTGGGAGGATGAGAATGACAAAAAGAAGCAACCAGCCCAGGGACATCGGCCTCCTTCTCCACATCCCCATTCTGGTAGGAAAAGTCATCCATGCCAGGATATCCCCAGCCCAGAGACAGCCCCACGGGGTGCTGCCTGGAGACAGCTGGGATAGCTTCAGTCTCCTGACCCTGACACGGGCTGCACCACCAGACAATGGGCATTTTCAGGCCAGACTCTGGCACAAAGAGAAGGGGCAGGGCCAAGGCTATGGCCCACAAGCTCCTCAGCAACTGAGATGGGTGCAGGAGGTAGCGCTCTACCCCCATAGCATCTCCACTGTATTCTAAGGCTCCTTCCTTCACCTGCCACAGTTTATGCAGATGGCAGATACTCAGTGAAGGTTCTTAATGTGTCTCATCTGAGCCTCATAATAGAACAAATCGAGGATAATACAGCCTCAAAGGGCTCAGAGTATCATATCACTCAAGGTCATACAACTTAGAAGCAGAATCCAGGTTGAAACTGCCCCTTAAACTGCTACAGGTCTGCTTTTCTTTCAGGGTCCCACCAGGATTTCCCCAAAGGATCTATGTGCATCTCAGCCCATATCTCCAGTCTTAACTGATGGGAGCCCCCAACAGCCTGCCTAATTCACTTTCCCTCCCTCCCCAACTCCCAAGGAAAAGCTTTTCCAGCATTAAAAACATATTTCTGGAAAAAAAATACATTTCAAAGGAGAGAGCCAGGAAGCAGCAGCAGCTGTGGAGGGGCAAGAAAAGGGTGACTTGAGTACAAGCTTAGCCAAGGGGAGGGCCAATATCAGGACACCTGGGGAAGGCGTGCCTGGATGACCCAGGAGTCAAAGCCACTGAAGGTGACTTTCACAAGCCAAAGCTGGGAACTAGACTGGGTAGAGCAAGGACCAGGCTCGGATTCTGGGTTGGATGCAGCTCACCCATGGGAAGAAGTTCTTGCATAGATTTCCTACCACCTGAGCACCTGTGTCTGCACCTGTGAGTGGACAGAACCAGTCTGAGGTCCCAGAGGTTTCTAGGTGTGGGGTTAGGAGACAGGGAGGATGTCTTTATGACCACAGCTGAGGCTGGGTTCAAGAGGCCTGGCTCCAATCGGTCAGTTCAAGTAGCCGAGGCAGGGCTGCTGGGACTCCTCCGCTGCTGCTCACACGGAGCTCAGCCCAGACCTGCAATTAGAGCTTCACTTCAGGAGCAGAGCTGAGAAAATGGGGAGAGTTGCTAAGCAACCAAGAGGCTGCAGCCAATGGGCGCCAAGGAGGCTGTGGGTTACCTCACTGGCTCCTTGCTCGCTCATTCGTTCAGAGGAGAAGGGGCATCAATTACCTGCCAAAGCCCTTGAGATTGGCTGGGCGGGTAAACTTGGGTGTATCCAAGGACACCTCACATCACCCACACACTTGCCCTGATCTGTTTCCCTTAGTCACCAACTGTCGGAGCCCACCCAGCACTTGAGCTTCAGGCTGCCAAGAGAGGCCTTGATCTGGGACTAGGTATCCAGCTTAAGCTGGAAAGCCTGGGAAGCCGGGGGATAGGTATCATAATAACTGCCAACACAATAATGAAACCAAATACTGGCAACTGCTGTTTACGGAGTACATAGGAACCATGCTAAAAGCTTCACATTCTCTTATTTCATCCTCATACCGAAACAATCTTTTATTTTTTAAAATCAACCCCAATATTTTGTTTAAAGTTTTAAAAGGCAGTCATT
>NC_045434.1:178361251-178412285 GCF_002776525.5 Piliocolobus tephrosceles
GTGTGTGTGTGTGTGTATATGTATACACACACACACACACACACACATATATATATATATGAAACCAACTCCTTTTCAAATTTAGCCACTGAACAATTAGGCCCACTTTCTATCACGTGATTCCGGTTCTACTTCTTACGACCAATTCTAAAAGTAAACGGCCTTAATCCATTTAATAGTAACTATGTTTCTCTTTTAAAAAATAAACAGTTGGCCAGGCATGGTGGCTCATGCCTGTAATCCCAGCACTTTGGGAGGCCGAGGCAGGTGTATTACCTGAGGTCAGGAGTTCAAGACCAGCCTGGCCAACATGGCAATAACCCGTTTCTACTAAAAATGCAAAAATTAGCCAGGTGTGGTGATGCACGCCTGTAATCCCAGCTACTCTGGAGGCTGAGGCAAGAGAATCGCTCGAACTCGGGAGGCGGAGGCTGCAGTGAGCCGAGATTGTGCCACTGCACACCAGCCTGGGTGACAGAGTGAGACTCTGTCTCAAAATAAATAAATAAACAAATAAACAAACAGTTACCATTAACCATTAACAGTATCATTACCATCACATAAAGTATACAGGAAGAACATAGGCGCACAGTTCCCATTTTAAAACATGTAATGTATGAATAACCCAAACGTACAAATGCATGCTTCTGACTATCCCAACCCCAGCAGAGACCACAAAAGAACTCCCATTACTCAAGGAGTCAAAATACTCTTTACCGAACACCAGGGGCAGGACTTATGCACATTATCCTATTTAAACCTTTACAACTCTGTGGGGTTGATATGATCATCCCCATTTTATTGATGAGGAAACTGAGGCTTAAGAATGGCTTATCCAAGAATTCAAATCTAGTAAGTGAACAATCTGGGATTCAAATTTAGATATGACTAACGCCAAGGCTTGAGTCGTTAGCCACTGTTCCATGAAATCTCTTTCAATGGTTTTCCCTTCCAATTCTGCCAAGGGTCCCAAAGCCCCATCTCTGAAATGTCAGTGTCAAGGCCTCCAAACTCACTTTTTCTAATCCGGCTCATACCAAAAGTCTCAGTCGGCCATTTTCTCTGCTTAAAATCCTTTAATATCTTTATATCATCTTCAGGATGAAGATCAAAATCTTAAACTTGGCCAAGGTCCTGCATGATCTGGGCCCAGGTCTTCTATAACTCTGGCCCTTAAATCCTGCTGTCTAATCACACCTAATGATTTACAGATCACCAGACCCTCTGGGCTTTCACCCTTCCCTTGCTTGGGCTCTTCCATCTGTCTGGAATGTCCTCCCTATCCATCACTTCCATCTGGCTAACTCTTACACAGCTGGGTTGTCACTTCCTCTGGGAATCCTTTCACAGCCCTCAGACTCAATGAAAGCCTCCTCTGGGTTCTTCAAGGCCCCTGTATTCTCCATCAGAGGATTCATCATGTTGATTGTACTTGCCATTCATGTGTCCACTAGACTGTGAGCTCCGGAGAGACTGAAGCTAAAGGATTTGTCTCTGTGCTCCCAGAGCTCAGCACAAGGCCCAAAACAGGACATGCTCAATGAACATCTGCCAAACAAACACTTCACTACACTCAATTCTTTAGGGTCCTTAAGTATATCATGATGCTGCCCACAAGTCTTTGCAGCTGCTGTGGTTCCTAAAGCCTAGAACACTCCACCCTCCTCCCCCAATCCCTTCCATCCCCACCCCTCCTAACTCAGGCAACTCCTACTTTCCTCCATTCAAAAAACATCAGATGCTACTATGTGCCAAGCACAATGTGACAAAGTAAAATGACAGAGTCCCTGTCCTCACAGAGGTGAGAGAAATCATGTTATGGGTTAAGAAGGAAAAATATTGGGAGCTCTGAGGTAATATAAGAGAGATCAAACTTAGCCTTAAGAATCCATTGAGGACTTCCCTATGGAAATGAAGTTTAAGCTGAGGCAAGGTGTCAAGTACATGTGATGAGCCAGAGGCTGAAAGGAACATGGGACATTCAAGGAATTAAAGAAACTGTGTGAGAGTGTAGAGAGCAAGGAGAGTAGCATGAGATGAGGCTGGTGATGCCACACTGCGCAGCACCTTTATGAGTCACATTAAGGATTCTGAGCTTTAACCTAAGAGCATTGAGAAGCCACTGAAGGCTTCTGATCAGAAAGATTAGATCCCCATTGTCAAAAGATCACTCTGGCTGCTGGGACAATGAAAGGTGTAAGAGTGAGGACAAGCTCTACAGTAATCTGGGGAGAGAGACGATGACAGCTTGGACTAAGGTGGTAGCAATGGAAATGGAAAAAAAAATAGATTCGCAAAGTGGTCACGAGGAGAACAGCCAGGACTTGGTGACTAGTTGAGAGAAGGAAAAGGGAGCCAAATATTTTAATTGAATAACTGATAATTAGTTGTTTAATGTCTGCCTCCCTGTCTGAACCATGAGGACAGGGACCATGTCTTCTTTGGTTCCTTGCTGTATCTCCAGCACAGGACCAGGTATCAGTACACATTCGATTAATGTTCATTGAACAGATGGATGGATGGATGTGTGGCTGGCCCAAGAGGCTGTGGGGACTAGCTCACCTCTGGGCATCAGGCTGTGAGATGGCATTCACAATGGCCTCCACGCTGCTGTCAAAGAGCTCCGAGTCCTGCAGAGCAGCGAAGGCAGCCTGAATGAGCGCCTCACAGTCCTGCAGTGGCACCTCCAGCTGCACCCAGCTGGAGAAACACTTGAGCACCTTCTGACGCACACAGCTGGGTGAGCTGGGCTGCTGTAGCAGTTGCTCCAGCAGCGGGAAGACAGCCCCACATTCCACCGCCAGGCTGGTCCGCACCAGCCCTTTGCGGTACTGGGGTAGGCGGCTGGTCTGGAACTCCTCAGGCAGCACTGTCAGTAGCTCTAGCAGGGCTAGGCAGCGGCCCTGGCCATCCACTGGTGAGTCCTCAGCCTGGAAGAGTCGTACCATATCTGCCACAGCACATGGCCAAGCGTCAGGCATCATGCTGAGAGCCAGTGAGGCCAGTGCCACGCACAGCCGAGTCAGTACAATCTTGGAGCCACTGGCAAAGCGGGTGATCTGGGTGAAGAGCTGTGCCTTTAGGCTTTCATACTGGTCAGTGGGGATGTCACTCCAGTAGCGAGAGATCTTGATGTGAAGAGCACTGGCCCCAAAGTACTGGATCTCTGGTACCTTGTCAGGCTGCAGTAGCTGCCAGCTGAAGTGCCAGGCCTGTGGGGAGACCTGGGCCTGCATCAGCCACTTCTGAGCCAGGTTCTTGTTCTCAATGTTGGGGTCATAGTAGAGCTGGTGCAGCGCCTGCAGGACAGCACAGGACTGAGCAGGTGCTGGCCACTCTGGATCCTGCCAGAGCCCAGAACAGAGGCGTGACTTGGTCCTGCAAGGGTGCTCCCTCTCCCTGACTGGGGGGCTGAGCAGGGAGAGCTCAGGGCTCTGCAGTGTTTCCTGGGCCTGGGGTCCTGCTGATATCTTGAGAGCCTGAACCTTGTTCATGCTCTACCATATCCTCTTCTCCTTACAGCAAAACATTATGGGTTCAGAGAGGGAATCTCCACAGGAAAGCGAAAAAAGAGGAAGCTGATCTCCCCAAAGGGGAGGCACTCGATGGCAAGGCCCAGGTGGAAGGAACAGCTTTGCAGGGATGAAGCTAAGTCTGAGAAGGGCATGGAACAGCTTGAGGGGACTTGACCCTCCCAGGCACAGCTGCTCCCATCAACTCCAAGAGCTCCTTTCAGCTCCCCCAGGATCATCCCTAGGTCACTCCAGATGCTGGCACCAAAGCCAGTGTGAAATCAGAGCAGGACTAAGACTTTTGCCAGGCAGCCCTGGGGCACAGATATGCTGGAGGGGAGGGTGAGAACACTCCTCAGAGGGCACATGTCCAACCAACTGATCCAGAGAAGCCCTGGCCATAGCTGCAGCCCTGGCAAACACCTCGCCTAGTGTTCTCCACTAGCAGATACCCAGGGTCTCAATTCCAATGGGACTTTATCAAGTAAGAAAACAGTGAGATTTATCTCCCAATAGCACATGGAACAGTGCGCCACCATGCCAACACTGCCCTGCTCCAAGGGGTGGGAGAGTGTGGCCAGGACCCTGACCCTTAATCAGGCTCCATCCAAGTAGGCTTAGCTCTATTCGTACCCCTGACAGCCAGTTACGGCCATTGGCCCTTGTTTGGCCCCTCAGGGATGCCAAAGCAGACAGAAGAGATGCATCCTCATTGTTTGTTATGGCAAATGGGGGTTAAGGACAACAAGTGAGCATCTGCAATCATTCCCTGCTTTCAAGTAAGGGAGCCCCATCTCCCCATTCATCCCAGGGTGTATGCATTCCTGCATTTCAGGTTGTAGGGAGCAGATACAGAAAAGAACTAAGGAGGCAGTTCAGAAAGATGGGCTGGGTAGTGGGGGAGCCTGGGAGGGCCATGGCAGGGAGCTATGTGGGCAGGTGAGTAGGGAGGAGCCCTGTAAGGCTCCCAGCTGGGCCAGGACCCTTGGACTCAGCACAAAACAAAGGGAGACAGCCCCAGGCCTGTCTGCTCAGGACTGGTCTGGCTTCCATCCAATAAAGGAAGGATCCTTCTCCAAAGAGTCGAAACAACCCAGATTGTTTTAGTTCCACATCATTTTCTGAGCCCTTGGCTCAACAAAATCAGGTTCAGGATGGTTTGGCATCAGGATAATTCCAGGAGCCTGAGCTGCAGGTCTCCTAGGTTCCCAGTTTCCTACTGCACTGCTCATGCAGTTCCCATGGAGCTGGAAAATAGCCAGTCTGGATGGGAGGCTAAGTCACAGCACCCTAAAGGGACCATCCCAAGACCCTAGAGTATCTGTCCACAGGGGACCTGCCTGTAAGGAAAGACAAAAATAGCCCATTAGGGCACTGCAATACTGCCTGCCCAGAAAGACAGCAAATGCCAGGTGCTCTGGGGGCACCATACCAGCGGGCACCCAGCCCAGGCCTGAGCTCTGCCATTAGTGACAGTCCCCAGAACTTCTGCTCTGTCACTGGAGTGCCCACCCCAGAGCCCTCATACCTTCTCCACGTTCTCCACAGTGAAGTCCAAGGCTGGTGCTGCTCCAGCCCCTGCAGCCCCCGGCTGCTCCTCCCGCCGCTCCATCTTTGCTCCCTCCCTGGCAGGGAGGTGGGCCCTGATCTGTCTCCTGCCCCAGCCCCTTGGCTGCTGGCCCCCTGCTAGACCCCGGCTTGGGTGCCCAGGGAGTGGTGGGGTGAGGGGGAGCCCAGGGCGGGCATGGCTGCCGAGGCCTCCCCACCTCGTTTGGGGTGGGAGGCTTGCCAGAGACCAAAAGGGGTGCTCTTAGGAGACCCAGTGAAGGGGACTCCGAGGAGGGAGCCGTCAATGAGGAGCTCTCAAGCGGGGATCCTAGTGGTAGGTAACAGCTCTGTCCCCAGAATCTGTGTGGAGGGAGTCACTGGGGAGGGAGGCCTGCGGGGAAACCGAGTCCCTGGCTCTTGAGGGGTCACAAGGTCGATGGCCTGTACCCACAACACCCTCGCCTGGGTGAGCTCTCGGGTGCTATGAAGAGGTCATGGGGCTGGAGGGTCACGGGGGAGAGAGCCCTTCGTGGTTACGGAGGCGTCCGACGAAGCGCGGAGATGCAGCTCCGCGAGTCTGGGGCGAAGTGTCCGTGGAGTTGAGGGGCTGTGGCAGGTCCCTTCCGTTCGGCCTGGCCCGCGCTGTTCTCACCGCCCGGCTACAGCCCAGCTACCGCCGCTGCCTCCGCCCCAGTGACTGACAGACAAGCCCGCCCGGCCGGGACGGGGCAGGGACCTCGGCAAGGCGCGGGCTGCCCCGAGCGCCTGTCCCCGGCACCGCAACTCAGGCCCCCACTCTCGCCAGTTCTGGCTCGGCACGGCCCGGCACCGCCCGGCACGGCCCAGCGGAACTGCGCGGAAACTCATTCCGGGTCCTTAGCCCTGTCCTCGCGCCAGCCCGCGCTCCCCTGAGCAGGCGGTGGAGCGGCACGCCACCCCAGGCCCCCGCCGAGTCTAGGCCCCGCCGCTGTTCACCCTGGGAAATGTAGTCCATGTTGCGCCTAGCCGGAAGGCGGCGCCCTGCGGAGGAGGCCGGGAGCACGTGGGTTGGGGACCTGCAGAGCCCCGCCTGTCCTCGGCCTACCGCGGCCAGCAGGCGTTCCGGGTCAGACCGGCGCGGGGCGCTGCGACCCAACTGCTTAGTAGGAGAACGTGACTCGAGGGGTCCGAGGACGGAGGTGGGAGCCCGGGCTAGAGGGTGAAAGCTGGGGAGGTTGCCTGGTGACTCTGGCGCTCCGCTGCGAGGGCATCCTCCGGTCCAGCAAAGGTGCAGCCTGGGAAGAAGGCGTCAGCACCACCCAGAGAAGAGGAGAGGGGACTTGGCACGCCTCAGGAAGGAAAAAATTGGCTCTCGGGACCACCCAATAAGCAACCGGGAAACCACATACCATGGACAGTGCTCGGGGAATTTCGTAAGGTTTTTGGAAGTAACTTTATGTGTAACTAGAATAAGAGTAGCTTACATTTAAGTGCTAGGAGCAGGACTTTGCATACTTTAGGTTCAGTTTTCTTAGTAGCTCTGAGCTGGGTATTTTTTTTTTCATCGTTTTCAGATGAGATGAGGAAATCGAGCTTGGGGAAAGTTAGGCTTATCTTGCCCCTGGCACAAAGACAGGGTGGCAGACCCTGCCATAGGTCTGGTCTGCCACAGGCCCCGGTAGTTCCTGCCTCTCAGCCCTCCAGTTGTATTTTATTGTTTATTAACTCCTGGCAGCTACCCTAGCAGGGAAGAGGAAAAAAATTAAAAGTGCAAAGAGCTCTGTAGTTTTGTTCAAGTGGAGGAAGCTGGCATTGACAGCAGCCGCTGAGGCCTGAGAAGGTCCATGAAGGCTTCCCTGAGAAGAGAAACTTGATCTGAGCTTGAAGAATAGAGAGCCTGGGAAGGAGAGGGGCTCATTTAGCTGGTAAGCAAAATCCAGTGGGACTCTCAGTCACTCAGCAAGGCTTCATCAATAAAGAATAGCAAGTAGGCCGGGCGCGGTGGCTCACGCCTGTAATCCCAGCACTTTAGGAGGCCGAGGCGGGCGGATCACGAGGTCAGGAGATCGAGACCATCCTGGCTCACACAGTGAAACCCCGTCTCTACTAAAAATACAAAAAATTAGCCGGGCCTGGTGGCGGGCAGCTGTAGTCCCAGCTACTCAGGAGGCTGAGGCAGCAGAATGGTGTGAACCCGGGAGGTGGAGCTTGAAGTGAGCTGAGATCACACCACTGCACTCCAGCCGGGGTGACAGAGCGAGACTCCGTCTCAAAAAAAAGAAAGAAAGAATAGCAAGTAATTTATATTCATTTAAAGGGGATATATGTGGGGTGGGGAAGGGTGTGAGTAACAGAGATGAGGTTGGAAAGACGAGTTGGTAGCAATAGATTCTTGTAGGAGTTTGGACATTATCCTAAGTGCAATATGAAACCATGATGGGGTTTCAAGTGAGCTATGATGATTACATTTGCATTTTAGAAAAATCTGTCTGCAATATGAAAGACAAATTGAAGGAAGAAAGAGAGGCAGGAGAATTTGGAAGGAGGAAATAGAAAGCCAAAATAAAGTAACTGATTCCAGGCCTGTGCCTAGGGTAGGAAAAACCTTGGGCCTGGTGCTCCTGGCAGTTTCACTGGTGGAGGTGGTGGTGGGCAGGGGAGATGGTGTTGGGAGTGGGGTTTAAGTGCACAGATTCTGGATTTAGTCCTGAGTTCGAAACCTGTTTGTGCCTCTTTCTAGCAATGAGACCTTAGCTTCTTCTGAAACTCATTTTAGTTAAGGGGGTTTTAGGGGTGGGGGGCTCAGCCCAAAGACCACAACTTAGTCAGTATGTGTTTTCTTCCTGCTTCCTATCCAGGGCTCCTCCTCACCCCTGAGGATTCCAGGGATCTGGCAGAGAAAGAAGCCCAGTCTCACCAGCAATGAGTCCTGAACATCCTTTGCAAACACTACTTAGGACAGATGGACTGAAGTAGGCCCTGGGGAGAGTTGGGGGCATTTCCAGAGGCCAGACCAAAGGTGATCTCCAGGAGATTTGGATGTTAGTGCAGGATAGCTTAGAGCCAAGTGGCGGATAAGTCTTTGGGAGCCAGAAGGGCTCTTCTCTAAGGAAGAAGTGTAGACCTATAGAGGCAAGAACCTGTGGCAACCCTGGGAGGGGTCTGCAGATTCAGGAGGGAACATCCCAAAACTCAGCAGAGGGGGAGAGGGAGCTTTTGTTGGTCAACTGGAACCACTGCCAATCCATGTTCATGTCAAATTAAATGATCACTTTGAAGTTTTTCAGCCTGCCAAAATCATGTGAATTTGGTCTGCAAAACCAGAAGACTGCCTGCTTGTAGTTAAGAATTCTCAGGGGGAGGCTGGGTGCAGTGGCTCACGCCACCAGCACTTTGGGAGGCCAAGGCAGGTGGATCACGAGGTCAGGAGTTCGAGACCAGCCTGGCCAACATGGTGAAACCCCGTCTCTACTAAAAATACAAAAATTACCCTGGTGTGGTGGCAGACACCTGTAGTCCCAGCTACTTGGGAGGCTGAGGCAGGAGAATCTCTTGAACCCAGGAGGTGGAGGTTGCAGTGAGCTGAGATCACACCATTGCATTGCAGCCTGGGCAACAGAGCGAGACTCTGTCTCAAAAAAAAAAAAAAAAAAAAAAGAATTATCAGGGGGAGATTATTCCCCCTTCTTAGTACCAAGGTTGGATGCAGGCAGTTTTCTTTGTAGTCCCCTGGTTTGAGGGAGAGAGTTTAGGTCAGACAGGGGCAGGTTTCTTTCTAATTCCCCCTCACAGTGTAGGCATACACTGGCCTTTGAGGTCCTGGCCTTATGGAGAAGTTTCTAAATAGACTCCCTATGGTGAGGGGGCCCTGGGCTTTGTCTTTCTCATCAGCTCAGGGACCCCTTGAAAACCAACGATCAGGTTCACTGGGTTCGGCAACTGCCCTCAAGATGAAAGCCAATGATAGAGCTTTGCTTACCTTTGTAGCTTCTTGCTTTCATTTATTTTTTTGGCCTCAGCGCATTTCTTACGTTTTTGCCAGCTTATGGATGCATTTAACTTTAAAGACAGATAAAGTCTATTATTTAAAGTTGTTTTCAGCAGGAAGTTTAGCCCAAGTCCTTAGGCTACCATGTTGCAAGAAAACCTAATGGGAAGCTTTCGGCTCTGCTGCAGCTTGATTTTTGTGCTGCATCTGGCCCTGTTGACCACTCCCTCCGCTCTTCTGTTTGGTTTTGTTTGTCCCAACACTCTGACCACTCCTGTTTGGTTTCCTTCACGGGCCTGTCCCTGTTCCTCCACCTGTTCCTTGAATGTTGGTTCTCCTTAGTGTCTGCTTCTTGTCTTAGGCCTCATTATCTCACCACTCCCCTGGCTTCAAGCTGTGACTCCTTGGATTTCTCCAGCCCAGACTGTCCTGAGTTTCAGACCTGCATATTCAGCTGCCTCCTGGCCCTCTAAAGTTGCCACAGCACCTGAAGTTGAACATGTACAAAACTGAACTCACATTTTCCCCACATCTTAACCCTATCACATGCTAAAATACTACATCCCCTGGGTTCCGTACCAGTCCCCAAAGATAGACACCTGGAAACCATTTCTTAGCAAACCCTCACCTCTCTTATTGCCCTTCACGTCTCTTCTGTCCTTGCACATTGCTTCTGCCCTAACTCAAGGTACCTGTGCTTGTTGCCTGAACAGCTTTAACTATGGCACCTCTAGCTGGCTCCCACCTTGCCTCTTCCATCCATACTAGACACAGAAGCCAGTGATCCATCTGAAACACATCTCTAACCAAGCCCACTTAAAACCCTTCAGTGGCTTCTTTCAGAGCAAAGGCCGAGCTCCTTGGTATAACATTCAAAGCCCTTTGTGATCTCTCCAGCCTTTTGTCTTGATGGGGACCCTCCCCAGGTCCACTGGAAGTTGCTGGCAATCCTGGGAGCACACCAGGCTGTTTCACACATCCCTGTCTTTGTCATGCTACTTCCTCTGCTGAGAAGGCTCTGTGTCATTCTGGGTGCCGTCAGGAGAGAGACACCGCACAGTCAGCATGCAGGGAAAGTTTAATATAAGAATTTTGAACTGTAACAGGGAATTGAAGCTGTGATGAACTGGCTAGTAAAAAGTAAAAAAAAAAAAAAAAAAAAAGAAATCTAAAGAATGTAGGACTAGCAGAGTCTTCAGGCTGAGATGGAGAGTCCGAGGAAGAGGCCCTCACCTCTCTACTCCATTCCTGTCCAGGGCTGAGAACTACAACAGGGCAGGACAGGACATGGCCACAACAAACAGTGTAAATGTAGAAGTGAGAGGAAATAAAGGCAATCAGCAATAACCAGTTTGGGTCCCATGCCTCCCATCCACCCTATAATCCACCCTGTGCAAACGTACTCGTTTTTCAAGACTCAGTGCAAATGTCACCTTTTCCACAAAGACTTTTCCTCTTCTGCGTCTATCCAGGAAAAAACTGATTGCTCTTCTTTTGTAATTGTAGATTCGTCCCCCTCCTTGACACACATACCTATAACCTCAGTCATACTTCTACTGGGGTACTTGTTTACCCCCACCTATGGTTGCCAGAAAAAATCAGGACACTTATTTTTTTTCTGAGATGGAGTCTTGCTCTGTCACCCAGGCTGGAGTGCAGTGGCACAGCTCACTGCAACCTCTGCCTCCCGGGTTCAAGCAGTTCTTCTGCCTCAGCCTCACTGAGTAACTGGGACTACAGGCATACGCGCCACTATCCCCGGCTAATTTTGTATTTTTAGTAGAGACGGGGTTTCACCATATTGGCTAGGCTGGTCTCGAACTCCTGACCTCGTGATTCACCCGCCTCAGCCTCCCATAGTGCTGGGATTACAGGTGTGAGCCATGGCACCTGGCCACCTATTTAATTTTGAATATCAGATCAACAACATTTTTTTTTTTTTTTTTGAGACGGAGTCTCACTCTGTCACCCACGCTGGAGCGCAGTGGTGCTATCTCAGCTCACTGCAACCTCCGCCTCCCGGGTTCACGCCGTTCTCCTGCCTCAGCCTCCTGAGTAGTGGGACTACAGGCGCCCACCACCATGCCTGGCTAATTTTTTGTATTTTTAGTAGAGACAGGGTTTCACCATGTTAGCCAGGATGGTCTCGATCTTCTGATCCGCCAGCCTCAGCCTCCCAAAGTGCAGAGATTACAGGCGTGATCCTGGCCTTTTTTTTGAGATGGAGTCTTACTCTGTCACCCAGGTTGGAGCGCAGTGGTGTGATTTTGGCTCTGCAACTTCCACCCCTCGGGCTCAAGCAATCCTCCCACCTCAGCCTCCAAATAGCTGGACAGATGCATGTCACCACACCTGGCTAAGTTTCTGTATTTTTGGTAGAGACAGGGTTTCACTATGTTGCCCAGGCTGGTCTTTAATTCCTGAGCTCTAGTGATCCACCCGTTTCAACTTCCCAAAGTGCTGGGATTATAGGCGTGAGCCACCACACCCAGCCAAATTTTTTGTATAAGTATGTCCCAATTATTGCATTGGACATACTGAAAAGAAGTATTTAGGCCAGGCATGGTGACTCACACCTGTAATCCGAGCACTTTGAGAGGCCAAGGTGGGAGGATCTCTTGAACTCAGGAGTTCAAGACGAGCGTGGGTAACGTAGTAAGAGCCTGTCTCTACTAAAAAAAAAAAAAAAAAAAAAAAAATTTAAAAATTAGCCAGTCGTGGTAGAATGCACCTGTAGCCTTAGCTAGTTAGGAGGCTGAGGTGGGAGGATTGCTTGAGCCCAGGAGGTGGAGGTTGCAGTGAACTGAGATCGCACCACTGCACTCCAGCCCAAGGGACAGAACAAGACCCTATCTCAAAAAAAAAGTGTATTTATTGTTTACCTGAAATCCTTTTTTTTTTTTTTTTTTTTTTTTTTTTGGAGACGGAATCTCACTTTGTCACCAGGCTGGAGTGCAGTGGCATGATCTCGGCTCACTGCAACCTCCGCCTCCCGGGTTCAAGCGATTGTCCTGCCTCAGCCTCCCAAGTAGCTGGGCCTACAGGTGCCCACCACACCCAGCTAATTTTTATATTTTTAGTAGAGACGGGGTTGGCCAGGATGGTCTCGGTCTCTTGACCTCGTGATCCGCCCACCTCAGCCTCCCAAAGTGCTGGGATTACAGGCGTGAGTCACCACACCTGGCCTGAAATCCAAATTTAACCGGATGTCTTTTACTTTCATTTGCTACCCTACCCCTACTTCCATCTCCAAGTATAGTTTCCTTGATGGCAAAACATGTTTCTCACTGGTCTCTGAATCCCTGAAACTAGCCCAATGCATGACAGTTCATACTCGGTTAATGTGAAGAGAAGGTAACTTATGTGGCTGCAGGGCTGAGAATGAGTGGAGGGAGTTGTGACTGGAGACAGTGAGACCAGGTAGGAGGATGAGCAATAAACCATCCAAAAAATTATGAAGACTTCAGCAGAACAGCACTGGGGATAGGGAAAGGGGATGGATCTGCAGGATCTAAGGATTTGGTGACCAATGCTTAAGGGACATGACAGAGCTTAAGAAGTCTAGGAGATTGCCCAAGTTTCTGGCTGTGTCACTGGATGAGGTTGGTGCACTCACTGAGTAGGGAACACTGGGGAGGGTCTGGAAGCTGGACAGCAGGGAAGCTCATTGAGGAGCAAAGCAGGGTGGAGAAGGGTGGACAGCAGATCTGAAGGAGCAAATGGAAGACATCCAGTACAGGTATGTTAAGCCTGAGGTCTCCCAGGATATACAGATAGAGGTATTGGAATTACAGACTTGGGGCTCAGGTGAACGTTGTAGGCTGGAGATAAAATGTGAGCACGGTCAGCGTGGAGGTGGTAACTGAAACCACGGGAGCAGACAGTGCTGCTCAGGGAGACAGTAGAATGGGAAGAGGAGAGAGAGTCAGTATCAGAGCTCTGAGGAACACGAGAGGCGGAGAGAGGAAGAGGAACTCAGAAGTCATCTGAGAATAAGCCTCTGGAGGAGTGGAAGGAGAACCCGGAGAGTATGGAACCAAGAGAGTCACAGGAAGACAGGTTTTCAAGGAGGACTGATACTATCGAATGCTTCTGAGAGTTCAAAGGACTAAATGGCCTTTGGCTTTAGTATTGACCAGAGTCACCTGTGGCCCCAGGAGCTACAATGTGCCACCTGGTGACAGGTTATAGCTACTAGGTGGTAAACAGAGGTACAGCTCTGCAGCCCGTTTCCTTTGGGGAAAACAACCTTTTCTTTCTTGCTTGCTTCTTGCTTTCTCTCTCTTTCCCCTTTCTTTCTTCCCTCCCTCCTTCCCTTCTTCCCTCCCTGCCTCCTTCCTCCCTCCCTCCCTCCCTCCCCCCCTTCCCTTCACTCTCTTTCTTCCTTTTGGTTTGGGTTGTCCTGAATTGCGTACTGAGGCTGGTTCATGTGGGAATGTGTTTTTGGAGCTGTAGCTGTCTTGTTCCGGACCTGAGATGTTGAGTACGAGCTGTCTGGAGCCCAGAATGCAGCCTCCAGCTGGGATGGGCACTATTCCCTGAAAAGCTGGCAGCCTGGGGAGTGTCGACAGCCAGCACCTTTGGCTTGGGCTGTGGCCCTGCCACTGTGAGCATTGTCAGAGATGGCTTCAGTCAGTCTCCTTTACTGGCTCTGGAGCAGCCATGTCTACTGAGTGGCAGGGTTTGGGGACTAGGCTAGGCTTTAAAGTCTCACCCGCAGGGGGCTGCCTGGCCCCAATAACCCTGGAATTGACAGAATGTCCTTCTCTGCCTGCAGCCAGCCCTCTGTAAACTGTATGGCACCGGGGCCATCTTCTTTGCAGGAGGGAAGGTGGAACTAAGGATCCTGAATCCTTTTGGAGGCAGAGAGGGGCCAACAGGGTGTTTGAAGGGAGCAAAGGCATCAAAATGTTGGGAGCATCTAGAACTGGGGCAGTGAATGCAGAAGAGTGGGAGCACACACACCTCTCTCCTCCTTGACCCAGAATGGGCACAGCCTTCAGAGAGCTCTTGCCAGCTCCTCACTGTAGCCTGGGTGAAGGGGGCACCTGTGCCAAAGCAGGCAGGCACACAGGCAGATTGGAAGGAATTTCTGTCAGCAGCATTAAATGCCCTCTCCATCTCTCATGGTGCTCTCGTCCATCCCCGGCTGCAGCTCCTGCCTCTGTGCTGACAGCTCTCACACCAGTCCGGCCCAGACCTCCTCCGGCAGCTCCAGACCAGCAGATCCCACTCCCTCCTGACAACCCCTCTGGATGTCCCATAGTTCCTCAGACTTAGCATCCTTTCCGCATCCATGCCCCCATCTCATTTCCAAAGAAGAAAAATCACAGAGGCCTCCCCAGTACAAATGTATAGGACGTGGGAAACAAGGTTTCAAAGCATATCCAGAAAAGCTCAGGGACAGCCCTGGCCTTTTGGAGGTGACTTGGGGGTGGTGTGAGAGGCCAGGGTCAACACTAACTTCTCCTTTCTTCCCCACGAAGGTGTGGACTTCTTAGCTTCCTGTTCTTTTCTTTTGTTTCTTTTCTTTTCTTTTTGAGATGGAGTCTCACTCTGTTGCCCAGGCTGGAGTGCAGTGGCACTATCTTGGCTCACTGCAACCTCCGCCTCCCAGGTTCACGGCATTCTCCTGCCTCAGCCTCCTGAGTAGCTGGGACTACAGGTGCCCACCTCCATGCCCAGCTCTTTTTTTTTTTTTTTTTTTTTTTTTGTATTTTTAGTAGAGACGATTTCACCATGTTAGCCAGGATGGTCTCGATCTCCTACCCTTGTGATTCGCCTGCCTCGGCCTCCCAAAGTGCTGGGATTACAGACATGAGCCACCGCGCCTGGCAGCTTCCTGTCCTTTTCATAGCACTTGCTAAATTGAATTTAAATAATTTTTACTGTAACTGCTTACTTATTGTCTGTCTCTCCTGGTTGAAGCTTCTCAAGGGCAGGGATCATGTCTGTTTTCACTTCTGTATCCTTGGCATCTATCATATAATCAGTATCTGACATATGATAGGTGCTTAATAAACATTTGTTTGAGTTAATGATTATTCTTATACATCACCCAAGATGCAGATCCTTCTGGGGCCCTTATCCTTTCCTGCCTCCTTATCCCCATGGAGCTCTGTGCTTCGTTCACCGGAGGCAGCACCCCACCGCACCCTCTCCCAACCCTCAGCTTTTTTTCAGACGCCCTCATGCCCTGGGCTGCTTCATGGAATGTGGATAGTGAGTTAACCGTGCTGGACTGTCTGCGAGCAGAGGCATGTGTATATCTGACAAGGCATCTTCAAGACAATTCCCTGGATGGTAAGACACTGATTAATGACTGTGGGGTGGGACAATGGGTGCTTCTGTGTCTTTACACTAAGCGGGGGCCTCAGAGATGCCACACGTTACATAGACAGGGCTTTCTCCACAGAAGACTGCAATCTCTTTCCCCAGAGGTAAGTCCAGGCCCAAGTGAGCAGCCTGCCAGGACTAGTGACTGCACCCTTGCTGCCTGCCCTGCCCCTGCCTGTGTTCCATGCCTCCCATCCCGGAGCTGCTGGGTGGGGGCCGGAGAACCAGGTCAGGTCTGTGATTTCTGAGTCAGCCTGAGGTGTGCGAATGCGATCAGCAAGGCATAATCTCCATCTAGCCTCTTCTCCCTAGCCCCCCCCACTGCCCAGGAAAAGGATCTGACAAGCCACAGAAGTAAATAAATAACTTAGAAATAATAAATAGGGGCCAGCTCCCATGAGTGAGTACAGGCCAGTTCCAGCACAGGCGCTTTCAACCAAGCAACTGCAATATGTGTCCTTCAAAGGCTGTCCCCAAAGCGCCTGGGCGGGGGCTGATGCCTCAGCCACTGTAGGGTTCATCAGAGGAGGAGTTCCAGGTTCGAGGCCTGGCCAGTGCCAGAGTCTGTGAGAAGTGGGTCCGAAGGGCTCCATAACTGAGGTCTCTGGTGTCTTTTAGGCTGGGATGGCAGGGTGAGGGCTCTGGGGCTGCTAGTCAGTTGTCCCTCCACCTGTCCAGGGATGATGTCCATCACTCGCCGGCAGGGGCCTCTCAGCTCTGAGGCCTCCGTCCCTGGCTGAGGCCGCTGGCTAGTGAGACTCTGCGGGAGAGTCCCAGGCAGGAAGAGCCATCGGTAAGGGTCCAGTCTGCAAAGCCCTGGAGTGAGCCCTCAGCCCAGGCAGCCGCAGGCGGTGGCCGAGAGACGGTCCACGGTTCTCCAGGTGCTATTGACGTCCATGAAGGAGACCGCTTCGTAGCGCGTGGGTCGGCAGCAGGGCTGGCTGATGGGCCGGGAGCCCGGGGGCGGTCGGAGAGCCCCGGCGCCCAGTAGGCTGGCCAGGCTGAGGTCGTGCGGAGAGCGCGCGCGGCGGCAGGAGCCGCTGCAGAAGCGGAAACGCACCAGCTCGTCGGAGCGGTGGCCCAGGCCGAGCGCGCGCACCGGCACCAGCTGCGAGCGCAGGCGGCAGCCCCGCGCCCCCGCGGCCCGAGGGCGGCCGCCCGGGCCCCCAGCCCGCGCTGCGCGGCCTCCGCGGGGAGGAGCAGATGGGGGCGCGGGCGGCGGCGGCGCCGGACGAGAAGGCTGCGGCGGCGGCCGCCGGGCTCTTCCACTGCACCAGCGGGCCGTGCTTCCCCCTGGAATGAGACCCAGTCACGCGCGGTGTCCCGGGCCAGCCCCTCCCGCCCCCTCGCCCTCTCACCTACCCGGCAGGTGGCCGGCGGGGGGCGCCAAGACAGGCGCGGGGCCTTCGCGGGGGGCAGGGCTGGGGGGCGCGGGTCCCAGGGAGGCCTCTGCGACGCTGCTCAGCAGAGCCAGAGCGGCCAGGGTGGGCCACAGGGCAGGCTGCGCGGAGAGACCAAGTGGAGTCTCAGGGAGAAAGAGGGCGCTCAGGTGGGCTTGGGGAGAGAGGACCTCAAGGAGGGGCTGTCCTTGGGCTGAGATCAGGCCAGGGATGGGCTCCTAGCTGTGTGGAGGGGAAGCTCAGGAAGGGCCTAGGTTCCAGTATAATGGGTTTGCTGCCTCTGGGAGCCCAGGGGAGGAATCACCTGCGTGCACCGACCATTCAGAGAAGTCCCGCTCCTCCTCCCATTCACCTGGTCCCTCCCTGACCATTTCCCCTCCCACACCTAACCGCTGCGCAAGCCAAGCCCTGCTCTCCCTCGCCAGTCAAGCTGCCTTTCCTCAGCACCAGGTAGGAGTCACTGGGAGAAGCACTCACCTGCCGCCTAGGCCAGGGGCAGTGGGACAGCGCGGAGAGGCCTCCAAGTCCAAGTTCCATCTCTATCAACACCAGGAGCGCCCATCAGCCTTTGTTGAGCTGTTCCCCTACCCTCCTCTGGAGGCAGCTTGCAAATTAAGAGATGAGTTATCTTTTGGGAGGCCGTCCTGCCACCCCAGTTTCTGCAGGTGAGGAACAAGGGGCCTGGACAGCTGAACTCAACTCAGCAGAAGTAGCTGCACTGGGAACTTTACTATGTGTTAGGTGCTTGGCGGCTATTCTTTCACAACTCCATGAGGTAAATGGTTTAATCCCCTTTTTCCAGATGAGCAAACAAGGCTCAGAGAAGCTCAGAGGTTGTCTGTCTAAGGTTACAAGGTCAGGCAGCTAGAGGGGAGAGAGGGGTCCTCTTTTCCCAGAACCTTCCTGCTCTGTGCTGTAGGGCTGGAGATGCTGGAAGTGGCTGGAGGGAGTTGTAGCTGGAAGGCCTTCACCCCAGACTGCCGGAAGGGAAGCTGAGGCCTGGAGAAGAATTAGGGTGCTAGTTGGTCACTCTAAGAGTTATCTAATGACAGTGAGCCCCAAGCCTCAAGCTGTGCTGCCCACCCCGAGCTACTTCACCTTGCCCCTCTGTGAACTGTGTTCTGGGCCCAGAGCCACCTGAGTTCTCTCCTCTGACCATAGGGGTCCCCCGATGATCACAGAGCGGGGGGATGGTGGGACCCTCGGAAAACATGGGGCCTGGGCCATGGCTTCCTGTGGCCACCAGGGGGCAGAGCCTGCCAAGCCCAAGCAGGGTGGGCTCTTCCAACCCCTCAGCTACACTCAGGCCTGAGCCACTCCCAGGAGGGCCAGCTAGGCTTCCATACCAGCCTGGTCTCTGAGAGCTGAGCTACCCTGAGAGCTGGTCTAGGGCTGTCCCCCTCCCAGCCTCCTATGGATCTGGCAGTCTAGTCATGCTCCTAGAAGATTCCCCCTTGAGCCATCGTTCCTGATTCCAGCCAGCTGCTCCTGAGCTCCCACTTCTGGCACTCCCAAACACCCTTTTGGGGCCCCAGAGCCTTCTTCATAAGTCCTCATTAGCCAACCTCCTCTTGGGTCCCAGCTGCCACCCTCATCTCCATCCTCTAGCACACAGAATGGCTGCACACCTGTGGAACAGACCCCCAGGCCTTCCTGGGGTGGTCCTCCAGGTCCTGGTGTGCGACTCTTGGCTAAGTGGAATCAGGGCCTCCGGGCCAGGCCAGTGACTGTTCTCCGTGATGGAGGGAAAGGCAGGCAGGGCAGCCTTAGGAGCCCTCTGCGCTAGGGGGAGCCCGGGAGCAGGTATCTTGAGGGCAGCTCAGGCCCTGCCTCCTACCTCCTTGTGGTCTAGGGCCGTTTGGTTCTCTAGCCCTTGCCTCCCCATCCACCAGCCCGCTACTCACCACGGGGTCCTGCACCGTGTTCTTCTAGGCACCTTTCCGGGGACCAGTGCTGGGCTTTCCCCCGAAGCTCAAACGGCGCATGCCCAGGACTGTGCACCTCGCAGTGCCTCTTTTAGCCAAAAGTGTGGCCTTGGCAGCCAGTCTGCACCCTGTAGCGGCAGCGGGAGCCTCACATTACAGTGGGCCGGCAAGGCCAGCACAGTGCAACAAGCGACAAGAGGGACTGAGGGGCTGGGAGGGGCAGAGAACTGTGCCGAGGGCCCAAGAGAGGGAGGATGCAGGAAAGGAGATCAGGGGGGTGGTCCTGTCCACTCCCCCAGCCCAGGAGCGTCCATCCAGGGCTGGCACCAGAAACGGGCAAGTGGGCTGGCTTACCTCGGGTGTGGGGCTCCAGGTCCGGGTGGCAGCGAGGGCTGGGGCCCAAGGGACCTGCTGCTGGCGGAGCCCGCGGGCCTTGTCTGGAGGCCGGGCCCAACTCCATCCCTCAGCAGCCTCATGCCCGCCGCCGCAGCCGTCCGGTGTCAAATTCCAGCCCCGGCGTCACCAGATCCTGGGGTGGGGCTGGGAGCGCCCCTGCCCCGCCCCACCTTTCGGGGCTCACCTGGCTGCTCCACCCGTCGGATCCAGTCCCCCCTAGCTTGGCTAGGTCCCCCTAGGTTGGGAGGGGGGTAGATGCTAGGAGGGGCCCCTCGGATATGGAGAGTAGAGAACTCGAGCGGTGGAGAGGCACGGAAACTGGGAGTTGAGTTTGTAGACACGCGAAGTAGAGAGCCGGGAGGCCGGGCCGAGGGCGGGAGAAAGTGAGTGAGGGCGGGGAGCAAGAGGAAGGCCGGTCCCTGCGTGGGGCGGCTGACTGCTGGTGCGTGCAGATTTGGGGGTCCTGGCTGTCTGCCCTGCAGCAACTGCTCTCTGCTCCACGCGATTCTTCTCTCAGCGGCCAGTTCACCTGCCTCCTTGGGTTGCTAAGCCTCTGCGCAGAAGCTTTCAGGGTCTGACTCTGCTCTAGTCTCCGCACAGCTCACCTCCTGTGCTGCTTAGGGCTTGGAGTATGGACACTCTTGCAAACACGAGGGTCACTGGGGCACAGCAAGGGCAGTGTTGGCAGAAGTGGGTACTGAGGGCTGAAGGCAGGGGTCACAGAGGAGGAACATCCGAGCTGAGGCTTGAAGTAGGTAGCTGGAGGGCAGCATTTCAGATGCCTAATTATGGCAATTTGGCAAGTGGGGTGAGGGCTGGGTGAGTAACATGGATGGAAAGATCCTAACACTGGGGACCATGGGAGGGTTTTGAGCAGAATGGTGTGATCAGACAGATATTTTTGTGGATGACTCTGGCTGTAGTAAAGAGGATGGGGTTGGAGAGAAAGGTGGAGGCTGCTGCGGAAAGAGGATGAGGTCTGATGCAGGGCGTGAGGGAAGCGTGGGGCTGCCAGGCCCCAATCTGGAACATGCAATTTTGAAAATTTGTTGGTGCCTGACTGGACAGGCTGAGGAGGTAGGTAGGACCTGCAAAAGTGTGCCTTTGGCGGGGTGACTTGGGGGAGGGGTACATCCCCGCTCCTGGGAGGAAAGGCAGGGGCTCATGAGTTCAGTGTTGGACATGTTGAGTTGGAAGGGCCTGTGGATTATCCAAGTGGAAATGTTCAGGAAGCAGGTGAATTTGTAGCCTGGAGGGAAGCACAGGGAGCTGCACTGCCAAAGGTAATTTGGGAACTGCCAACCAACTGGCAATTGGAAGGGATGAGAGTACTGGGGATGAGTGTGGACTGGCTGTACCCTGGCTATGCTTCAGAACTACTGAGGACCTTTAAAACCTACCCACCCGGGCCTCAACCTAGACCGGAATCAGACTTTCCAGGTGGACATGTGCAATTTTCAAATTGCACAGGTGATTCTGGTGCATGGCCAGGGCTCAGAACCATAGCTTGTTTGAAAGTAGTTTCCTGCAGTGGTGAGGACTGGAAGTCAGACCACAGAGAACTGCTGCTGGAGGTGGTGGGGCTGCTGCAGGTGTGCCAGGAGCCCCCTGGGATGGGAGGCCAAGCAGGGAGAAGTCTGCTCTGTCACCTCCCACAACCGGCTGCTCGGTTGGGGCACCTGCCTTGGGGCTTTTTCAGCCAGCGATACCTCTTATGGGCATTCAGCCCATGCCCTGTGCAACTCCATGGGGCACCATCCAGGCAGGAACATGTGCATGGCAGTGGCCTTATTTCCAGTAGAATATGGAGGAGGTTTCTGGGTTGACCTGTCCCTCAGTCAGGGCCTCCCTTATCCCCCGCTTCTGCCTAAGGCCAGCCACAGTGGGAAGGAGCATGTGGGAGGCTGCTGGTCCCTGGGATGGCCAGGACTGCAGCCTTAGGGCTCACCAGTGGGAGGGCAATCCAGGGCTGCCTGGACTCTTAGATTGGGGTGGGCAAGAGAGAGGTGCAGGGGCCGGCTACCCCACTTACTGCCTGCCAGTGGCAGTGTGATAGGAAGCTCACTTCATGGCCTCAAGTGCAGGCGACAGTCTGGTCTGTCCATTCTCAGGCCTGCCTGGGGATGCTGGGGAAGAGAGAGATCGGACTCTAGGACTCTTAAGAAGGCGAGGTGACATCTTTTCTAAAGTATGACAGAGGATGCCTAGAGGGGGGCTGAAGGGAGAGGGTGTGCCTCTGTGCTAATGATGGGGGTGGGGCATGTCCTTCCCAGAGGGCCGGGGTGTCGGTAGTAGGGTAGGTCTGTGGGCCTCTGCTTGCTGCAGGGCCTCAGCAGTACATCTTTCCTGTGCTTGCAGGAATATCTGTCCCTCCAGAGGTGGGGCTGTGGCAACCCCAAGGCAATGTCCTAGGGCTCCAGTCCTGTGCCTCTGTCTCCTCTAAGAGCGTGCCCTGAAACCTCTGGTCTCAAAGCAAAGAGGATACAGCAGATGCCCCAGAGGCCTCTGGATGGCTACCTAGGTCCTGCATTGACACAAGAAGTGAAAGGGACCCAGGACTCTGTGGACTGGAGAGAGGGCCCGAGGTTTTGGCGCAGTTGCTGAGGCTTTAGGTTCCTGTTTCTTCTGGGAAAGTCAGAGAAGGCAAGAAGAGACCAGGCTCAGGGAAGAGCTTTATTGCTTCCACGGGGTGGCCTGGGACGGCTGCCACAGCTTGGGCAAGGTCCTTGGGCCTCACTTCCCTCTGGTCCAGGCTAAAGGCAGAACCCAACCACCTGGCAATCTTGTTGCTGAAACCTAGAACATGTGGCAAGTTGGTGAGTCCAGGCCTGCAGTAGTCCTGTGGATCAGCTGCGGCTGTGGAGGGGAGCTCTTCCCAGCAGGCCGAGCCAGGCGTCACCCTCCTGAGCTTTAAAGTTCTGCTGTAGCCCTGGGGCGGTCTTGTTGGCTCCAAAGGGACGGCTCCAGGGTTTCCCTATGGGACAGCTAGGGCTGGTGAGTGGGAATACCCCATCTTCTCCCCAAGAGAGGCCAGTGTCATGAGCTGGAGGGGGCTGGCTTGAGATCCTGCCCACCACCCTGTAGCCCCAGAGCAAGGTACAGGCTGGTCATGGCACTCCTGCCCCACAGGGAGCTAACTGGTAACACTGCCTGATGGGCCCTCTAGTGGGCCTCTTCCTGCATGGCAAGTGGACCCAACTGGAGATCTCCAACCTTATTTAAAAATAAATTATCCCTACCCTCCCCCCTACCCAAATTCACAAAATGATAATACACCAAACACTGATTGGAGAAGTGGTTCTGGCAGCGGCCTTGCTGCCCAGTGTCCCACTGCCTGCATGCTGGGTCTGCTGGGCACGGCCAGGAGCCTGCTGGCCGTCTGGCATCAAGGACCCATGCTGAATGAGGCTGAGTGCTGGTCTCTGAGACTGGCTGCTGAGCAGGCACAGCTCTGGCTGCTCCACCAAGGCCTTGCTGCCTCTGGGGCCCTTGGCACTGTCCTTCTCTGTGTCTGAAGACCCCTGTGGAGGTGGTGCTGGCTGCTGCTGCTCCTGGTGGTGCCTGCGCCTCTATGGCCGTGTGCTGGACCCACTCAGATGCCACTGCTTAGATCAGTGATGACGCGAGCTTTCACCAGCTTCCGCAGAAACTCTTTCTCTCGCTGGATATTGTGCGTCCAGGACTGAAAGGAGAGATGAAGTGATCAGTTGGGCCTTTGCTCAAACCTTTACTGCCCCTTCTGGGGCTCGGTGCCCTCTTCCAGTCACCACTCTCCAATACTTTGTGACCGTGGAAATCTGAAGGCAGATACTGGTAATCAGTTGTGTCTACAAGGTAATGATGACCCTGCTCTAGGAGTGCCACAGCTCATCCTCCTCCCTTCCCAAGGCAGGGAAAAAAGAACCTTCATACCCCTTTCCTTGTCCCAGGAAAACCGTTAGGCTTCCCAACCTCCCTCCTCTGCTGGCGGAAGGACCTTGTTCCCACAGACCTCAAGCCACTTCCTGTCAGGAAGCACCTAGGTTATAGACACCCTGCGGGCAGGCAGTGTGAGTCACTGAAGTCCAGTAGCAAGGGGTGGCTGAGTCACTCGCTGGCCTGATGCAATCTACTCTCCAGGCCTGGGGGTGGCGGATGAAATCCTGCCTCCCAGATCAGAGGAGCCATGGGGCCTGCAGAGAGATGGCGAATCTTTTTTAGAAAATTAAAAATAGGCCGGGCGCGGTGGCTCACGCCTGTAATCCCAGCACTTTGGGAGGTTGAGACGGGCGGATCATGAGGTCAGGAGTTCAAACCAGCCTGACCAACATGGTGAAACCCCGTCTCTACTAAAAATACAAAAATTAGCCAGGTGTGATGGTAGCGCCTGTAATCCCAGCTACTCAGGAGGCTGAGGCAGGAGAATTGCTTGAAACGGGGAAGCAGATGTTGCAGTCAGCTGAGATCGTGCCACTGCACTCCAGCCTGGGCAACAGAGAGAGATTCTGTCTCAAAAAAATAAATAAAAATAATAATTAAAAATAATTTTTAATTGAAAGAATAATTGTGTATATTTTTGGGGAAGAATGTGATGTTTTGATAGATGTATACATTGTGAAATAATTAAATCAAGCCAACCTTACCTACTTACTAATTTTTTATGGTGAGCACATTTGACTATAGTTAATAATAATGTCACATATTTCAAAATTACTAGAAGAGGCTTCTGGGGAAGACTGTACGCAGGATAGGGTCCTTTCCTAACCCCAGGACTCTCACCAGAAAACTTTGATGAAAAAGGCTTGATTGAATGAATGACAACAGCCTTATCAGAATTTGTCCCCAAGTGACCTCTCTGTTGCGTTTGTCAGCACTGAGCTTCACCATAACTGTTTACTATTTATTTATTTATTTATTTATTTTCTGAGACAGAGTTTCACTCTTGTTGCCCAGGCTGGAGTGCAGCAGCGTGATCTCAGCTCACTGCAACCTCTGCCTCCCAGGTTCAAGTGATTCTCCTGCCTCAGCCACCTAAGTAGCTGGGACTACAGGTGTGTGCCACCACGCCCAGCTAATTTTGTATTTTTAGTAGAGATGGGAGTTTCACCATGTTGGTCAGCCACTATTTACTGGTGCTGAGAAGTGACCTGGATGCAGTGCCCTGTGCCTGTAGTCCCAACTACTTGGGAGGCTGAGACAGGAGGATCATTTGAGCTTAGTCCACCTGGGCAACATATCCAGACCCCATCTTTTGAAAAATAATACATAAATGAATTTTTAAAAAATAACTTATGGCCCTGTCTAGCCCTTATTCTGATCCAGTCAACCCTCTCCACCTTCCAAATCTTTTACATCTGAAACTCAGGCAGTCATCAGCCCAATTCCCAGTATTCCTCTTCTCAGCATTCCCTTCAACCTCTTGTGCTAACCACAAACCCAGCTGCCCTGAACGACAGTGCCCCCAGACTCCCTCTCCAGTGCTGACCGTTTCTTCCCTCACATTCCACAGTCCACAGCCTTTAAAGGCAGGGTCTTCCTTACACCCCATTGACCCTCCAGACTCCCTAAAGCCCTCCAGCCCCTTCAAGGCTCCTGTCATCATACTCTGCCATCTGCACTTGCCCCTCCTCATTGCGGATCCCTGGGTGACTCATCCCCATTCTTTGAAGATGTAAACACCTGGCTCACTGTCTCCCTTTGAGGGTTAGGCACAGAGTAGGTGCCTCAATATTTGTTGAATGAAATCAGGTTGTACAGGGAAAAGAGAGGCTTGGAGGAATGGCAGGGCCAGGATTCAAGCAGATGTGGAAACTCGTTTGCCTCTTTTTTTTTTGAGACGGAGTCTTGCTCTGTCGCCCGGGCTGGAGTGCTGTGGCCGGATCTCAGCTCACCGCAAGCTCCGCCTCCCGGGTTTACGCCATTCTCCTGCCTCAGCCTCCCGAGTAGCTGGGACTACAGGCGCCCGCCACCTCGCCCGGCTAGTTTTTTTTTTTTTTTTGTATTTTTAGTAGAGACGGGGTTTCACCGTGTTAGCCAGGATGGTCTCGATCTCCTGACCTCGTGATCCGCCCGTCTCGGCCTCCCAAAGTGCTGGGATTACAGGCTTGAGCCACCGCGCCCGGCTCATTTGCCTCTTTACTTCTCCCTTGTCCTCATCACTCCTCTGGAGAAGTAGTAACCAATTTGATGGGTCAGGGTCAACAGCACCCACTAGGAATCACTGAGGGCTAAAAGGTCAGCAGAGGACTGGATATTTGATGATATTAAGGAATTACTGTTCATGTTTTTAGGTGTAATAATTTAAAAAATAGTCCTTATCTTTTAGAGAAAATGAATGAAGTTTTTTGTTTTGTTTTGTTTTGGTTTTTGTTTTTGAGATGGAGTTTCACTCTTGTTGCCCAGGCTGCAGTGCAGTGGTGTGATCTCGGCTCACTGAAACCTCCACCTCCCAGGTTCAAGCAATTCTCTTGCCTCAGCCTCCCAAGTAGCTGATATTACAGGCACCCGCCACCACTGGCTAATTTGTATTTTTAGTAGAGACGGGGTTTCACCATGTTGGGCAGGCTAGTCTTGAACTCTTGACCTCAGGTGATCCACCGGTGTCAGCCTCCCAAAGTGCTGAGATTACAGGCGTTGAGCCAGGGCGCCCAGCCTGAATGAAGTATTTATGGTTGGAGGGATACATGGTATCTGAGACTTGTTTGAATCAGTGGAGTAGGAGCATGAGACAAAGAAGAGATGGAACAATGTTGGCCGCCTGTTGATGCCTGTGGAAGGTGGGGGGCAGGAATATGGGAATTCATGATATTATCCTCTGTACTTGTAATATGCTTGACAATTTCCATTATAAAAAAGTAAACAAGAAAGTCAGCCCTGCGTGTAGCTCTCTTGGATCCGGCAATGCCACCTCTCTGGTGCTCTTTTCCTAATTCTGCTGTCTATGCAGACAACTTCCGAGTTCACCTGAGCTCTGAACTGGCTGTGGCTGGTGGAGGATTCTGGTCATCCTGGGGTCTCCAGCCTTACCAGGGCCCTTGATTCTGAGTATGGATGCCCATCCCATGTCACAGTCCACACTCTCAGAAGCTCTTTTTTTTTTTTTTGAGATGGAGTTTCACTCTTGTCACCCAGGCTGGAGTGCAATGCTGCGATCTTGGCTCACTGCAACCTCTGCCTCCTGAGTTCAAGTGATTCCCCTGCCCCAGCCTCCCGAGTAGCTGGGATTACAGGCATGCATCACCACGCCTGGCTAATTTGTGTATTTTTAGCAGAGACGCGGTTTCGCCATGTTAGCCAGGCTGGTCTCGAACTCCTGACCTCAGGTGATCCACCCGCCTCAGCTTCCCAAAGTGCTGGGATTACAGTCATGAGCTACTGCACTCAGCCAAGAAGCTACACTCTTTTTTGTATTTTTAGTAGAGACAAGGTTTCACTGTGTTAGCCAGGATGGTCTCGATCTCCTGATCTCGTGATCCACCCGCCTCGGCCTCCCAAAGTGCTAGGATTACAGGCGTGAGCCACCGCGCCCGGCTGAAGCTACACTCTTAAGCACTCTGCATGGAGTGTGGTGCAACAGATGCTGGGAACCTCACAGCCAGTGAGGTTCTACATGTAACGGAGGGACAACAGAGATATGGCAGGTGGAAGCAAATGAAAAGATTCCATCAGAGAGGGCTGCAGGGAAGGCAGTGTCTTACCTCATTCCTACACCAAGGCAATCCCTAGGTCCTACTGAGTTAAAATCCTATGTCTTGTCTCTGTCCCATCGCCTTATACTTCCAGCCTGGACTTCTGGCCTCTGACTAATCGCCTTAGGCAAAGATCTGGATCATCGCCTCTCTCATCACCTCTCTCCTTACTGTCTCAGCCAAAGATCTGGTTCAGGAGTCACCATCTCTTGCCCAAAGTGCAGCAACTCCCAACTAGGTTCTGTCCTGCCTTGCCCCCTCTCCTTCATTCTGCAGCCACAGTGATCCACTACATGCTAATGTAAGGCCTCAGACTCACCCATGGCTCCCTACTGCCTTCTAAATAAAGTGCAAACTCCTTCCATGGCATAGAAAGCCCATTACGATTTGGCCATCGCACATGTCTGTGGCTCTCACCCTCTGCATACAACTTTACATAAAGTTTACATAAAAGGCATTTGTAAAAGACCAAAGATATAAGAAAACATAGAAGCCAGGAGGCTGCTAAAAGCTGTGAGTGCAATCTGAAGTGGGTGGGGACAAAGCAGCAAGAAGGCACGTGAAGCATGGCAGGGATGGAAGATTTTTGGGGCCATGGTGATGGTGAGGCAGTTCTAGAACGTCCCAGACCCAGAATGAGCTTCTCGCTCCTGAACCATATCCCAGACAGCAGGAGGCCCAGGTGGAAGGCTGTTTCTAGCTTCCTATGAGATTTCCAAGTGCCTTGTATATCCTTGAAATAACTCCCAATCACTTGAGGTAGTTGGAATAAACCTGCTGTAGAGTGAATGCTTATGTCCTCCCCACGAATTCATATACTGAAACCTAACCCCCAATGTAATGGAATTTGGAGGTGGGGGCCTTTGGGGAGGTGATCAGGTCATGAGGGCAGCGTTCTCATGAATGGGATTAGTGCCCTTATAAGAGTCAGGGCCAGGCACAGTGACTCATGCCTGTAATCCCAGCACTTTGAGAGGCCAAGGCAGGAGGATCGCTTGAGGCCAGGAGTTCAAGACCAGCTTGGGCAACATAGCAAGACCTCATCTCTATAAAAAATAAAAAAAAATTAGCCAGGTGTGATGGCACACACCTGCAGTCTGCTACTAAGGAGGCTGAGGTGGGAGGATCACTTGAGCCCAGGGGCTTGTGACTGCAGTGAGCTATGATCACACCACTGCACTCCAGCTTGGGCAACAGAGTGAAACCCTGTCTCAAAAAGAAAAGAGAGAGACTCAGGAGAGCTGCCTTGCCTCTTCCATCATGCAGGGAAAGTGAGAAGACAGCTGTCTATGAACCACCTCGCCGGTGGGTCCTGACCAGATACTGATCTTCCCACACCTTCATCTTGCACTTCTCAGCCTCCAGGACTGTGGGAAATGAATGTCTGTTGTTTAAAAGCCACCCAGACTATGGTATTCTGTTATAGCAGTCTGAAGGGGCTAAGAACCAAAAAAGTCTGATACAATATAGATGGTACCTGAAGACATGGACAGGTATGTAAATCTCCCAGAGAACATGCAGAGTGAGAAGAGAAGGCTGGCTGAGATGGAGTCTTGGCTAGTGCTTTTTTTTTTTTTTTTTTTTTGAGACAGGGTCTTAGTGTCACTCAGACTGGAGTGCAGTGGCGCAATCATGGCTCACTGCAGCCTCGACTTCCTGGTCTCAAGTGATCATCCCACCTCAGTCTCCCAAGTAGCAGGGACTACATGCGCACACCAGCACTCCCATACAACTTTTCCTTTCTTTCTTTCTTTTTTTTTTTTTTGAGACAGAGTCTCACTATGTCACCAGGCTAGAGTGCAGTGGCGCGATCTCGGCTCACTGCAAGCTCCGCCTCTTGGGTTCAGGCCATTCTCCTGCCTCAGCGAGGATTACAGGCGCCCACCACCACACCTGGCTAACTTTTTGTGTTTTTAGTAGAGATGGGGTTTCACCGCGTTAGCCAGGATGGTCTCCATCCTTTGACCTTGTGATCCGCCCACCACGGCCTCCCAAAGTGCTGGGATTACAGGTGTGAGCCACTGCGCCTGACCTTTTTTTTTTTTTTTTTTAAGACAGTCTTGCTCAGTCACCCAGGCTGGAGTGCAGTGGTACGATCTCGGCTCACTGCAATCTCCGCTTCCCAGGTTCAAGCAATTCTCCTGTCTCAGTCTCCCAAGTAGCTGGGACTACAGTTGTCCGCCACCACGTCTGGCTAATTTTTGTATTTTTAGTACAGATGGAGCTTCACCATATTGGCCAGGCTGGTCTCAAACTCCTGACCTTAGGTGATCCACCCGCCTCGACCTCTCAAAGTGCTGGGATTATAGGCATGAGCCACCGTGCCCTGCTTCCTATTTTTCTTTCTTGAGACAGAGTCTCATTTTGTTGCCCAGGCTGGAGTGCAGTGGTGTGATCTCAGCTCACTGTAACCCCGGCCTCCTGGGTTCAAGCGATTCTTCTTCCTCAGCCTCCTGAGTTGATAGGATTACAGGCGCCCACCACCATGCCCGGCTAATTTTTGTATTTTTAGTAGACACAGGGTTTCCCCATATTGGCCAGGCTTGTCTTGAACTCCTGACCTCGGGTGATCCGCCCACCTTGGCCTCCCAAAGTGCTGGTATTACCGGCGTGTGCCACCGCACCCAGCCAATTTTTCCTATTTTTAGTAGAGGTGGGGTTTCACCACGTTGCCCAGGCTGCTCTGAAACTCCTGGGCTCAAGCAATACCCCTGTCTTGGCCTCCCAAAGTTCTGGGATGATAGGCATGAGCCACTGCGCCCAGCCATGATGAATTTTAAGGCGTAGATCAGAATCGATGATGCTGAGAAAGAGAATGTACGAGAATAGTGAGTGAAATAAAAGGAACATTGGAAATTACTGACTCAGAAGTTCAAAGAGGAGGGAGTGGCCAACACAAAAAGTGTTTCTGAGAGATCAGGAAAGATGATGTTGTGTCCACTGGAATTGGCCACCTTGAGGTGGTAACCTTGGTGGGAGCTGGGTCAGGTGTGAGGGGAGCCAGGCTGCGAGGGCTGAAGGGCCAAATGGGAGTGCAGTGCAGAGTCCCCTCTGTGGCTTCAGTTTCTTCACTGGAGGAGGGAGGAGCTTTTGGGGGCATGGAAGGCTCTGGAATAGTGGAGGGGGATGATGGAGAAGGATAGGTAAGAAGACTGACAAGCAGGAATGAGGGCTGAGACCAGAGCCCCCAGACTTACAGAAATAGGAATCTGCACAGATGGGAGGTTCCCTCCAACAACCTCCCATCACCCAGATGTAGCAGCAGAGAAGCTGTTGAAGCACTGGCCCAAGATTTCCAGGTTTCAGGCTGGGATCAGTGGAAGGCTGGTGGTCAAGGCGGAAGTGTGGCAAGAGAGTTCAGATTTTTCACATAGGGTCTTGGCTAGGGAGGGAGAAATGCCAGAAGAGGCTGGCTGACAGGCTGGAGACCTGTAATGTACCCTATATACAGATGCTTGGGAAGCAATTCTGGGTATGAAGAGCTTCAGTGCTTAGCTGTGGGGAAGGGTGGAAGAGATATGAGATGTCCTGAGACCCAGAGGCCGTGTTTAGTTGTGGGTTTTTTGAGGGGCTGTGGCGTCCTCTAGGGGAAGGCAGGAACTGCAGTAGAGAGGATGGCTGAGCTGGTGCTAGACTAGTGTTCCTGGCTGGGGAATGCAGCGAGGGGGAGGGAGGTACAGGACCAGGGCAGGGAGAGTCCCCTGGAAGGAAAGTTCAGGGAGAAGGCCCTGGGTTCAGTGGGAGGCTGTGGAGAGGGCACGTAGGATCCTCGGTGTCAGGACCTTCTGGGGAGTTCTGGGCAGCCAGACCAGCCACTGGCTCCTCCCTTTACTACTCATCTATGCACCTCCCCATCATCCCCACCCAGGGATTGCCCCCACACCCAGCCCCGAACCTCTTTGATGGCTGCCATGCGAACGGTCTCATAGTAGTGCAGGGGTGCGTTGGGTGTGCTCATGTCATAGCCAAATCCTGCAACTGCCACCTCGTCACAGCCGTGTAGTGCCATGGTCACTGCCACACTGCCAAGAGTAGGGATGTTCTGGAAGATGGGGGCAGGGGAGAGAGAAGGTGTGCAGAGTTCAGCTGGAGGGCTGGGACAGCTGAGACTTCAGCCAGGCTCCCTAGAGCTAGCCTCCACGCCCAAGGACTGAGCCCTCTTTCCCAGAAAGCTATTTTGCAGAAACACTGCCCCACCCACCACCCACCCTTCCTTCCAAGGCACTTCTGACCCAGCTCTCTTCCTCCCTCTCCCAGGGCCCAGATATCTCACCCCCCGGCCCATGAGGCCATTGTTGAAGGGCAGGCCAATGAGGGTGAAGGCGGCCTCCTGGATGAAATATGGGTTGAGGATTCGAATCTCAGGGGGCTCCTTGGGCACTCGAGTGGCCACAGATTTCCAGAAGCCATCCGATGCACTCTGTGGACACAGCAAAAGTGGGCCTGAACGAGGCACACAGCTAGGGATGAGCCTAGGGGAGTGGCAGGGACCCCCAAGTAGGGACAGTGAGGCGGAAGCACAAGGCATTTAATGGGGAACCCAGGGCCTGTGGTGTAGGAAGCCCATCTGTGTTGGGGGAAATGGGGTGTGTGACAGGGACAAGGGGAATGATGGTGAAGAGACTATGTGGTGGTGCTCCAGTGTGTAACAGAGGAGGATATGAAGGGGCTTGTGGGGCAGGCACAGGACATGGGATGCTGTGGGTGTGCTGCTGTGGCCTGAGGGGGCTCCTGGGCCAATGAGAAGACCCAGCAGCGCAGCCGCCCTGCTCCCTATCTGCAGCAGCTGAGGGACTGGGAGGAGCCTGCCCTCTCTCCTGTCTGCCCTCCTGTGCTCCCACTTCCCTTGCTGCTGTCTCTCCTGGCTCTCTCCATCGACTGTTCTAGAGTGCACCTGAAAAATGCAGACAGAGCGTGAGCAAGTAGAGCACAGCAGACCAACACTGCTGTTGACTAGAGTCGGGTGACTGGGCAACAAGCTCTCCAAGCCTGTTTCTTTAACCATAAAACAGGATCATTCTTACCTGAGGATCTCTGCACTGTACTAGAAAGGCATCACCTCTGAAATCCGACATCCCAGTGTCCATTCTGGGGCACAGCTTCCCCTCCTTCCAAGTCTCTCTCTTCCTCCCTCTCCATGACACAGAGGCCTTTAGCTCCCCAGCCCTGACTCACTGTTCAGTGCATCCACCCATCCTTGTCTGGACCCTGAAGTATAACTCTTGCGAGCTGCCGCAGTCCTCTGCCCCTTGTCCTTCTATTGCCCTAGTCTAGGGAAATCCCGAACTTGTGATCAACCCATACATCCTCTTTTTCTCCCTTCACAACTGGGCTCCTGAGCACCACTGGAGAAGTCACAAACCAACCCTGCAGGCTGGAGGCACTGCCAAACCACAGGCTCCAAACGAACTGTTATTTGCACAGAAAACCTAGAAGAATCAGTCGAGGGCAGTGGCTCACACGTGTAATCCCAGCGCAGGGGGATCACCTAAGGTCAGGAGTTCAAGACCAGCCTGGCCAACATGGCAAAAGCCCATCTCTACTAAAAATACAAAAAATTAGCCAGGCGCGGTGTCAGGTGCCTGTAATCTCAGCTACTTGGGAGGCTGAGGCAGAATTGCTTGAACCTGGGAGGTGCAAGGTGCAGTGAGCCGACATTGTACCACTGCACTCTAGCCTGGATGACAGAGCGAGACTCTGTCCAAAAAAACAAAAAAAGAAGGAAAGAGAGAAAGAAAGCCTAGAAGAATCAACTAAACTTAGAATGGATAAAATAATTTACTGCAGCAATAGGAAACAGTCATCAGATATAACAAAAAGATCTTGTTTGCAATCGTAACACAAAAGTCAACTATTGAGCAATAAACATAAGAAATATGTGAGAACTATAGGAGGAAAACTATAATCCTTTACTGATATAAAAAGATGACTTAAAAAATGGGAAAGACAAAATCATATTCCTGGATGGGAAGGCTCCAATGCCAGCTCCTCCCAGATTAATGTACAGGTTTAACATAATTCTAAGAAAAAAATCTCAGTAGGATGTTTTGAGATTTATCAAATGGATTCTAAAAACCCATCCAAAAGATTTATCAGGTAAACATAACACCCTCAAATTAAAAATTAGGTATTACAGTATATTATGGGTTTGCACTTATTACAACGATAGATATATATGATTCAAAACCAGGAACAGTGAAACAGGATCGCCTAGAGGCAGGTCAACACAGGTATAGGTTATAGAAACAAATGAGATTGGAAAATTTTCCATTTCAGAAGAAGATCTATTTACTTTCTCTCCTCACACCATACACAAAGTAAGTAAATGTTTAAAAAGCAAAAAAAGGGAAATTTCGGCTGGGCGTGGTGGCTCATGCCTGTAATCCTAGCCCTTTGGGAGGCTGAGGCAGGCGGATTGCTTGAGCCCAGGAGTTAAAGAACAGCTTGGGCAACATGGAGAAACCCATCTCTATAGAAAATACAAAAATGAGCAGAGCATGGTGGCGTGTGCCTGTAGTCCCACACCATCAGAGGCTGAAGTGGGAGGACACTGGAGCCCTGGAGGCGGCAGTGGCAGGGAATCATCATCACACCACTGCCCACTCCAGCCTGGGTGACAGAGTGAGACCCTGTCTAAAAAAAAAAAGAGAAAGAAAAAAATTTGGATGTGTATTTTATCACTGAATTATCTATACATTAATGCAATGGAAGAAATAAAGAAAAAGACATATTTTGACTTTATAAACATTTTTAAGTGCTTTGGCACATCAAAAACATATGCAAAATAAGGTTGGGTGCAGTGGCTGAAGCCTGTAATTCCAGCACTTTGGGAGGCCGGGCGCAGATCACTTGAGGTCAGGCGTTCGAGACCAGTCTGGCCAACACCATGAAACCCTGTCTCTACCAAAAAACACAAAAATTAGCTAGGTGTGGTGGTGGGCGCCTGTAGTCTCAGCTACTTGGGGAGGCTGAGGTGGGGGGATCGCTTGAACCTGGGGACGGAGGTTGCAGTGGGCTGAGATGGCACCACTGTACTCCAGTGTGAATGACAGAGTGAGACTCTGTTTCAAAAAAAAAAAAAAAAGATAGTATAGAGAGGGAAGCAAAAAAGTGGTAAAAATTTTGTCACAAATAGTAAGAAATGCATATTTTGAAACCTCATGAAGAATCAATGAGGCCCCATAAAAATGGGTAAAGCACATAAACAAAAGGTTAATAAAGCATGGAAAACTTTAACTCACTAATGACAAAGAGATGCACATTAAAATAACAAGTTATTATTTTTTTAACGACTAAAATCTGTTTATGTGTATATTTGTGTATCTATATCTTGGTGCGGGTGGTAGTCTGCTGAGGGAAAATTCTCCTGGACTGTTACAGGAATAAATCTGGCACAGCCTTTCTAAAACACAATCTGTGTGTTAAAGGCCTCAAAGCTGTCTGTATCTTATGACCTCAAAATTTTCCTTCTAAAAATAATCAAAATGAAGACCTTTGTAAAAAGCTCTTTATTATAGTATTACTTACAAAAGTGAAAAAAACAGAAAAAAATCCAAAAGTTTACAACAGAAGTTTCATTAAATGATACATTTATGTAAAAGAATGTCATAGTTATCAAAATGGTATCTTCTAATAGCATTTTGGAATTTTGGGCCAGGTGCGGTGGCTGGCTCATGCCTGTAATCCCAGCACTTTAGCAGGCTGAAGTGGGAGGATTACTTGAGCCCAGGAATTCAATACCAACCTGGGCAGTACAGTGAGACAGCGTCTTTACAAGAAATAGAATAATTAGCTGGGCATGCGGCTGTGGTCCCAGCCACCTGGGAGGCTGAAGTGGGAGGATCACTTGAGTTCAGGAATTCTAGGCTGCAGCGAGCCGTGATTGAGCCACTGCACTCTAGCCTGGGTGAAAGAGAAAGGCCCTGTCTCAAAAAAAAAAGGAATTTTGTCTTATGGATGTACCATAATGTATGTAACCAACACTGTTGTTGGATGTCTAAATTGTTTCTAGTTTCCCCAGACCTCTTCCTTCTCCTTGTTCCCTATCCTCTACTGTCCCTCCAGTCTTCCAAACCAGCAACCTGGGAATTGACTTGAGATTCTCCTACACCTTTCCAGTCCATTTCATCTTGTGCTGCTGGTCATCAAGTTCTTTTGAGTCTATCTACTTAGAACCCTACATATCCATCCCTTGATCCCAAACCCACTGCCACCACTTCCAGGGCAGGTCTTATCATCTTTCATCTGGACTATCCTAATGACTGGCCATTTACATTGTCTGTCTTTTTGACTGCTAAACACCCCAAAGCCCAGTAGAGCAACTGAAACATAAAACTGAAACCTAAATGGTACACAACACATAACTGTAAAATTCTATTCACTTATTCAATGAGCATTAATGAGTGCCTATGATGGGCTGCCTCTGCCTCCCAAACCACTTTTTCTTTCTTTCTTTCTTTTTGAGACACAGTCTCGCTCTGCTGCCCAGGCTGGAGTGCAGTGGCATGATCTCGGCTCACTTCAACCTCCATCTCCCGGGTTCAAGCAATTCTCCTGCCTCAGCCTCCTGAGTACCTGGGATTACAGGTGCATGCCACCATGCCCAGCTAATTTTTGTATTTTTAGTAGAGATGGGGTTTCACCATGTTGGCCAGGCTGGTCTTGAACTTCTGACTTCAGGTGATCTGCCCACCTCAGCCTCCCAAAGTGTTGGGATTACAGGCGTGAGCCACTGCGCCTGGCCTCTCAGACCACTTCCTCTCTGCCAGAATGATTTTCTATGTACAAATCAGATCACATCACCACTGCCTACAGAAGAGCTGAGCCTTTAGCCAGTAACCCATCTGTCACTTGTTTCAGTCTCTGTCCGTCTGAAGTCCCCACTTGCTAATTCATGCCCCACACTTTTGCTGGTGCTGCTCCTTGTCTCTAATGTCCTTCCCACCTCTATCCACATGACCCATCCATTTTCTAAGACTCAGCAGCTGCTTCTCCTTTATGTCTTTCCTGACCCCCTCCACCCCAAGGCAGAACTGACATCTAACCTTCAAAAGGTGGTAAAATATGGAGTTCAGATCCTTGGTCCTAGGATTTAACTTCAGCTCTGCTCACTCACCATGTGCAGATCCTGGGCAAGGAATGTACCATTTCCTTATGGACAAACGAAGGACACCATGACTATTTAGCTTACAAACTATTGCAAGAATTAAATGAGCCAATCCAGGCTGAGTGCACACTAGCCCCACAGGGCAGGGGCTCACATCTGATTCACCTCTGTAGCCCAGGGCCTGGTCCAGCACAGGCAACAAAGAGGCATCAGTGATGGTTACTAAAGGAGATCTGATCTCCACCCAGGGCCCCAGTGACCAGCAGCTCTTCAGCCTCTTCTGCTGCTGCTCCTTTGGTGGACTGTCTCTGTTCCAGCCACTCCCTCCTCATGGCTCCCACCTCTGTGGCAACATCTCTTTCTCTGGCAAACTGTCTTCCAAAGGTCAGTTCAAAAGATGGGCCCTTGCAGCAAACTTCGGTTTCAGCCCGTCAGGCTGAGCAAGCCGACCCCAGTTTTTCCTCCTCCTGTCTCCAGAAGTGGGGTGTGTGTAAGGGAGGGAAAGGGAGGGATGCTGGGAGACAGTAGGAAAGGGAAGGGTAGAGAAATAGTCAAGACCTTAGGCATAGCTGAGGGGAAGTCCCTCTTGGGTGGGCCAGATGTGGACTGACAGGAACGGCAGGTGCCAGCCTGTGCCAAGCACCGCACAGCCCCTGTCCCTTCTCCAGGCCTAGCAGGCCCCAACAGCTTCTCACCTGGGGTTCCTGCCCGTGCCTGCCCCGCACACACCTGAAGAGGAGGGAGAAAGCACAGGGGCTGCTCGGGAGGAGCAGGGGGAACCAGGATTGGGCACAGCTGGGGGCGGGTGTGAGAAGGCTCCAGGCTGGCTTCACAAGGGTTACTTTATTATCTCTTTAACTTTCACCCACTTCACAGGTACAGGCCCCAAGATGAAACATGTTCAAGGTCAAGCAGCCTGCAGGTGGCTGCAAGTGGATTGAAACCCGAGTGTCCTGACTCCAAAACGGCATTCTTTCCGCCATATCATTTATATCATCGCTGCAGTTCCCACCTCTGGAAGTCTGAGGGGTTAGGGGTCAAAGATAAAGGAGACCTCCCCTCTCTCCTCTAAGAGCACTAAGGGAGCTCTCAGGAGTCTCTCTGGTGCCCAGGTCCCATTTTTCAGAGGGTACTAAGGCCCAGAGAGGTGAGGGGACTTGTTAGGGTACACGCACAGCTGGCGAGAATCTGCGCTGCGTTTGACTTCACAACCTGGTTTTCTGCACATGAGATGCCCTCTCTGAAACAATCCCTCTTAGTCTGTTCCATATGCTGTAAGTCCTGGATTTAAACCACTATCTCCAACGGTAGTAAATTTGATTAACTTAATCCCCTTGGCAATCTGATGGGGAGGGGAAAGCTGCCACCTCTCTTCTCATCTTTACTCTTTCCTGGGAGGAGAAATGCCGGATGTGACTGCTTAGATTTGAGGATACTGAGTGTGTCACGATTACTGGTGTGAGATGAAAATTCTCTCCCACACAGGCAGCCCTTCCTGACTTGCTGCCTCTGCGTGGCAGTGAGTGAGCTGGGCAGGCCTCCTCCTTGGAGCAGGCCACCTCTGCCTCTGCCCTTCCTGGCTCACTGCGCTGAGGTCTTACTGCCCTAGGTTCTTACTCCGCCACCAGCAGCTGAGAGTCATATTAGGACTCTGGGGGAAGGAGCCCTGTTTTAGGTCACAAATCCCAGGGAGCCCTGCACTGGAGAACTGGGAGCCCAACACAGCACCAGTCCAGTGCTCCTTTTATTCTTTCTCATCTGCCACTGTCCTGGTGTAGTTTCCTCAGAGATTCTGGGGAAAGGAGAAACAGTAAGACTAAGACATGGTTTGGGCATTTCCGTGTTTCCCCAGCCACAAAAACATCAAGTACCAACAAAACTTCAGCCTGTTTCCTAAAAAAAAAAGCTGTAACTCCTCTTCTCAGAAACACGTACACAGGCACATACACAGAACGTCTGTGTACCACTGCAGAGGCTTTGGAGTGTGAAAAGCAGAGGCTCAATTCCAGCTCCACATCTCTGTGACCCGGGGCACATTGTGTCCTCTCTTTACACCTCAAGTTCCTTGTGCATACAACAGGGCTGATAAGACCTACTTCCCAGATAGCTGTAAGGATTAGAGATGCTGTGCATTTTATAGCATCTGGCACAGGGTCTGGTATATAGCAAGCTCAATAAATCTTACTTATTATGATTATAGTGAGTGTCACAGACACCAGGAGAGTGAAGCGGAGGGTGTGGTCAGCAACGTCAGCCACCAGAGAGGCCAGGACACATCCGCACCTGCACACGTGCATGCGTTTGAATGGGAGAGCCAGCCTTCCCCCTGGCTCCCCATGGGGAGGTCTGCCTGCTGCTGGAGACACTGCCAGGCCTGCTGCCAGCACACAGTCCTATTCCACAAGGCCTGTGCCTGCAAGTGTCCACATCTGGCCCAAGGCCTCTCACATCTCATTTCCCCAATCCACAGGACACAACAGAGGCCTATAAGGCCAGCCAGTGCTGCTGGTCTGGCATGGTCCAGCTTCTCCTCAAGGCCAGCTATGGGCTGCATTCCTTGTTGAATCCCTCCTCCTTCAGGAATGCCCCGGCCTCAGTCAAGTCTGGACCCAGCTCCTCTGTGTGGAGCTGCCAGACTCCTGCTGATGCAACCTGTTCCGCTCTTGTCAGAACATCCAGGAGCAATGGGGAAAACATCTGGGAAGGAAGCACTTTCCCCACCAGGCTCCTGAGAGAATGTTTCCTGGTGTGCTCACAGGTCTGGGAGTAGAGATTAACCGTGGTAGGCTTTCACAGCAAGAGTAGGCAGATATGTCCACGCCTATGCTCCCTGCTGCTACTGCCTTAGGGTGGGCCACCAACTCTCCTGGGGTCACTCTAACAGCCATCAGCTCTCTCTGACTCCCTCTTGCTTTCCCTTCAGTTCATTCACATCCCTGCACAAATCTGATCTTGACACTCTTGGGCTTAAAATCTTCAGTGGCTTTCCACTGCCCACTGCAACAGCTTGCGTTGACAATTAGAGTGCAGGTCTGATTGTGAACCCTCACACCCCCAACTATAACTCTGTGTCCCGAAGCAAGTTCTTTACCCTTCAAAGTCTCATTACCCTGTCCTATGCAGTAATACCAGCTCTCCTTTATAGTGTTTTTGTGTTATGACAGTTTAAAGTCATGCATATGTTTGGCACAAAGTCAGCTCTTGTTAGCTTCTGCTATTATTGGTCCTCAGGATAAGGTCCAGGCTCCTTGATGAGACTTTGGCTTTTAAGACCCTTCACCATCTGTCCCCTGCTCACCTAGCTTCATCTCCAGCCACTGCCACCATATCCATGTAGGTCCACTCCTAACATTGTTGGGCCAAGGACAAAACTACAAATGGGTGTATTATACACATATCACGTGTCTAAAATTTAATTTTAAATATCTCAAAGTTATGAGGCAAGTTATCAAGATGTTAAATATATTCTAGCACCCTGCAAGGCTGAGGTGGGCAGATCACTTGAACTGAGGAGTTGGAGACCAGCCTGGGCAATATGGTGAAACTCTGTCTCCGCAAAAAAAATACAAAAATTAGCCAGTCATGGTGGCGCACACCTGTAGTCCCCAGCTACTTGGGAGGCTGAGGTGGGAGGATGGCAGGGGCCCAGAAGGCGGAGGCTGCAGTGAGCCAAGATCGCACCACTGCGCTCCAGCCTGGGTGATATAGCCAGACCTTGTTTAAAAAAGAAAGAAAGAAAAAAAAAATATATATATATATATATATATGTGTGTGTGTGTGTGTTATATATATCCTTCCTTGAAAAATGTCCTAGGACAGGTTTGAGTTTAGAATCCTGAGCCTGGGGATCTGTTGTGCGGGACCATGGTGGTCCAGCCCAACTCCCACCCGTGGTCCCATCCCATACCATAAGAAGTCTTGTGCAAAACCCCTCTCTAAAAAAAAAAAAAAAAGAAATATTAGTCAGGTGTAGTGGTGAGGACCTATAATCCCAGCTACTAGGATGACTGAGGTGGGAGGATTACCAGAGCCCAGGGAGGTCAAGGCTGCAGTGAGCCGAGATCGTGCGACTTCAGCCTGGGCAACAGAGTAAGACCCTGTCTCAAAAAAAAAAGTCTGTGCATGTGTGTAGACTCCTCCTCACTCCACACATCCAAGCTCTGCTCACAGCCTCTGCAGATACCCTCCGTGGGCTTAGGGTATGCAAAGAGAGAGTTATATTCTGCCCTCAAGAAGATGGAAGTGGACTTGGACTTGGCACTGTTAGGGCAAGAAATTCTGAGGTCTCCATTACCTGATAGTGGTATCTCAAGGCAGATGGGCCTGGGGTGGCCACATCCCTCTTGGCTCTGTATATTCCTCTTTACTCCATGGCAAAGGCTGTGGTCAGAGGAGGGCCACAGTAGGGCCTAGGGCAGATGCCTCTCTCAGGTCAAGGGCAGTATCATGCCCATGCCACACTCGTTATACTGAATTATTTTTAATTCACTAAATACACCATGCTCTTTGCCAACGTTGTTCTCTATGCCCAAAATATGCATGTTCATCGGTATCCTGAAGGCCAAGAAACAAGGTGGCAGGACCCTCCTGATCAGGTGGCATCTGTACCCTTGGGCCCAGGCCCTGTTGCTCTCACCGACACGCTCACTCCTCGTCCTGTGGTTGGGGTTCTGCCCAGCGGGCAGGCAATATTTCTTGTGCTCATTCTCACTTCTCAGAAGGCAAATGTCATTGCAGATGAGCACAGTGTGTCACTGGTGTCCTGTGCATTGTCCTACTAGTTCTTACACCAGAATAACAGGGAGCTATGCAGGGAGGCTTTCACGATTTCCATTTTATAGAAGAGGAAAATGAAACTCAAAGATGTGGCAGAAGAAGAGATTTGTTTTCAGTTCCTAACACTGAGGCCAGTGCTTTACCTGCTGATCCTACCTGCACTGAAGGTTTGGGGATAGCAGCTGTGCTGGCTGGTCCAGGTGCCCACACCCTCGGCAGGACTGCTGTGCTACTGCTTTATACTCCATCATGTAGTGAGACCATAACTCACATTAAAAAAAAAAAAAACCCTTAGGTAATATTTGGGTTTGGCTATTATAAATAACACTACAAAATATAAAGTAACACTACAATAAAAATCTTTGTGCACTGACTTTTCTTTCCTCTGGGTGATCGCTCTCGGTACCAAGTTCCATTTCCTTTCCAAAAAGCTGGTCCCTATTTGTACTCTGACCAGTAGCCTTTGATATACCTGTCATTGCACTCATGCAGCATCATGTAGGATAATTTAACACATTATTTGAAAACATGGTAGGTGATAAATGGCAGCCTGTTTCCTTTACATGAATTTCTCTGACTGCTAGGAAGGTTAAACATATTTCTGTTGTTTACTAGTTATCTTTCTTTCTGTGTGATCTGTTCAGTTTCCTGTCCATTATCTGCTGGGATTCTAATGGCTTTCTTGTTAACTTTCATAATAACCCTTTGCCTGCCATATGTTCTAAATATGTTTTTTCAAAGTTGTGTGGCAGTCTTTTTGTGTTAACTTGAAATTCTAATATGTTATCAAATTTGATTTCTTCTAGCACTTCTGTGTCTTGAAAGTTCTTTCCCTCCAGGGATTTGATTTCTATCCTTACTTTAAACTTCCCTTTGGTTATATTTTTATATTTCACTTTTTAGTCCATTTGGAATTTTGATGTATGCTACGAGGAGAGGGTCAGAAAACTTTTTGAAAGCTATATTTGGAAAAAAAGCGATGAACAAAAAGAAGAGCCAGCTTGGGGCGGTCCGTGTGATGCCAACAGGCAACTGAAAGGCAGAGTGCCAGGGACTGTTCAGTTCTTATTTCTTTATCAAGGAGAATGATCTCGGAACTGCATAAAGAAGATCAAATATGGCTAAGAGGAAAGAGATGCCCCGGAGAGGCAAGAAGAGAGCAAAAGGATGCGAGGGTCTGAACCTAAAAGAAAGACCTTCCAGGGCAATGAAAGGAGGCAGCCTCGCTGAGAGGAAAGAGCCTGACTGAGAGGCAGAGTTTGGAGTTAGAATCCCGACTCTCCTCGAAGGTACTGCTGCACTCTGGGCCTCAGTTTCCACATGTGCTTATTCTCTTATGTATAGCAACTATGCCTCAAACACGCTGGAGGTGATGGCCTTACAGAGATCAACAGGACAGCCGCTGCCCTCCTGGCGCTTATAAGAGGGGCATCTCATACATCCATGGGCAGGTGAACGGGTAGAACACGGAGGCACGAAACAGGCCAGAGTGGAGAGGACATGCTGGGTGCTAAAAAGTGGCAAGGGTCGGGCGCAGTGGTTCACACCTGTAATCCCAGCACTTTGGGACGCCAAGGCAGGCAGATCACCTGAGGTCAGGAGTTTGAGAGCAACCTGGCCAACATGACAAAACCCCATCTCTACTGAAAATACAAAAATTAGCCAGGTGTGGTGGTGGGCACCTGTAGTCTCAGCTACTTGGGAGGCAGAGGCAGGAGAATGGCTTGAACCTGGAGGGGGTGGCAGAGGTTTCAGCGAGCCGAGATCACGCCACTGCACTCCTGCCTGGGTGACAGAGCGAGACTCCATTTCAAAAAAAAAGAGTGGCAAGGAGAAGGGAAGGCTTGGAAGGGGCCAGATCATGGAGTTCTGTGCTGTGGAGTTGAAACTGAGTTCAGGTTGAGTCTGCTGGATTTAGAATCAAGGTCACTGCCAGGTGAGAGTGGTTTTGGAAGGCAGGATGGAGAGGTGGAGAAACAGACGGCAAACAGGTAGACCCTGGGACAGGCGATGACTTTTCCCAGAAACTTGAAAGAGAAGAGAGGTGAATATAAGCTAAAGAGAGGGCTTTTATTTTTAAGGTGAAAGAGACCCAAATACATTCATAGATGTGAGAGGAGGACCCGGCAAAGAGGTGAGAAAGGAGACAAAGGAAAGAAGACAGTCCTGAGAAGGTGAAGGGAGATGGCATCCAGGACAGGAGAGAACTGACCATGAAAGGCAGAGGCACAGGAGGGATGGTAGAGGAGGAAGCAGGGATGAATGGGGATGCAGGTATGTTTGTGGATGGGAAGCAGGAAGCTGAGAGTTTTTGGCTAGTGACAACCTTTATTTTCCCTGTGCAGCTGGACACGCAATTTCTTTGGAATAGGATGGAGGTACAGCGGAATTGAAGATGATGAGGGTAAAGATCTGAGACGATCAAGGACCAGGGACAGGACACAGGAATGGGAAGGAGCACTGAGATGTTACTAAGGTAACACCATGTGTTACTACCTTGGCTGTAGCTTCTCTCCCTTGGGTGACATTCAGTCCCTGGTACTGGACTGGCTGGATGTGAAGGAAAGCACTGGGAAAGGGAGCTGTTGGGTGAGTGAGACTGTGCTTGAAGAATGGGACTCCATGTGATATTAGTGATTGCTTTGGATTTGCTGAATCAATGAATAAATGGGAGGTGTTATAGCACAGTGGTTAAAGTGAGTCACCTTCGGTCCAAAATGCGGCCCTACCGCTGACTACTACTCATAGTACCTGCCTTGTAGGGTTGTGGAGATGGCCGGCTGAGATGATGCATATAAACCACATCGTCCAGGGCCTGTATAGAGAAGAGTTCAGTAAACGGTAGTTCTTACCATTCTCACAGACCACGGCAGATAGGAGCTGACTGATAGAGGATTCTAACCAGGAAGGTATGTGGTCAGATTTATTTCTTAGGAAGATCCCTAAGGCAGTGAGATCTGAGTTTGAATTAGGCTTTACCACTTGTGTGACCTTACACAAGTAATACATCCTCTCTGTACCCTAGTTTCTTAATCTCTAGCATGGGGATAATAACAGTACCTAACCATAGGGTCATTATGAGAACTGAATGAATTCAAGGAAAGCTGATAAACTGAAGAGCTTAATAAGTGACAGCTAGGCCGGGCGCGGTGGCTCAAGCCTGTAATCCCAGCACTTTGGGAGGCCGAGACGGGCGGATCACGAGGTCAGGAGATCGAGACCAGCCTGGCTAACACGGTGAAACCCCGTCTCTACTAAAAAGTACAAAAAACTAGCCGGGCGAGGTGGCGGCGCCTGTAGTCTCAGCTACTCGGGAGGCTGAGGCAGGAGAATGGTGTAAACCCGGGAGGCGGAGCTCGCAGTGAGCTGAGATCCGGCCACTGCACTCCAGCCCAGGCGACAGAGCGAGACTCTGTCTCAAAAAAAAAAAAAAAAAAAAAGTGACAGCTATGATGACAATGATAGTGATGACAGAAGGAAGAGGAGAACAAAGGGAAGGAAAAGAAGCAGGAAGAGGAACAGGAGGAGGAGCAAGAGTCGTGGGAAGAGGAGCAGCAGGAGGAGGAAGAGTGGTTGGAAGAGGAACAGGAGGAGGAGAAGAGTGGTGGGAAGAGGAAGAGGAGGAGGGGGAGGAAAAGTGGTGGGAAGAGGGGCAGGAGGAGGAGGGGGAGGAAGAGTGGCAGGAAGGGGAACAGGAAGAGGGGGAGGAAGAGTGGCAGGAAGGGGAGCAGGAGGAGGGGGAGGAAGAGTGGCGGGAAGAGGAGCAGGAGGAGGGAGAGAAGAGTGGCAGAAAGAGGAGGAAGAGTGGTGGGAAGAGGAGCAGGAAGGGGAGGAAGAGTGGTATAAAGACGAGCAGGAGGAGGGAGAGGGAGAGTGGCAGGAATAGGAGCAGGAGGAGGGGAAAGTGGCAGGAAGAGGAACAGGAGGTGGGGGAGGAAGAGTGGCAGGAAGAGGAGCAGGAGGAGGGGAAGGGAGAGTGGCGGGAAGAGGAGCAGGAGGGGGAGGGGGAGGAGGAGTGGTGGGAAGGGGAGCAGGAGGAGGAGAATGACCATGGTAATAATTATGAGGCAGTGACCAAGAGCTTACGGAAGACAGTGAGGAAGAGGAGCTGAGGGAGTTCCCATTCTTGAGCATTTTTATCTGAAGGCAGAGGAGTAGTGGTGGAGAATCCTCGAAGAGCTGGTCTCAGAGGCTGGGTGAGAAGCCTGGGCTGGGTGGTGAATGCTGGCTAGGCAACAGGAGGTCTGCACTGAGTCTCCCAGGACAGAGTCCACACTAAGGCTCTGCATCCCTCTCAGGCTGGTGGAAGTGCAGGGACCAGGTGAAGGTGCAGATGGACATCATTCAATCCCCATTTGGGCCTGGTCCAATAAGAGGCCTTACATTCGGGGATGTGGCGGCCCCTTCTGCCCTATGGATTAGTCCAGCCCTGCTGCCTTTCACTAGGAGGCTCCTTGTCTCTCCCTCCTCTAGGCCTGGCCTCTGACCTCTGCTTCTGGGTCACCTCCTAGGTCAAGCCCTACAGCCTGAAAGAAAAATGCTTCGCTCCCTGGGATAATTGGGCTTTTCTAACAGCAAAATCACCACCAGCGATAAAAAATAAACAAATAAATAACATTACTATTTGCTATAGACTGAGAACTAAGTTCTCTATGCTAGATGCTTCTAGATTTCATCTTTTTTTTTTTCTTTTTTTCTTTTTTTGAGATGGAGTCTCACTCTGTCGCCCAGGCTGGAGTGCAGTCACTGGATTTCAGCTCACTGCAAGCTCCACCTCCTGGGTTCACGCCATTCTCCTGCCTCAGCCTCCCGAGTAGCTGGGACTACAGGCGCCCACCACCACACCTGGCTAGTTTTTCGTATTTTTAGTAGAGATGGGGTTTCACCGTGTTAGCCAGGATGGTCTCGATCTCCTGACCTCGTCATCCACCCATCTCGGCCTCCCAAAATGCTGGGATTACAGGCTTGAGCCAACGCGCCCAGCTAGATTTCATCTTATCTAATTTTAAAAATAACCCTGAAAGATGCACAGCACTCCTCATCTACTGTATTAATGACACTAAATCTGAGGAGGTTAGATTTAGTGCCTAAGGTAGCCCACTAGTAAGTGAGGGTCTAAACTTAAACCCACATCTGTGTAACTCCAAGGCCTAAGCCACTTTCCCCTCTTAAGCCATGTTGTCTCTCTAAAATCAGGGACTCAGTCTCCCTGTGCTTGAATGTGGGGCCCTGGCTGGCCTCTTAGATCCTGCCCTCCTCCCTCTCTTCCCAGGGACTGAAGTACAGCTGGAGGGTAAGTGCTGTGTCAAGGCTGTCCAGGGACCCACTCCCAGCCCTATCCTCTCCCCACTGCTAGGCTGGGACCACCCCACACCCACCCAGCCTAGGCCCCAGGGCCTCAATGAATTGATGACCAGTCAGAGATGCTCAGCAGCGAGGCTGGCTTTCCGGTTTTAGGAGTGGGGAGGAGGAAGAGGAGGCAGCAAAGTGGGTTGGGAGGCAGTTCCCAGGGGCTTCTGTGGCCTGCTGAGGTGCAGTGGGTGAGACTGGCCAAGGCAGGAGGGCAGGGCCTGAGGGATGGGGATGGGAGGCTCTGCCTCTCACCTGTCCTGTCCTCTCCAGACCCCAGGCCTTCGCCCTCTGGACAGTGGATGGGGTGTCTCCAGCCTTCATCCAACACCAGGAAGAGGATGCACAGGCCACAGCATTGAAGGTATTAGGCAGCATGCTCTGACACACCACCCTCATTGTGCCATGCTTGATCCACACAGCACACCTCCAGTTTCCTGAAGAGAGCATGGTCTCTTGGGTCTACACATGCTGTTCCCTTTGCTTCTAATGCCTTTTGCCCACTCACTCCTATCTCTTCCTTCAGGGTCCAGCTCAGGAGTGACTCCTCCAGGAGGCCTTCTTTTGTCCCCCACCTGCCCCAGAGCTGCCTTAGGCCTTCCTCATCATGGCAGCCTCCACACTGCACTGTTAACTCTAGCTTTGGGACTATCTCTCCCACTAGACTGTGAGCTACTTTGGTTGAGAACAGTGCTTAATTCCTCTTTGTATTCCCAGGGGCCAGTGTAGAGCCTGCAAAGAGAATACCTCATGAACATCTGATAAGTGAGTGAGTGTGTTAGGGAAGACTGCAGAGGCACCTCTGAGAAGACCTGCACCAGAGCTGGAGGCTGCACCCCCATGTCCCTGGCTCCACCCTCTCTCCAAGCCTCAGCTTCCGTGTTGTGCTTGCCCATCCACTGGTGCTCTTCTGAGCTGCCCTGAGCACACAGCCTGCTGGGAACTCCTACACCTGCTTGCTGGCTTGGCCGCAGCTCCTGGGATCTGGGAGACAAAAGGCCTTTTTGTAACCTGTTTGGAGTTATCAGTGCCACTGTCCAGTGAGTCAGGGACCCAAATGGCCACAAATGATGAAGAGGAGAGTTCTCAGATGCAAGAAAGTAAGGCCAGCTCTGGCACAGGCTCTTAGCTCTGGGTTGTTTGGCCGTCCTTTCCTACGTCTTCCCCCTTGCCCTGCCCCTTCCCATATCCCATGAGGACTCCTGGGTACTAGAAAGTTATAGGCTTTAAAAGACTCCTCATGTAGTAAGTGGCAGGAAGCAGCTGTGACTAAGGCCTAATTCCTGTTCCAGCCCTGCCCTGCCAGGCCTTGGCTCCGGAACACAGAGCTGCCTCCTGCCAGAATTCTGCAGGTGAGGCTCCAGACAGGTGCAGAGAGCTCTCCAGCAGCCCAGAGGCGGCATGACTGGAAACGTCCCTACAGGAGCAGGACAAGCTGGTGACTAGGACATCAGACAGGAGGGGACCTGGAGAAGCAGCCTCTCTCACATTTTCCTGGTGTCAGATGCCAGGGAAGTGCGGCCAAGCATGGGTGAGGTCCTGGGAAGGCATTAGCCTTGGACTTGGGGTGGAGGAGGACACTAAAGAAGAGGTCCCTGGGGCAGCCAAAGGGCCTGGGCAGTTCCACTCTGAGAGATGGGGGAGGCGAGGCCACGGGCAACCCAGCATTCCTCTGGCAGCTCACTTTAAAGGTCCAAATTATCTTTCACTTTGGAGCCAAGGAAGGCCCACGGTAATTCAGAGGACTCCTCCCTATCTCCTCTCTCTCCTTCCCACTCACCCCCACCCATCCTGGGGAGCAGTTCTCACCAATGCAAGGCTGGTCCTAGAGCCCCGGGTGTGGCCAGGACAACACAGATGTCAGCAAGAGTGAGCCTGTGCCTGTGCCTCATCCTGCAATGCTGGTACCTTGAATCTGCCTGCTGCCAAGGCCAGGCCGGGCGGAGAGCTCCTCAGTCTTCCTGGGAAGAGCAAGGCTCTGCTGTCTGCTTCCTGAGTAGCCTGAGTATAGTGAGTTCTCCGACTCTAGCTGGCTTCCTTCCTTTTCTTCTTTCTTTCCTTACTCCCTTGGATGAATTTTAAGAACCTTGAATTAACTGACCTTGGTGTTCCTGGAAGGAACACGTGATAACATCTGGCCCAGCCTTATTTGAACTGCCTGGCTTCTCCCAGTCTGCCCAGTAGGAAGTAGGAACTGGTGTTTGAGCCAATTCCAGATCATTTATGGTGATTGGGCACTGAAGGTAAAAACCAATGGGATCAAGCCCTGTCCCTTAGGAGCTCTTGCCCTGAGGGAGGCTGTGACAGAGGAAACGATGTGAAAGGAGGATGGCAGAAGGCCAGGGTGAGACAGGAGCCCTTAGGCTCACTAGGGTTCACCAGGACAGACCCTATTTCCTACCATTCTCCCTTATAAGTGCCCATCTGTGATCCTAATTCTACTGCCCTCAAGGGAAAGAGAGGGACTCTGAAAACACTAGTGTCTCAGTTCCCAGGGTTCTGAAAACAGTAGGGTACTCCTGGAGCCACTGTTATTTACCTCGTCTGTGTGGGCAGTGGGCCTACTTGAAGCTGGGTCTGGCTAAGGCCAAGCGATCACTCTGCTGCCTGGCCCTTTCCTCCCCTTTGGGGAGGCGGACTGGACACTGTGGAGCCCGGGTGCCTCATCCAGTCTGGTTCTGAAATGGATTCCCCTTCCCCACTGTCCCACCTACCTGAATTTCTGGACCTGACTTCTGTCTTCTCTCTTGCTTGCTACCTACTTGACACTGCCTGTACTTGGCCTTGCTTGGGAAAGAGCTGTGGAGTTAAACCAAATTGCACTGAGACCCTACAGGCAAGGGAAGCTGTTCCCACTCCCAACTCTTCTCTAAACCTTCAGAAAGAACAACTAGCTTCTCATTGTAGGCAGAGGGCTGTCTGTCATCATCCTCCTCTAGTAAGAGGCTTGGGTATTAGAAGATGAATGGCCTGAGCTCTGCAGTACTCCAGCCCTGGGGCTCCTGGTGACAGCTGGTTGTGGGGGAGTGGACCTGGACAAGTTCACGGATGTCCCTGTAGGCCCAGAGCTGGGAAGTAGAGGTCTCGGGAGGGAACTCAGTGGTGGTCTCCTAAAGAGCAGTTGACCTTACTCTGCCACATAAGCTCCCTAAAGAAATGGGCCCAGACCCTTACCTGCTTTGAACAGTCAGTGGAACCTGATCATTCCCAATGATCAGACTCAGTGGCAGGTTGGGGATTCAGCTATAGGTCAGTGGTAAAAGTACAAAGTGGAAAGAGGCCAGGACTTACAAGCTTGGAAGCTGGCACTCTCAAGTTAAGGGGTCTGCTATCCCTGCAGAACCCAGGCTGAGAAAGAAGGCAGGGACCCCTAAGACCAGAGTCAGAGAGAACTCACAGAGGAGAAGACGGGGCAAGGGAGGCAGCTACAGTGTCAGGGCAGCAGAGTGGGAAGATTGGGAGTGATACGAAGGCTGACCCGAGAGACAGAGCTTTCCTCGGCCAGGAGATCTAAGGCCAGGGAAGGGTCCCTGGGGCTGCTGGGGTCTGACTACAGAAGGCTAAGGAAGGATCTGCACCTGGGCACCTAGAAGCAGGTAGCAGGTGTCAGGCGTATCAGCCCCCAAGTTTGGCCAGCAACCCTGGCAATCTCCTGACCTCTCTGCCCCTTGGCTGCCATTGGGTGACTTGCAGCTTTGGGTCATTAATGCTTCTTTTGAAGGTTCTTACTCGTTCTTTGCTGCATTCAAGGGGCGGGACTGCTTAGGAGTTGGGGAAGGCCAGGGCAAGAGGTGGTGCCAGGAGAGCTTACCACTCTCTCCTTATAGACGATATATTTCAACCACTTAAAGTCCTGCCACTTGAAGCCGGCGAGGACAAAGAGAGAATCGCGCTCGTACTGCTCAGGCCGCTGCATGGCGCCCTCGGGGTAGGTGATGCGCAGTGTCGTTTTGCTGCCCACATCCTTCTCAAAGCCTTTCACTGGTGCTGAGTTCAGTCTACAGAGAGCAGGCCCAGTCAGAGCCTGGGTCTGTGTTTGGGAAGGCACCATGACCCCACAATACCCCAGGCACGGAGAATAGGAGTCCAGGTCACCTGGACCTATTCTCCCCAGGCGCTACCTCTAGTTGTCTGTTCCAAAGCCCTCCAACCCAGGCTCTTGAGGCTTCTGTTGACCTCCAGCCCAACTAGCCAGATAGACAGTTCTCAATGGGCTCAGGGCTAAGGGTTTGGACCAGGACACTCACCCGAGGTGCCATTTTGGGGAGCTCACCTCACCACAATGTCATAGTCGTCAATTCGTGACCCCAGAGACTTGTTGGCAAGAACGCCTCCATTGCCCACGATGATGCAGCGGCGGCAGCGGAGGCTGAGGGGAGAGAGGCAGAGACCTCTGTACAGAGAACTGCCCACCAGGTCTCTTCCCCTGCTCCTTTGGCCCTTGACCCCATGCCCTTGTCCAGGACCAGGCTGGGATAGAGGAAGAAGACCAGTGGGCTTCTGGCAGCATTTCTGAGAGAAGGCTTGAACCATACCATGGGTGGTTGGGCCCTGAGACTCTCCAGCATCTCTAGGCCCTCACACTTCCCCAGGAAAACAGGGCCATGGAAAGGCTTGGGTGCCAGGCCTGGGTAGTGAGGAGGGAGCTCTGGTAAGATGGCATTCTAGGGTAAAGGTTCCCCAAGGGGTAGTGGTGTTTAGGCAGGCTTCAGGGGAGAGGGAAAAGTGGGCCAAGCTTGGGGCTATACCAGGAAAGCAAGAAAAGGGGAACAGGCCAGGGGCGGTGGCTCACGCCTGTAATCCCAGCACTTTGGGAGGCTGAGGTGGGTGGATCACAAGGTCAGGAGATCAAGACCATTCTGGCAAAACGGTGAAACCCTGTCTCTACTAAAAATACAAAAAATTAACTGGGCATGGTGGCGGGTGCCTGTAGTCCCAGCTACTCAGGAGGCTGAGGCAGGAGAATGGTGTGAACTGGGAGGCGGAGCTTGTAGTGAGCCAAGATCGCACCACTGCATTCCAGCCTGGGTGACAGAGCAAGACTCCATCTCA